>NC_059138.1:72039948-72344213 GCF_020740605.2 Lemur catta
ATTGTGCTGGTCCTTGAGACTACAGTGACAAACTAAGCCAAATTCGCCCTTAAAATCGCTCACATACGAATGGATATTGAATAGAATTTGTCCTAAAATATATATCAGTCATCTTAAAAGTGGTGTATGTGAAGAAAAGATTAGAACTTACAATTTAATTTTTATCTAATTTTTGTGTATGGTTTATGATGTAAACAATATATGCATTGAGTAGCACATGCATAAATTATAAATAAATAAAAATACACATCTTTGAGAGTAGCCCCAGATTTTTGCTGATGGGATTTGCAACTTAAAAAGGTTAGAGACACTGATTGAACACACTCTGCTAGGCCTTCTTGTTTTAAAAAGGAGTAGTCATCCTCATGAACACTTCCTTGGTTTCTCAGAAGCTGCCTGGCAGTTCATCAGAAAATTAAAATATGCTTTTCTCAGGTGGAGTTGTCAGAGACTGTAGAGATGATCCAACTGGAACCTTTTATTTTATAAAAGAATCAAGGCCCAGAGCTCTAAGCGATTTCCCAGTTTGGTAAGGGGATCAGTAGTGTTTCTGCAAGTGTGATTTTGAGTCAGCAATACAGTAGGTGAAGCCCTGTGAAAAATGCAGGATCCTGGGCTGAGGGTACAGATGTTTTCGGTCAGAATCTCCTGGCTTGTTATTTCCAGCAAGCTCCCCAGGTGGTTCTCAAACATCCTATGATTGGAGAGCCATGCGAGTTGGAAGATGGAGACTTGCCCAAGGTCTCAGGGAGAGCTCTCTCCTTCACACACATTGTCTCAGCTTTTAGGAACAGGAACTACGGTGTGGTGTTCGGTACCACAACGATGCCTTCAGGGCTTTCCAGATGTGCAGAGCTGTTTGACCCGGTATAAATAGCTCTGGATTGCGAATTTTGCAAATTCTGGGACTACTTTCTGGGGGCTTGTTTTTCTCTCTTCCTTTGATGTCAGACTGTTTGCCATCATTTCTTACTGCCTTTGGTGTGATCCCAACTAATCTCTCTTACCTCCTTCCTCTGCTCCTCCGATATTCTGCTTTTAATTCATTGTGGGCTGAGAGACTAAATAAATGGGCTTGTTAGGAGTGTGTGTTAATTAAGAGTCAATCAGACATAGTTAAAGTGCATTGATTTGTGACTGGTGTTTCCGCTGCTTCGAGCCTGTTCTGCTTCCTTCCTCCTTCTCAAGCTGAATTCCAGAAGGCTGAGGTTGAGGGACGTCTGACCTCTGGTTAAGTGGGGCACTAGGATATTTACTTTCTTGTCACATTTCACTGCTGTCAAAGCTCAGAGAGTCTGGTTGGCCCCCAGAGAAGCCAGTGTGCTTAATGATTCAGGACACCTGGGTCTGACCCACTCCTCCTGCATTTCTCGAAGCTCAAAGTGATTTACAGGAAGAACAGGAAGAGGGGACAGGGTCCAGGAAGCAGGAGGAAGGGCCCACTCTCTAGGGTGGACCAGGAAGTAGGAATCGGCTCTTCTGAGAGACACACTAATTTTTAGTTCAAGAAGGGGCTAGGTCTGTCTCCCTCTAATAGCTGTGGGTAATCTCCGCCATGACGCCCACCAGGGCTAATCTGGCTGGGGGTCAGGCAGCTTAGGGATGGGTGTGGGGGAGCAAAGGAGCATCTCTAGCCTACAAGGCATATCAATATATTTAACACTAAAGTTCATTCCATGCAAAAATACTGCTATTTTTTAAAATACCTTCAATGTATAATAATATCCTTAGAGTCTAAGCCTTATGTGGCTGTGATGTCATTGTTTAATGACATTGGGACAATTATGAAGGTCATAAAATTTTAATTTTCATCTTGTATTAGGAAATAAAAATTAATCGTCCTGACAACACCCCAGGACCATTCACACTTCCTTCATGATTTATAAACATACAATCTTTTGAATAGAGAAAGCTTTTCTGTCTTTCCAAAGTTATAAAATGACAAAAAATAAAAGCAAACAGGAACCCAAAGTCAATGTTATTTTATTTCATGGGGTTCCGTGTTTCTTGTGAGCTAATGTCTTGTTTTTTCCAGGAAAAAAATAACGTCTTTCGCTAGTATCCCAGAATGGGACATGCATGACTGAGGACGAAGCGTGTGTTTATTTCAAAAAAAAAAAAAAAGAAATGGGATTTTGCGAAGAGGCAGAAAGCAAAAGGTACTTTTATGCAGGGAGGGATCACACTGATCCATTTTCAATGCTTAATTACAAATCTGCTCCAGCTAATTTCCTTATTGTGCCCACAGCTGCTATTCTTTTGTCACCAGTTTATTTTTCTTTGAAAATCTGAAAGGCATCAAGGCTCGCCCTGAAAGTCATCAGAAGCAGAAGTGAGGTCCCAGATGCCTCATTACTGGTCTCGTTTGCAGGCCTGTTTGGATGTTTATGTCTTGCATTCAAATCATTTATTTTGTTCAAACCTTCTTTTGGTTTGAAAATGATTTTAGGACACTGAAATGCTTTTATCACTCAGCTGTTTGCCTTTCTGGGTAACAGCAACATCATGATTTAATCAACATCACAACTTCCCAATATCTGGGCAGGTCTTGTTTAGTAAATATCAAAAAGTTTAGAGCTCCAAAGGCTTTCACAATGACCCAGGGGTTTGAGTGTCTTTGTTGGGAAGTGAAAACTGTTGCTCATATGAAATCATAGCGATTTTGGAAGATTTTCATCGGTAAGTCTCGATGTCATATAGAACAGTTTGGAACTTGTAAAAGCTTTTCTTTCTCAGGAAGATCCGCTGCTAAAACCAGCCAAGGCCCTTGGTGGGGAGGGCTGCTGTGGGCACTAGTAAAACGCATTATACTGTAAGCACCATGACAGAAAGCTTAAATGCTTGTTCCCACAAGTCAGAGAGACCCAGGTTCAAATCCTGCTTGGGCAAGTTACCTTCACCTCTTGAGGCTCAATGTTCTCAAATAGAAAAGAGAAATGAGTGGTATCTGGCTTCTAGAGTTACAATGAACATTGTATTAGCTAGTACCTAGAAAGCACTAGTCAAGAAAGCTAAGCATGCAATCTACTCAATAAACAAGAGCTATTATTGTTACTATCATTTGTTTCCTGGAAGAAGCAGAAGGGCTAGTTGTTTGGCTGAATAGTTCTGTTTCCTTTTTGGGTAATAATAGTATTGCAGGAAACAATGTATGCTGGTCTCAAGTGAAAATTATTATATTAACTGCTCTAGGTAGGGCGACCATATAATTTGTGGTCCAAACCAAGACACTTTAAGAGTGAAAATGTACACTATTAATAATTATGCCAGGACAATAGGCATAAGTCAGGACCATCCTGGGCAAACCATAACCTATTCATCCATTGCTATAAGGAACCTCAAACTAAACTATTATTAGAACTAGAGATGGCCTTAGATATTTTCTGTTTCAATGCTCCAGTTTTACAGGTGAGGAAAATAAAGTTCAAAGCAGGGAAGTGACTTACCCAAGGTCACACGGTTAATCATTGAAAACTAGGTCTGTAATTCCAGTCTTTTAACTGTGACTCCAGTGACTGTTCCAAAATATGGCTCTGTTTTCAAGTGGGGCAAGGCTGGGGACTATTCTCCTCCTATGTCTCCTGAAAGAATCCCGCTCTCCCTGTCCCTCCACCTTCCATGGGAACAGACGACAGCCTGTACAAAACAGCCTTCTCGTAAGAAGGCTTGTCATTTTTCTAACCTAAATCTCTCAGGCTGTTGTTAAAAGCCATTTTCCCTTTTTATTTATTCAGTCGTGGGTTGAGAGAGAAAAAGAACAACTGTTCCCTCCCTTCTCTAAAGGAAGTGCTTTTAGGTCACTCGTGATTATTCTTTGTTCCATCTTCCTTTGGGATCAGAGAGTTACATTTTGTTCTTAACCAGGATGCCCTTTCAAACAATTTTTCCAAAACATATCACCAGGATGCCTTTATGTCTACGACCCCCGGAAATTGCACGTGTGAATGAATATACATCTTTAATCCCTGTCAATTATACAGCACGTGTAATACTGTCACGAAGAGATCTCAGAAGCTCTTATTTCAGCTGATTTTGTTGCAGTGTTTAGACAAGACAAATATTCCGTGGACAGGATTTGACTTTCAAGAGAGGAGGGAGCCAGATGATCAGAAATCACAGGTGGCAGGCCTTCCTAAGGTGTATCACTGGCCTCTCTCTTTAATGAAGACCACATTGTATAATAATGTTCCCAAGCAAATGCAAATTTATGTAGATTGTTTATTTAGCTGCTTGCTTTTGTACATCAATCTTGGTGTTCCATCCTCCTTTCCTTTTTGCTTTGAAAGAGATAACATGGTTATTCAGTCCTATCTCTTTGGGTTTTATGGCCTGGCATGCCCATAAAGATGACAGGAGGTGCATTTCGCAGGCAGCAGCCTTCCGCTGCCCAAGGTGTTTTGTGTTGAAGTAGATGAGACACCAAAGCTAATGCCATGGGATGGGTCCACACTTTCCTCCTGGGTGCACCAGCCCGGGCAGTCATGAAACTCTCAGAGCCGACTGAGCATCTGCTGGAACAGCCACTGAATAGCCTGAAAAGTTACCTTAACACACTGCTTCTCCACAGTGTGTTTGTTACACACGTAGATTTATCTCTAAGAGTTAAAATATGTGGGAATCTTTCCACATCTCTGATTAAAAGCCCAGTTTTGGAAGAAAGGGCTAAGATATGCAGACGGCAAACTGTGTACTTACTCAGAACTTGGTTAGAAATGAATAGAATTCAAAATCATGCATGCAGAGAAGATACTAGCTTAAAGAAACCATTTAAGGAAGCAATATGGGTTGTGGTTAAGAGAAAGACTAATAATGCCAGATGGGTTTGAGTTCAAGCCCTCTCTTTACCACTGTGTGACCTTGGGCAAGTTACTTACCCACTCTCTGGCTCAGTTTCTCCTCTGTAAATTAGGAATGATAAGAGTATCTGCCGCATAGGATCACTATGAAGAGTAAATGCAATGAGGCATGTAATTCACTTAGCATAGTGATTGGTGCACTGGAAGAACAATAGAAACTTTAGCGACAATTTAATTTTTTATACAGTAATGAAAGAAAGATATCTGAGATTACATACATATAAAAAGAAATTTTTTGTTTTTGTTTTTGCTTTTATTTTTTATTATTTTTTTAATTTCAGAACATTATGGGGGTACAAACATTTTGGTTACATATAATGCCTTTGCTTCGCCCAAGCCAGGGCTACAAGCGTGCCCTTCCCCCATTCAGTGCACTCTGCATCCATTAGTGGTGAGTTTACCCACCCCCACTACCCGCCTCCCACCTGACTGTCACCCAGTGAATATTACTACCATGTGAGCACCTTAGTATTGATCAGTTGGTACCAATTTGATGGCGAGTACATGCGGTGCTTGTTTTTCCATTCTTGTGAGACCTCACTTTGAAGGATGGGCTCAAGCTCTATCCAGGATAATATAAGAGGTACTGGATCACCACTGTTTTTTGTAGTTGAGTAGTATTCCATGGTACACATAGAAATTTTTTAATAGAACACAAGGATTGGGCAGCAGAGACGTTCAGGCTGTGGTTAAAGCCAGCAAACAGTGGGAGACGAGGACAATGATTTGGGGAACTGAGCAGCATGCACAACAGGAGACAGAGAAACTGATGCTGTGGACCTGTGACTTCACATGGCTGAAAGAGAGCAAAAGGGCAGTAAGGGAAGAACATTCTCAAAAATGCCAAGACGATCTGGATCATGCAGACTCCACAGACAGGAGAGGCTGGCCTCTAGTTTGCTACGACGGTCCTATCTCTACAGCAAGATCTTGCAGCACGGCTGGCGAAGGGCTGCCTAAGGGATCCTCAGGAACTTCAGCTCCAGAACCTAGGAGAAGAGGGGTGTCCCTCCACAGTGACGTCAGCAAACAGAATGTCTGCTTGTGCATCAAACATTCGCATTGTCCCCTACACCCTCAGCCACAGAGAAACTACAGCCCTGTGTGTTTATGAAAACCCCAGGGCCCCAGCTCATGTGGTTCTCAAGCACAGAGCTGGAAAGCAGAGCCACCGTGCCATGCTGCACATCGGGCTGCGCCCCATCCAGCAGCTAGGAGGGTCAGCGCAGGCTCAAGTTTCATGGGTGGGCACCGAGGCCCTCCAGGTAAATTCCAACGGGTCCGTTTCATGTGAAATCTTCCAGCTTGATCAAGAGTCACTGACCTCGAGAGAGACCGTTTAACCTCCATTACTTGGTTTATATTGGTAATATTTACATTGGGAACTTGATTAAAGCTGACCTTTGGTGAAAACAGAATCCAGTATGTATTAGAAACCCCTCCGACTTCTCCAGGCGGTGTCAGGAGTCATCTGTTTCACGTCTCCCCTAATTGGCCGACTGGCCTCCACTCTGCCTGCATCCACCTCGCTCCCTGAATTTGTGCAATGCTTTCCATTTGGTTTTGTGCCTTTGTCCCCTACGAGCATATGTGAAAGTTAACTAGGTTAGGAGCTGCTGCTTGGTTGAGGTTGGGACAGAGTTAGTCTGTCGTAAATAGATCCTATTCATTACAAGGTGAATATCCCCCGGCCTTTCTGCTCTAAGGAACCTTTCCCAGTATGTGCGATTCAGATGTTCCAACCCCCACTTTCAAAAGGACAACTGAGCCCCAGGGAAGGAAGGTGGTGGCCATTGGCTCAGGATAAAACTCCTCTTCCTACATGAAAATTTTATTCTTATTGCTTTTCAGATCACTGTGTCCATAAAATTGAAGGAGAGGCTACTTGATAAAATGTTTGTTTGCTTACATGTCCAGAAATTGCTCTTTCTCTTCGCTGACTCAGGTCAGCAAGTATTTATCAATTATCTCCTTAAAGTGCTGGACAGCCTGGGAGCAGATATACCTGCAAGGAACTTTAAATCTGAGGAGTGTGTGTGTGTGTGTGTGTGTGTGTGTGTGTGTGTGTGTGTGTGCGTGTTGGGGTGGAGACATGCGTAGGAATCATACGTGTACACACAGAAGGTAAATAACAACATAAAACTCAGGTGATGAAAACTCTACTGGCCTATGTATCGGGAGACCTGGCTCTACCAGGATCCAGCTTTGGAGTCCTTAGTAAGTCTCACAGCCTCCTGGGCTTCCAAGGACTTCCCCAGTAAAGTGGAAGCCTTGGCCCAGAAGGTAAATTAGGTAAATCTCAACTTGACAATGTTCTGTGACTCCCACAGCACAGAACAACAATATAAGGATTAAGTCACAAGCCTGAGTGTGAAGAGCTGCACATGTAGAAGAGGGTGCTGGCAGATGGAGAATGCAGGTGCTGGGAGGGCAGTGACAGCACAGAGCAGGGGCAATCTGGGGACCCTGGTCCTAGGGCTTTGGGTTTACGGTTCCTGCTGCAACTGTAGTAAGTACGAGGCACAGAAGGTGCACTATTCCACATGGGCTGGTTTTCCTTTTGCAGAGATCAGGGGGAAACCTTTCAGTTTTAGGGAGTGGTTTTCCTACGTCTCAAGCATGCAATTTCAGGTCATACTCATCACAAACCCATGAAACTGGAATTATTATTCCCATTTTCCTGATGAAGTTGGAGGCTGAGAGGGTTAATTTCCTCTGATTGCATAGAGGATGGAACCAGGTCATGAACCCAGCTTTGTCCATTCTGAAGCCTGTGCTCTTCTGCCTGAGCCGGTGCAGACTCGGCCTCCTGTGTCCCCCAGCAAGTCAGCCCAGAGTCACACCAGTCTGTTACCTTGAAGGAGACAGGAGAGGACATTAGCTCTCATCTCACTCACCCTGAGCACCACCCACTGGAAAAAACAAAAGGTGCCTGAGCCTCCAGTCTACCCTTCTGCAAAATGAAAGGGCCTGAGCTTCTCCAGAAGAGAAGAAATGTTTGGAAACAAATAAAAAGGATGTGCATAGCAATGAGTTAAAGGCTATGTCAAGAGGAAGAAAGGCCACCAACTGAAAACTCTTTAGGGAGCCGAAGCCTTGTTTTTGAACCCAGGAGCGTGTTGGGTGCACCTCACAGGTTACAAGGAGGCAAGAAGATGTCCCCCTGTTCCTTGTCTGCAGTCCACCTGGTGACTGCAGAAGAGATAGTGCAAAGAAACAATAAATGTTTAAGGTGGTGGGTATGTGAATTACCCTGATTTGATCATTACACAATGTATACATGTATCAAAACATCACATTGCATACCATTAATATGTATAATTATTATGTGTCAATTAAAAATAAAATTTAAAGAAGAAAAGGTAGTGACTCCTTTAGAAGTCAGTCTGACCACCCTTTCGCGGACAAAGTCTCCCTCAGGGCAGGACATTCCACGTGTTCACACAGCCCCGATTTGCTGTCCCTTTGGAAGCTGAGTGCCCAGAAGCAGACTGTGAGTGCCGGAACCAAGATGGCACTACTTGGGGGTGGGCTCCAGGCACTGCAAACCACTCCTACACAACAGAAGAGAATATCAAATTATTGGGAATAATGTGATAAACTAAAAATTTTTCAAGATAATGTTCTTTTTTTCTATTTTTAGCCAAGGAATCTCTTTCCCCTTATCTAAACAATCAGAGGATTTTGTTCTCTCAAATCTCAACCTTCTCTGTCTGTGAAGGTTATTATTGGCTTGGTTAAACAAAGTACTTGTTTATAATAGATATAATAGATGATGAAGTCATTTTGAAATTACACAGTTGGTGTAATAAAACCAGTTAAAACCTTATTTAAAAAATGTCACAGTTGGTCAAATGTATTAATGGCATATGGTTTAGTTTTCTCTTTTTTTTTTTCCCCAGAACAATATGTGCATTCTCATTTCACAGAGTGAGTAGAGGATTAATGGAGCAAGATAAACTTTCTGCTGCTTTTCTGCTAGACAATCTACACTTTCATTAACTGACTCAAGCTTTATTTATCCCTTTCTACATCTCATCTTCCCCATCTTGCCTTTCTCTTCCCCAAAGCACCCAATTACAGAATTCCTAAAATTCTGGGTAATGTAAGAGATAAATATTATATCATATAAAGCATGTTTTAGAAGGAGAAGCTAATGCAGAAATTACACACTACATAAACAAAATGCCCACAACTAGCAGGCATAATTATTTCTTCTCCTGTTGATATTACCAACTATAATAATAAAGTCAAAAGTGTGCCCCAAAACATAATATTTCAGCTGCATGTAGTCATCATACCAGCAAAGAACATAATTGCATTATTTGTCTCCTCTGAAATCTCTCATTCAGAGCTATACCTTCCCCAAGATTTCCTATTAGAGAATTATTTGGTTGTTTCCAAAGGTGATGCATTGACTAAAGTTTCGAAGTCTGGACTCGCCAGCCTAGCTGTACCTGGTCAGGTGGGTCATCTCAGAACTGTGCCTGGTCTTTGCCTGGAGCTCAGAGATGCCATCTCTAATCTACAACCCTGCCATGAATTTGTTTTTTGTCATAAATGAAGCATGGGGCTGTGCTTTAATTTTCCTCACTGCCCTCTGTCAAGTAATAACCATAAATATTGTCCTGAATCATTAAGTCACAACCTGAAACGTGATCCTGCCCAGCTCCCAATCAGACGGCCATCTGGAAGATGAAAGAAGTCTATTTGGGTTTCGGAATGATCCAGGCTCTAATTTGTAGTAACAGTCTTAACAGGCTGTTTCAGAGACATTAACCAGCAACTTGTCTCAGGTTCTCAAGGAAGGCACATTGTCCACAGTTGCAGGCATTTGCTTCAAGCAGAACTGTAAACTGTAACTGTTGGAAAACTACCAGGCTCTCTGGCTTTCAATCAAATGCCACATTCTTCCATGGACACTAGATTTCTACCCAAGGGCAAGAATATATGCATCGAGTAAATGAATGCACACATAATATATCTCCAAATATTCTCTATGTCATAAGGAAAGCAAAACATTTCAAGAGAAGAAAACAAATTGCAGCTTCTACAAGCAAACAACAAAGCAACATGATAGATACATAATTTTTCCTATCACCCTGAGGTACTTTTGCAGAGAAAATAAATCATACTCTTATTTTGCTATAGAAATAATTTTGTAAACACAAAAGGAAAGTCATTATCTAAAGTCAGAAAACGTACGCTTAAATATGAGTACGCTACTGATTCAAAGGACTATTGGTCAAGCGATTGCTTTAAATATCTGAACTTCCTGATCAGTAGAGAACCAAACCATATCAATATGAGATGCCTTTCCATTTCCACTTGATTTGGGATTGGAAAACCAAGCAGAGAAAGCAACAGTGAAAATGACAGTGAAAAAAAATCGTATTTCTTCTCCAAATTATATATAGCATTATTTTCTCTAAAGAAAGTGCATGAAATTTAATTTTTGAGCATTGCAAATACACTTAAAAATAAAATGAAGGTATGTACTTATAAAAGATATTTTGTGCAGCAAGTATGTCAATGGTGACTCTGAGCAGAACTAAACCCATGCTGAGAGGTACAAGAGAGTTTCTTTTTAGCCTTCAAGGAAGGAAATTTCATATCAACTTTCAGAAACCCTCTTCCTTTGCCTCAAAATTTGGTTCAGCAACTCTCACTTTCAGTAATTAAAAATATTTACTAATTATTAATTAAAATTAATGCCATGGAAAAGATAGATTAAAAGAAATTTAAATGCATTTCATAGTCTTATTGGATCCTGATTTGAATAAATCAATTGTAAAAAAATCCATGATAAGAGACAATCTCATGGAAATCTGAACATGGGCTGAGTATTAGATAATATTAAGGAATTCTTATTAATCTTGTTAGATGTGATAATACCATAATAATTTTTAAGTCTTTATCTTTTAGAGCTACATACTTGGGTATTTATAACTGAAATGATAGGGTACCTGAGATTTGCTTTAAAATAGCAAGTGGTGGATATGGGTAGATGAAATAGATGAAATAAGTAATAGTAGGTAGATGAAACAAGATGGGCAAAATATTAATAATTTTTGAAGAGGGGTAGAAGATACAGATGCTTCATCACTCCTTTTTTCTTTCTACTTTTATCTATGCTTGAAATTTTCTATAAAAAAGATTTTTAAATATATTAATTAAGAGCCGAGAACAGTGGTTCTCAGCCAGGGGCAATTTTGTTCCCTCATTTTCCCCAGTTTCATTTGGTAAAGTCTAGAGGCATTTTCGGTAGTCACAATTTGGGGGGATAGTGGGATGGCATTGGTGTCTGAGGGTAGCGGCCAGGGATGCTGTGAACACCCTACAAGGCACAGGAGAGCCCCCACAACAAGGAATTATCCAATGATACGGAGATTGAGAGACTCTGGCCGAGACAATGTCCTGTTAGGATACAGTTGATAAATAGACAAATTACAGGCACTGCATTCATGGAGTTTATAGTCTTCCAAAGAGAACAGGACAAGAAGACAAATAACTATGCTACAAGGTGCGCGGCACCTGTCCTCTACCACTTCATACCTCACTGGTGACCTCCAGGAGTGGTAGAAGGAGGATGAACTCCTTCTGGTTGGGGGGGGTGGTCAAAAGAAGTGCTTTTTATTATTACTTATATCATTTATCATATTACATTTACTTATATTATTTATCATATTACATTAACCTCCAAAAAGAAGATTTTAAGAAGGTTTTCAATAGGAAGGTAATTTAACGGGCTGGGTTTAGATAAATATTGGAAGGAAGTGTGCTCCAGATAAAAGAATAAAGAGCGCAAAATGCAAAAGTGTGGAGGTGGAGCACAGCATTTACTGGAAACCACACTGGGAGAACTCCAGGATGAGCCTGAGAAAGTCACAAGCGGTCTGGGAGGGAAGAGGCTCCAAGGCTAAGCAGAGGCGTCGGTACTCGCCCCCTCTGTGCAGAGAAGTTGTCCTGTGGTCCTCTCTCTCCCAAGCTACCAGGAGCCACGGTTATAACTGTTCCCCTTCATCTCTCTGAATGTGGACATTGCACGATCAGGGCTGGGGGATGCACACAGCCCTCGGTTCCCCCGACAGAGGAGAGACCAGAAGTAGCTGGATCATTTCCACCAGGACCTGTAACACTAAACCAGGTGGAACCAAGCCACCTGCACTCCCTCACCTCCTGGGAAAGGGTACAAAAGTGCCCACTTATTTTTAGAAACCATCTAGCCATAAGGTGCGTGGCTACAGGAAGAGGTGTGAGTGTTAGTGTGGATGCGTAGAGGAAAAGAGTTCACATCCACGGAGGGCCTGTGATTTGCCAGGCCCTGTCCTAGGCACCTTTCATGTAGCTTCACCTTTAATGCATTCAACAACCCTGAGAGGCAGGCTGTGTTAGCCCCACCGTACAGATAAAGACACTCCAACATGCTGAGAACATGTGGCTTTTCCCGGGTCCCCCTGCTCCTAAGTGGCAAGTTTGGGATTCGGAGCCAGAACTCTCTGATTCTAAAGCCATACAGTGTGCCTCCCATTCTCCACCCAGTCTGGGCACACCAGTAACACCAATGGCGACTATGAGTGGAGATGCTTCAGGCTGGGAGCTCTTTCTGGCCTTGCTACGGAGGTGGACAGTCCAGGTGAAAACTGAAACAAAGTGGGCCAGCAGGAAAGAAACAGGCAGCACAGTTTCAGGGCTGCCGGAGCGAGGGTGGGCAGCTGTCTCCTGTCTGAACAGGGGAAGCTGGACATTCCCTGCTGAGGGCTGTGTGTCATGGGCCCCAGCAGTGTGCTGGTCTTGGTGCTTCGAGAGGCTTATGGTACTTGAGCCTGTGGCCCAAGAGAGTTATTGGGAGGACCAGGAAAACTGCCAACTCCATGTCAGAGTTCCCAAGCGAGCTCTGGCTAAGGAGCAGGTTGGGTGGTCCAGAATTGGTGCCTTCCCAAAACAAACAGGAGATGCCTATGTTCCCGGCTAACTCCCACTGCGGCCCTAACGTCTGGCACCCCAGGCCACTGCCTGGGCTTAGAGAGCTCATTAGTGCACACAGAGAGGAAGTTGTCCATGTCTGGGCAGAGGGGGTAGGAGAGCAGCGGGGTGGGACAAGAATACTTGGAAACCACCCACTCTGAGGGACTCAGATGGGCCAAGTGTGGGCAAGGGGAAGTGTCCTGGCCAGGAGGCAGGAGCTCAGGGTCCTACGTCACCAGCTGTGTACCTTCAGCAAAGTTTGAACACCTTGTGGACCAATTTTAGTGCCTGTGAGCAAGGACTTAGAAACAGCCAGACCTGAGTTCAAATCCTAGCTCTGGCCATCACTAAAATCACTCTCTGAGCCTCATTTTCTATACCAGCAAAATAGTGAGAAAGTTACTTTCCTCGTAGGGTTGTTGTGAGGATTAACCAAGCAGCTATTCATAGAATAATGAGCCCAGTGGCCTGCACATTGTCAGTATTCCATAGATGGTCTGGTTTATTATTGTTGCCACCTTCTTTGTGTGGATAATGCCACAGGCTCTGCTCCGTCTCAGCCATAAGGTTGTTATAATGATCCGATGAGATCGTCTACACAGCTGAAAGGGTGACTTAGGCAGCAAAGCACTCTATAGACAACAGCCAGTCTTCTAAGCAGGGACATTCTGCCTTTGTTCCCTCACCTTCTTTCCTGAGCTCAAGGAGATGTCCACTGGGCATCCACTTGTTGAGGGTCACAACTGTCTCATGGGGGCAACTACTGGAGTGAATAATTCTATGTTCAGAGGCGTTGCATGCCATTGGCCGTTGGCTTTCTGCCTATAACTAACAGCAGAGAAGAGCCATCTACTCATAGGGGTCGGTGTTGGGAACATTAGACCCCATGGGGAGGGCCGTAGCTTTGTCATTCTCTTATTCCTTCTCTGCTAGCATCCCCTCCACCCCTCAGCTTACTGTCTTAAATGGAGTCTTTCTTGATACATATTCATTGGGGAAGTGACTTTTTAAAACATTTTAACAAATTGCTTGGACACCATGGAGAGCCAGGCTGTGTGAGCCTTCGTGGGAGGGTCTTGGGGGCACACTGAGCCAGCCTGCAACACTCAGCTATTTACTCAGACCTCTGCAGACCTTTCCAGTCTTGAACCACAGCGAGACTCTCCAGAGAGAAGAAACCTCGTGGACTGTTGACTCTTCCCGGCTTTCTGTGGGGCCAGCTCCAGCAGGATCGCCGATGCCGCCTCTGGGTTTTATTCTAAGACAGCTGAACCCTCACAGGACCAGGCAGGGTATAGAAATCTGGAAAGAACTGCCAGGATCTGAAAAATGTCTTCTTTTTAGCCTGCTGAGAGCTTGGCTTAAGTTTGGGTCACAGATCAGGTTAATGTGGAAGTCCCCCCTCCCAGGTCACCGCAAGCTGGGCACGGGGTCCTTTGGGCCTGACTTGATGGAGCCACTGCCAGCCCCCTTGTCATCACCCTGTCCTGCCCCTTTGGAGGCTGTGCTGTGTATGTTTTGCTTCTCCTGATGTTAGCTAAGTAAGCCCTGTGGTCCAGCCCGTCATGGCCTGCTGCCCACCACATCTGCCTTTCCCTCTCCTCTGCCAAGCCCGTACCTGTGTGGCCATGTTTCCATTTCCTGGCTTGTGTCTGTGCTCACAGCAGGTGTAGCTGCTGCCCCAGTAGAGATGGCAATGGACAAAGTGTTTTCTCCCTAGTCACAGAGAGATGGCTGGTGAAGCTGGAATAGGGCAGCCTTGCCCTCACCTGGGCTAAAGACCGTGGGGATGGAATCAGAGCCATGGGACCTCTCACAAACATGATCCAACTCTCTGGGGTCTTCAGGAGCCACAGGGGTATGCGGAGGGGAGGGTTGCAGCTGGGAAAGGATTCAAATGCCCTCATGATGAACTCTAATGCACCTGTACACATTCCACATCCTGATTGTGTTCCAAAGACCCATCTACCACCTCTCTTCCTGGCTTGCTTGTGGCTGCTGGATGTTCTTCCAAATCCAATGGCACAATGGGCCCCAGCTGCTACCAGGCACCAGGGATAGTGTGCTAGGTGAGAGACTGACTCTGGAGCCAGATGGTGTCAGTTTGATCCCTGGCTCTGCCACTTATTGGTCATGTAACCTCAGGCAGGTCACTCAACTTCTCTATGTTTCCATTTCCTTATCCTTAGAATGGAGGTGATAATAGGACCTTCCCTACTGGGTTGTTATAAGAATTAAATGAGTTAACATCAGGAAAGTACGTGTGTCAGCACCTGGCATACAGTGAGTGTTTGTAAAACATAATAAATATTCAGGGATCCACTGTCAACTTTGCCATGGGATACAGGGGTCATTCCTGGGCCACTTTTTGAGCTCTCTAGATGGTGGGGTTGAAGGTAACCTAGAATATAGTGGCAAGAAAACCACTTGATATCCTCAGCACTAGAGTGGAACAGTTGTGTGCCTTGGTTTCCTCTGCTGTACAATGGGAAACAAATAGAACTTCCACATTGAATTTTATTTTGGAATTAAACAATTCAAGTAATGTTCTTAGCAGAGTACCTGGAAAAATACTCAGTACATGTTTAGCTATATTTATTATTATTATTATGATGATGATGATTGTAGCTGAGACAGGCCAAGGGAGGATAAGAGTTGTTCTCAGACACCTGCCCCCAGGGGACATCAGCAATGTCTAGGGTAACTTTTGGTTGTCATAGCAGGGGATTTGCTACTGGCATCTAGTGGGTAGAGGCCAGGAATGCTGCTAGACATCCTACAATGCACAGGGCAGCCCCTACAACAAAGTGCACAGCCCAAAATGTCAATAGTTGTGAAGTTATTTGCTTTGAGTCTAGCTATTGCCACAGTGCATCACATCTGAGAGTGCTATGTAATCACCCTTAGAGCAGAAATACCCTTGATCAGGCTTTCCACTGGTTGCACCGAGAAAAGGAGATAATAATGCCACATTCCCTGGATTTCGAGGGAGATGCCTCTCTAGGGTTAACTTCAGGCTTTACAAGTGCCAGACTCAAGGGAGCCCAGGAAAGCAGCATCTGCCCGACATTGTGCACTTGGAACAGCTGCTTTGCTGAATTCTCTCTGATGATGTTCATGGGTGTATCAAATGGGGTTCTGGCTCAATGAGCTTCTGCAGGCCAAACTCTCTCCTCAACATGGTCTCCACTGCTGAGAGTGGCTGTATTCCCCTCCATGCAGTCACCGAAACCAGAAACCTGGAAATCACCCTCAGAGCCTCGCTGTCCCCTGTCCAGCACAGCCAGTTATGCTGTAGATTCACTGTTCTCGATGTCACTCACACCACCAACCTCTCCCCATTCCCACAGCCATGGCCTTGCGCTGGGATTCCACAATTTTCCACCTAAGAGCTCCCCTCTATCTCCTTCCAGTCTCTTCCAACCCCAATCTATCCCCCACCATGCTCCAAGAAGCATCTTCCCTAAACAGAAACCATGTCACTCACCTACTTAAAATCTTATCAGCAAACTGTTGCCCCAAGTGCAGGGCATGAAATGCAAAGCCCTTTGTGATCTGGCCTTGACCTCCTTCTCCAAGCTTACCTTGCATTCCCCAGGCTTCAGCTGCTTGCGTGTCCCCAAATATATCGTGCCCAGTCAAGCCTCTGAGCCATCTCACTTTCTGTTCCTATGCCTACAACACTATTCCTAGCCTTTTCTATGGACTGACTCCCAATTTCCTTGAAGACTCAGTTCAGGCATCACTTCCTCAGGAAAGATTCCCTGGAACTATCCCCAGGAGGCTGTATTTGGGACTTTCCTTTCTGCTTCCACAGCTCCTGGGCACACTCTTCTCATCCTGTGTTATAATATTGGGTTTTCCTAACTGATTCTTCCACTAGACCATCAGCTCCTTGAGGTCAGGCACTATAATCATTGGTATTCACCACCATCTAGTGCATGGCCTGGCACATGGTAGATGATCAATAAATGATAATGGCATGAACAATTATTGGGGCTATCATCAATACATAGCTGTTGAATTAATTGAATGAATGAAGCAATGTGGGTGTCCCTCACTATACTAAGCATCTGCATCCTTCCTCCCTTGGTTGATTTATCAGGCTTTATGCCAAACATTGTACAGGGCTCTAGGAATTTCGAGATGAATAAAATGTAGTCTCTTCCTTGCAAAGCTTGCAGCGTGCCTGAGGACACAGGCCCACTAATTAATACCGGCACCCCCCGCCTCCTCACCATCTATAAATGGCACCACAATTCACCCTGTCGCTCAAATAAAAAAATAAGAGTTTTTCTTCATTCATCTGTTTTGCTGACCTACCATCCAACCCAGCAACAGGTCTCATTGGGTCTACCCCTAAATCATAATATCCTTCGTCTCTAATCCTTCATCTTCATTCTCCATGTCTACCACTATGATCCAAGCCAGCATCTTTCTCTTTGTCTCATTGGTCTCCCTGCTTCCCCTCTTGCCCTTTACAATTCATTTTCCCTATAATAGCCTGAGTGATCTTTTGTCAATGTAAACAGAACATGTCATTTTCATTCTTAAAATCAATTGCTCCCCACCACACTCTTACAGGGCCTGCCATCACTACTGTCAATTTCTCCACTCCGTCTTTAATAGAATTTTATATCCACACACTTGCCATGGCTTCTTGGTGGGAAGTGTGTACTTCTCCACCTCTTGACCTTGAAATTGGCCATGTGATTCCTTTGGCCAAGAACATCTTAACAGACATCACCAGAGCAGAGGCACTTGTGCAGATTGGCATGCTCCTTGTGGTCCTCAGACTTGCCGTGAGACGCCATGCTCCAGTGGCTCCTGGTCCAAAGAAAATTTAGAGACATGTGGAACAGATTGGAGCCCACCCAAAACCTGGAGCAAAGCCCAACCAACCCACATACCTGCAAATGCAGCCGGCTTCGTTCGTAGGTGCTTAATCTGTGCAGTTGTACAGGGCTCCTTGCTTAGAAGGTCCCCATGCTTGATTGAATGCTCTCCTGTGACTGTTTTGAAACTTTTAAATATTTTTACCAAGGAGCCCTATATTTTTATTTTGTGCTAGGCCCCTAAATTATGTTGCTGGTAAGCAAGAGAAATAAATGCTTGTTATTACAAGCTACTGAGTTTTGGATGGTTTTATTTACATTCTTTCTTTGTAGTATCTATCATCTTCTGAAGTTACCTGTCCACTTACTTGTTGTTCACTGTCTCCTCCAAACAGAACATAAACTCATTAACAGCAAAGACCTTGTCTATCTTGTTGGGTCTTTGTAGGCCCAGGACCTGATGTATCATGGGCTTTCAAAAAATACTTGTCAAATGAACAAATGAACAAATTCGATAACTTCTAAAATCAGGCAAAGAATTGTGAGAGCTTCATGGACAAAAGTATTGGTTTTTCCCAAAGAAAGAAGGTTTACAGAAGAGGGAATGCTCAAATTTTTCATCTCCCTCATTCATCTTTTCCCATCTTACCTATTCAGAGCACCCTGCACCTGAGTGAGATTAGTAACCTCTTTAAAATCAGGTTTCTATGCACTCATTTTCTAGAAATCTAGATGAAGGAGAAGACAAGAAAGGCCTCTTTTCTTGGGCTATTCTAAGAATAAGTTCATTGCTCAATGGGATGGGGATGGGGGTGGGCAGAAATGTTCACTGTCCCCTTGGATCATTCTTCCTATTTATTTTAATAACACAGTGCCCAGAATTTTATCCGGGCACTGACCACTCAGCTTGAGCCTCCCTTGCAGCTAGTTGTACCATGTGACTCATTCTGTGAACAGAAATAAATTGCACAATAGCATTTACTTCATGAAGTTACTATAAGACTGCAATGAGCTAACATGACACATAAAGAATTCGAACAGTGTCTGACTCATAGGAAGCTCTCAATAAATGTCAGTCACAGTCATCATTACTATTTGAATCTCCAATTTTGTACTCATTGCAGAAGGACGAATTCTGAATCTTCCACTGTTCTCACAGCCATGTGGTATCCTGAGTCTCTTATTATCAAGTAACTAACCGAGCACCTTCCCTCCTATACACCAGTTCCAATGGGTAACGGTATCCCGGGGGCCTCAGGAAAATGCACCCCAGCTCAGATCTTATGTTAATGCTTCATGCTCACTGTGACAGTCGACCCAGCACAGCCACTTCTAAGGACATGCAGAGGCTCAGCCCAGAAACAGGCACTGCTTTTGAGTGATAACTACCTCTCTATTTGTAATATTTCAAAAACACTGTGCCACAGTCCATAAAACTGGGGCCAATTATGAGAATGAGAGATAGAACAAAATAAACTATTTCCCCTGGAAAGAAACTGATTCTGAGATAGTGATGTACAATCATAGTCCTCTTTTGCATCTTGCATCTTTCTGACATAGCCAAATGACAGAGTTAATAGTTATGAGCACATGACTTTCAAGATAGGCAACCTGGATTTGAGACCCAACTCTACCCCTTCCAACTGGGTGACTGTGGGCAAGCCACAGTCTCAACCCGGTATTTAAATGTGGCCTACTTCATACAGTTGTGGTTTATTTAAGTAGTAAATGAGAAGATGAATGCAAAATACTCATGGCTATCATCCGGAGCACAATGGGCTACCAGTAATAATACTGTTGCATTGTCCAAAATTAACTGAGCCCAAGTGGGCTCTGTTGCGTGACTTCCAACAGAGCTTCCCGATGACAGAGCTGTTTCTGCAAGTCACCCGCAGGCAATAGACCCAGTGGCCAAATAATTTTCATTCTCCCAGAGAAACTTCAATTTCCTATTGTTCTGGCCAATTAGAGAATTCATAACTGCCTCCTGCCCTTAGTGTTCAGCATTTTGAACAGTGCTCCCTGAATAGAGCACGTTCAGTCCCTTTTCAGCCCAGCCCTTCCTGGAGGATCCTTCTGGAGGACATTCTTACCCACTTCATTGCATTTTCCAATTTAGAGTCTGCTTTCCAGCCTTGGGAATCAAGTCCTCCATTCGTTTCTCACCACAGGTGACTCTCTGGAGTCTCCCTCACAGAAGGGGCTCCAACAAATCTCCCGGGCAGAGATGTGAGCCCGACATATTTTAAGCAGGGGAGGAAATTCCCTTCGAACTGCACAGGCGATGGCAAAGGTTCATGAGAAAGTCCTTGAACATGGGCAGACTCAAGAGACTCCTCAACTCCGAAGGGGCAGGAGCAGAACTCGTGAGAAAATGGGATAAGAATTCGGCCCTTAGGCCCCCCGGGCACTTTCAGATATTAACACCCTTCCCTTCGCTTTCTCTCAGATAGCAGTAAAAAGCAGCATGAACCATGATCGTTGAACCAAGCCCGGGCTGGACAGAAACAAACTCTCTCACGAGAGCCCACCTCTTGGCCGGCATGAAAATTATCCGGAACAATCCAATTTGGGAATAAGTCATCTTATTTTCTACTGGTCTCTGTTATTGAATCAATAAAAGTTTTCCATTTTAAATATATACACTACTCGCCTGAAAATAATGTTCAGAGTGTTTTAAAAATAACTTAAGAATATTCCTCAATCGCACATAATGCACCATCCAGAGAAAGCGAGAGGAATCGGGCTATCACTTGGACAGAATGTAGCTACGCAAGGACATGGGTCTCAGTGGGTCTCTCGGCGCTCTCCTAGTGCAATAATGAAGGCATTAAATTACCAGGTCAGAGGCCCCAATTCACAAAGAAATAATATCAGTTTATTATTTCTAATCTTATTAAGTTAGAAAATAGTCTTGAGATGTAATGTCATCCCAGAATGGCTAAAGTATTGATTATGTGAGGCTGCACTCATGGATAATTCAAGGAGCTCTATTTCATTTAATTTCAGTAATTTTTAAGGCATTCCAACAAATTTTCTATAAAGCAAATAATCCTAAATTATCCCCATAAATAATGTAGATCTATGGTCAGGTTTACTTATTATTTATCAGTTGCACACTTTGCATTATGAGTTAGAAAAAAAGAATTATTTTCAATCTTGTTTTCCCACTCCCAGTGTCTTCCTTGAGGCAAATAGGCCTTTAAAAAATATTGCAATTTAAAAATAATAAATACGGATGTTAGCAAACCAAGACTTGTGACAATCCGTTGATGTTGTCATCTTCTTATAATTGTATTATGTCCAAAGCTGAAACCTCAATACTCTATGACTTGAGACCATGCAAAGAAAAGCCTATAACCAGGTGTTCCAGTGTCAACTTGCTGCAGCCGGACTTATAGACAGCAGTCAACCCTGCCGGAGCCCCCTTCTCCCCTGCCTACCCACAAAGCTCTGCTTGGGTTAGGGCCAAAAAGAAGCCACGATTTCCTCAGCCACAAGCCACGTTCTCCCCTCATTTGTGGAAAGCAGTCCCAGGTCTAGTGAGTGGACAAACCTGCCTACTAGTGCCAATAGCTTAATCCAACATTTAATGAGCACCTACTGTGTATCAAGACCCAAGCTAGGCTCTAAGGGATACAAGATTTTTTTTTTTCTTCAAGAAATTTCCAATTATATGTATGTCTGGATGACGAGAAGCTCGGGAAGGTGATATCCGGGGTTGCTAGGGGCCCCTTCTCCCTGATTGGAAATTTCCCAGGAAGTCACCACCCTCTACTACCCACCACCACATTTATGGCATTGCTTTTAATACCCTTCTTCTCTTTCACATAGGCATTTATTTTTTTCATTCACCAAGCAAATAGTAGCACCTACCATGCCCCAGGGGCTGCTCCAGCCATTAGTGAGATCCAGATTGGGCCCTGGAGGGGCTTACAGTCTAGTGGAGAATACAGACAAGTCAATGAAAATCGGACCTCATGATCCGCTGTATGAGGGTCATTACTTGGTACTCTAGGATCATGGAATTCTTTCTGGGGAAGGTGACATCTAACCTAAGCCTCTAAACATGATAATACCACATATAAGAGGAAGTGGGAATGGCCTATGGCTTTCTAGGCAGCACGTGCAAAGGCCCAAAGGTGAGAAAGAGTGACATGACACAGCACTCCTAAACTATAGGTTGGCAGTACACAGCGCAAGGAGGCAAGGGAGGAGCCCCCAGTCCAGCCGCTGAAAGGCCTTGCATGAGGTGCAATGGAGTTGGCACTACAGTTGGCTTACCTGGGGTCAGCCTCAGCTCTGCCCCCTCCACCAGTGGCCCACCTTGGCATATGTCCCCTGGGTCAAAGAATCCAGCAGTCTCTTCCCTGTCTTTCACTCACACCCCACAACGGTTGTTAATTAGGCTTTTCCCATCCAAAGATTTTGCAAGCAATAGGCAAAGTGCCTTCATGCAATTAATGAGCCTGGAGTTACCAACACAAACCTGAGACTCACGCCCTCAAGAGTGTTTCCTCTCGGGATATTTATTAGCTCAGAAGACATGTGTGGGCAGAGCATGTTATTTAGTGACCTGTAATGCCTGAATAATGATCACAATAAATCAGACCTCATTATTATGTGCAGGAGAGCTGGACAGCACAACTGGCTAGGTAATGAGGTCTAATTTAGTGCCTGGTATTCTTCTCCACGTGTTTGCTGGGAAGTCAGGGGTGGGATAGGACCATCAGCTGCATGGATCCAGGTGCCTTGGGATGTTCAGCAGTTACACGGGGAGGCTAGTGGCCTAACATGTGTTAAAAGTCCGGGAAAGAGTGTGGTCGGCAGCGCTCAGTTCCTCTCAGTGGGCTCCAACAAGGCCTGGTCCTCTCACATCGGCCTAAACAGGAAGAGCTGATAGTCGGAGCTAATTATAAGAAACAGCAGCACCCTGGGAGCTACTCCTTAGAAGCAAAAGGCAAGTTAGAAAGGCAGGAAATGCCAGCACAGAGAGAGAAATCAGAATCTCCATGAAAAGAAATATAACTGTCAGAGGCTCACTCCATGAGTCATACTTCTCTGGCATATAATAGAGTCTGCCAGAGTGTCGGAGCCAGGGGAGGTGGCTCCTGGGCCAGCCTTCCTTGAGGGTGACCAGCCCTCACTTATTTTTTGCTATTGGAGCCTCTGGCCACAGCAATCCGTTACGGTGGTTTTTAATTCTTCATGTACAGCCTTTTCGCATTGATTGCCTAATATCATTAGTTTGAGCCCGTCCCATACAAAAGTCAATGGCGAGATCAATTTTAACCACACGATGTACAAAAATTTGCTCTTAAAGCATCCAGAGACCGAAATCATTTATCTTTTGCCCACCAACTCATAAATCTTTTCCTGCTATTGGTCTCTTGTTGGGCAGGGGACATAAAGAGGGATCCCGCCAGAGACCTTTGTGTAGGTGGCCTTCTCTAGATCCCTACAGAGCTATCATCAGTGCAACCTCTGACCTTCGATGGCAGTTACAAAGTGTAATATCTGTGCACGACAACAGGGGCCAGACAGGCTATAACACTCAACACTCTATCAGCTTCAGCTCTCTCACTCACTCTTCATCAGTTTTCAGTCCTCCCATTTCGATCAGTGGAATATGGTTAAATCCAACAAAGCAGACTGCACTACCACATGTTGGGGATCACGTAGGGCAGATTGGCCCTCACATAAAAAAAAAAAAACAAAAAAAACATGGTTTAGTTCAAATCCTCCTTGTCTTCCACACCAGCAAAATATACAGGATTCTCTTGCATGTTCCCTGAGCAACAACGTGAGCATTTATTTCTACAGGGCACAGAAAAATGCTTTCTCCATGTTACCTTTGGACTTGAATAGGATTCTTAGCTCTGCATTTCTCTCCTGGGACATCTAGGCTCATAATGAGACAGAAAGACTTTTAATAAGACCAAACTATGATGCAGGATGATCATCCCACGTTAGGAGAACAACTGCAGGGAGAAACTCAATTGTGTTTTAAAACACTCTGAAAAATAGAAAAAGAAGATTTGAACCCTTCAAAAATCTTCTGTGTTGTGGATTATCTAGCTGGAGTTTTAGCTGAATATAGTAGGAAATCTTCACTGCATGTCAAAGCCTCTACCAAGGAAAATGAGAAGGGCTAAGTGGGTACTGGACTGCCTAGGCAGGAGTTTCCAGGCCTCTGGAAAAGCATTCTTGCAAATTCAATATTATCTCAGGGTTGCAAAGTGATACACCTAGAAGTAGGTCCAATTATTCAGCAAAGACACGAGGAATGTTCAACAATAATGTCAAAATAATTCAAGTCTGTACTTGTTTCATACCTATAGTCTCCTCCCTTCAAAGTGAGGAAAATGTTGAGGGTTTTTGTAAAACCATACTTACTTTCTTGTTTTCTAAGAATATATTATAATTCTGGGGCCGGGCGCGGTGGCTCACGCCTGTAATCCTCGCACTCTGGGAGTCCGAGCTGGGTGGATCGCTCGACGTCAGGAGTTCAAGACCAGCCTGAGCAAGAGCGAGACCCCGTCTCTACTAAAAATAGAAAGACATTATCTGGCCAACTAAAAATATATGTATAGAAAAAATTAGCCGGGCATGGTGGTGCATGCCTGTAGTTCCAGCTACTTGGGAGGCTGAGGCAGAAGGATTGCTTGAGCCCAGGAGTCTGAGGTTGCTGTGAGTTAGGCTAATGCCACGGCACTCACTCTAGCCTGGGCAACAAAGAGAGACTCTGTCTCAAAAAAAAAAAAAAAAAAAAAAGAATATATTATAATTCTGGGATAGACCTAATTATAGATTCCGTGTTCCATTCTGTGTCAATTGCAAGCTTTTCCAAGAATTTCACAATCTGGAACTCTGACATTTCCCAAGTGAACATCCACAAGTATTGTTAATGCCTGATTACCTGGAGAGATAACAATCTCTCCAAGCTACAGCATTTCATATTTGGAGAATATATTGTGTGCCCTGACTGATTCACTCTGGATGTTATTCTTCTACTCCAGACGGTAGGACCTGTGGAGGAGCTGTGCCTCTTTTTCCCTTCTCCATCCATGATAAGCACCATTCTCCAGCTTCTACAGGTTGTTCCTGGGCCTAATTTCCTTGTCTCCTTTCACTGGAAAGTCCCAGATTAATGTCTGCAGTTTTCAAAGTAATGCTACCTGCTCTATCAGAAGAGCCCAGAAATCTCAATAGTTTAACGAAACAGAAGTTTATTTTTCACTAATGTCACAGCCCAGTGAGATCGTTTCTGATTGGGAAGTTCCCCTCCATATCACGATCTGGGGACCCAGATCCTTTCCCTCTTGTGGCTCAGCATCTCCATCAGGCGACTCCCAGAGTCGTCCTGGAAGTCATTTCCACCCTAGCCAGCTGAAGGGACAATGAGCATGGAAAACCTCATGTGGAAGGTTGAAACGGCCAGGCCTGGGAGTGGTGCAGTCACTGCCACTGGTGTCTCCCAGGCTCAAGCCCAATCTCACAGCCACTTAATTACAATGGAGGCTGGAAAATGAAGTTGGCAGTGTAAGCCTGGGAGGAAGAGGAAGCAGGTTTTGGTAATTCTCCAGCAGCCTCTGCCACAATGGCTTTTAGGTCCTTTTGGACATTGTCACCAATGGAAGATGGAGATAGGGCTGAAATACAGCTGACTTGCTGAATACAGGCTTTCTCATCCCTGGTTTTCTGACTGCTTGGTAAGAGAAATCCTGGGCCTGCACATAGGAACATCTTCTAAGAGAAGGTAGGAAGGGAAAAAGTACAACGAAGTGTATTACCAAGAAATAATAGCTCCTTGATTACCATTAACATGTGTGCATACATTTAAAACAATTAAGGGGACGACAGGAAGTTAGGCATGCACAGTGAGAAGCTCAGAGGAGTAATCAGCAGGTAGCCCACAAAATTTTAGCACCTCCTTAGTCCACAGCTGGGGCTGCTGTTTTGCTATAGACCTGCCAAGTCACTTGTCCTTTCCTCTTTCTTTCCCTGGTCCCCAGCATCAGAAGGAGGTTCATCTAAGGGTTTGACTTTGCTGAGCTGGGCAAAGGAATCTTCTGGTGTCATCTCATTTGTTAGCAACTGTGAGATGTCAGCAGCGTGCGTGGTGTGGACCCAGGCGGTACGTGCATGTCCAGATGCACAGAGAGTGCAGACAAGGAAACGTCTGGAGAACTGTGAGAAAGACTCTTTCAGAGTAATGACTCTGTGTGATACAAGAAACCCAGAGAGTTAACAGTCACTGAGGTCCTGGGAGTAATTTGATTTTTATGGTAAACCCTGGGAGAACTTTTTTTCTGCTGTTCCTATTTTGAATGTAACTTTATCCTGTTTGCTTTTATGGACAATAAAGGCTGGAAACCTTTAACACTGAGAAAGAGTTCTCAGATTTGATCTGGTCATCATTCAGCCAGGTTTGCCAATCCAAACTGGATTCCGGGACTCCATGGAGAGAAGGGATCTGAAGCTGGGAGAATGCACAAACGCACAATCACCTCTCCTTCCCAGACCACATTGCAAAGGCCAAGAAATAGAGACGAGTCAAGGAAAGGGCTGTGTGTTCCCCTTGAGGTTCTACTTTCTTGAGCAGGGTCACTCTAAGTGGGTTCACTCTTTATCCCTAACATAGAACAAACTGGACCCCAAAAGAGACTGAGGACCTGATGAACTTCCTCACTCAGGGATCCAAGGGCCCACAGTCTAGCCTACCACAGAAATATTTTGTTGCTTAGGTGACAGACCTTACTAGAAGCCTACAATCTCTATGGGGCATATCATCTGGGCCACTTTGTGAAGTGAGTGCTTAGCATTACAATGCCTAGTGCTCAAATCTCTGGATAAAATTTCTATGACATTATTACAGGGCTCCATGCAATTCGATGCCTCAAAATGCATTTGAGGATTTGTCACACTCCTTGCTTTGCTTTTTCTTCTTCTCCCTGGCCTCCCATCTCATGTTTCTTTAACCGATTATTATCTTCACAGGCAGTGGGCAGGAAGAGGAAATAAAAGAAGCTGTCTCCTTCCTTCGGTGAATGAAGAGGGGCCTCCTCCAGACCTTCTTGACATTCCCTCTGGAGAGACATTTGATTCCAAGTTGATCACGAAAGTCTGAGTTCATAGTCAACACCCAAGTGTCTATAAAGCAGCATTAAAAAGGAGAATTTTGTCATCGATGATGAATAGGAGGGCAATCGGGGAATTCAGGTAGCTCCAAAACATGGTAGAAGTCTCGTATGCAAAGGCAGACAGGGGTCAACAAGGTAATGAAGAATGAAGCTGGCTGGGAGGAGGCTGGGGGCAAACGGAGGAGCACCTGCCCCATTGGAATTGGCCACCACTCCCCATGCCTGGTCACGGCTGCCAGGCCAAATGGGGCCCACTGTTGCCAGATCTATTGGTTTTCAAAAGAAGCAGGAAACAATATTTCTCTGTGAATTATCCCAATTCTGAGATGATAAAAACCAATTCATGCTTTTAAAAATACTTTGCTGGCCTAACCAAACACATCTGATGGTGGATACCCATGGGGCCTCCAGTTTGCAATCTATGCAAGTCTACTTTTCTACGGATAATGGAGAGCAAGCTATTACTCATGTGCTCGCCTTGTCCGTGTGTACATTTCCCAGTCATAGGACTTTCGTGTGCAGTAGTAAAATAAAACAATCCACATTAAGAATGTCTCACTAGGAATACAGATAAACAAAAGAAATTCAATCTACAGTGAAAAGTGAGTATTGACCTTACCTGCTTCCAAAAGTATGGGTTTTTTCTCAGCATTTTAAACCACTCAATATTACTAGATATAATTTTCTTTGAAAAGGAATTGTTTTTGTTTTTGTTTTGAGATAGAGTCTCACTCTGTCACCCAGGCTAGAGAGCAGTGGCATTATCACAGCTCACTGCAATCTCAATCTCCTGGCCTCAAGTAATTCTCCCATCTCAGCCTCTCAAAGTGCTGGGATTACAGGTGTGAGCCACTGCACCTGGCTGAAAAGAGATTTTTAAAAGTCAATAAGAATTCAAGAATTTATGGCTGGGCTCAGTGGCTCATGCCTATAATCCCAGCACTTTTATGAGGCCAAGGTGAGAGGGAGGATCACTTGAGCCCAGGAGTTTGAGACCAGCATGGGCAAGATAGCAAGACCCCATCTGTACAAAAAATAAAGAAATACAAATAAATTTAAAAACAAATTAATCAAGAATTTGGCCTTAGGAAGCCAGCCATAGACATTACTAACCAGCAGGCAGGGGTGGAAAAATTCCTCTCAATTAGACCTCCAGAAAAATCTGTTGATTGATTGGAAAGGGAGATTGCTTAAATACAGCCTCAGGGTGACAGAAAGAGAGGATTGAATAAAGGTGCTGAAAACCTGTAACAGCCCCAGGGAACCGAGCAGACATGCCTGACTGGCTTAGGAAGGAATCTGACCCATCCAGAGCAGGCTCCCTTAAGGAGCTCTTCCCAGGGAAAATTGGTGGACAGAGGAGTGACTGTGTGCCCCTTTGGCCAGAGTCCCCCAGAATTTGGAGATTGATTATTTCAAGCCGAAATCTAAGCTACCAGGTACATCTTATTTACTGAACTTCACTCCTATCCCACTCCAATCCCGAAACCCATCCCTAGGTTGGGAATTACTAATATAATTATAATAATCGGCCTGAATTTATAGTCCCTGGACACGGTTATTAGTCATCAGCAGATTTCATTATCACGTATCTTGTTTTTAAAAAATGGTTGATTAAGGATTTTTATTAATCCAGATTTTAATAGGCTGCATTTCTTCATACCTAAAGAGATGAAACTGGGGGAAAATTGAAAATAGGAATAGAGAAATTGATGATTCTTAATCATCATAAATTCAAGATTGCTTGATTGTTTTGTATCTCTTTGATAGGGAAATGTGAACTCAGGCACACACACAACAACCGGATTCTCCCTGCCCTCATGAAACCTACCTCTAAGTGTTCATTGTAATTTATTTATTAATAGAAAACTTCTCTCCCTTAAGGCTTGACTGTAGTTCCCTTTAATTGCTATAACATTTGAGAGTTTGGGAAAGTAGTACTTCTGGGTTGCAGGAGCCGATATTGTTATCAGCTCCTATTCCTATGAGATTCGGAGCTTCCCAAGGTCAAGACTTTTACTCCGTCTATTGCTCTTATTTGGGGAGGTGAGTATGAGCGCGCTTCTCTCTTATTTAAAAATCCTGATGAGGGGCCTTAAATTATGTAATTAGTTAATAACTGTGAAAGCAATTTTTTTACAAGTTTTCAAAAGGGTAGGAAAGGAAACAGAATAATCATGCTAACGTAAAAAACACCCCTCCCAAATAAAATGCATAGACAAAATACAAAAAATTCACTAAAATATTTATCACAATTTATATCGGTCATAGGAGATTTTGCAATCTTCTTTATACAACAAACCAAAATGAAATGCCATTTAACTTGAGAGGTTCCCCCCCATTATGATGAAGGCAAAAATTAAAAGCAGAGTTTTATTGGAATCAACTTTTCTTTTTATAGTTTGCAAGTTTACACATTTTTAATTTGTGAAGTTGGGTGTCCTTGTCACCTGGCCTCAGTTGTCTGTGAGGGAAGGGGGGACAGGGACAGGATGTTACGAACTGGCTGTCCCCACAGTCTAGTCCCTACTGCTCAGAATCTAGGGGACTCAGCACTGGACATTGGGTCTCAATGTCAGCGCTGAGTGGCATCCTCTGAAGGGAATGAGTGATAAGAACATTTGAACATTTCTCACCACCGTTTGTGAAAGCCGAGTCCTAGATTTTCATGGGGGCAGGGGAGCATTGTTTACCACCTCACATTTTCACATTTTCATCTATCATAATTTAGATCTTCACATTTCTGGAGTTGGTGATTGATAGCCTCCAAACACATAAACACTCTCCACCTGTACAGAATGCACCAGGGACTTCACTCTCATAAAGGCAGGATCAAGGTAGGAGTGAATAAAATTCTCAAACCCACTCTGTAGCAGGAGTTAAGTCTCAGGATCGTCCGTGGCCTCGGAAGGTGACAGTTTCTGGATGCTGTTAGTTTGCAGCAAATTGAAGTTTTGTAGTTTTATCTATTACCAGAAAAGCCCTCCAAAAAAAAAAAAAAAAAAAACGTAGCCAGTGGGGGAGAATGCAGGAGCCCCACCGTCTCATTTTTAACAAGGACCAGCTGAAAAATGAAGGCGCACACCACACAAACCATCTTATGTCTGCCAATTCATTTCCTGGCCCCAAAAGAAAAAAAAAAAAAAAAACCCTTGTGTTTCCTCTTATGCAGGCCAAACATGGCAAAGCACCAAGGGAATTCTGAATGGAATCAATTGCACTTGTTACTAACTGAGTTTTCTTTTATTCTTATATTACCAAGGGCTGGATACTCAGCTGCAAGCAATTATAATGAAGAGTTACTGAGTAATGGTTTCCAGATTGCTCCATGATGGGGCATTAATTGAAAGGGACAATTTAAGAGCTTAGGCCATGTAAATGCATTTCTTATTCTGTCAGATTGAGAAATTTCTGGATGCAAAAGGCTGAAATGTTCAGAACTGATAAAGACTTAATAATGCCCATTTAAACTAGCATTTTCAAAATGAGTTTCATGTTTTTAAGAGAACAAATATAAAATGGTGAACCTATGGGCTTGTTCCTTCAATCAGGGAAATGTCTAAATTGCACATTTGCATGCTGCACTCATATTATAAACATATACATTATATAAAATGTGACTTGATTAGTCCATTGCATTGCAAGGCCAGTTAAGCTTTCAAGCAAACTTTTATTTTTCAGGTTGCATGCTATTATAGTGCATATTAAATGCTCTCTCATTCTCTCTATATAAATGCTTTAAAATTTTAAACAGCATTTAAAAACACATAAATGAGTTTTATATATGTGTACATGATTTATATTTTAAAACAGCATTTTAAATAGATTTGCATGCATATGAAAATGGACCTCCACAGAAATTAACTATTAAGTCTATATCAGAAAGCTTTATTTTGTCTTTTTAAAAAAGATCTTCTATTTCCCTGAGTCCCATTAAACAGCAACATTTTCACAAAAGTTCTCTGACATGCCACATGAAGGGTAAGCATCCTAAGAGAGTAAGAGAGTCAGAGCCAAGCAAAAAAAAAACAAAAAGAGTAGTACTAGTTTTTAAGGTCTAATTTCAGACTTCTGCATTAGTACTAGTTTTATTTCTGAAAAAGAGGAAAGAAGGAAGAGAAGGGGGAGGGAGGGAAAGAAAGAGAAGGATGGATGAATGGATGGATGGATAGAAAGAGATGTGGATACATTTTAAGAATTAAATTCAAAGTTGTAGGAGCGAGAACCGCCACCACTCTTTCTCATTCTGTTTTCTAAACCTGAATTGCTATCAGAGAATGGAACTTTTACCCTTCCTTCTACCTTAAGCCTCTCTCTCTCATCTGGATTTGTGCTGAGGAGCTTCGGTGCTGATGGTGGACTTATCCTAAAGCCTTGATGCAAACGTGGATGGCAAAAGAGGCAGAAGAGAGAAGTTGTCAACCTGGGTGAATTGAGAACATTCAATCAAAGAGAATGAGAGGGAAAGGCCTCACGCTACTGTTGTTACATTGCCCGTTTCCACTCGTTCATTCAACAAGCTATGATGTGCCTTTTCTCCATCTATCGTTTCAAAGGCTGGCTAAGCATAAAATGAGGATGAAGACGTCTTACCTATTCATGGGCATACCTACAATTATTAGGCAATTCCTACCTTTCCTTGGATCAAAATCTTTCTTATTCGATTAGTCATTCACAGAATGAAAGCCCTGAATATATCTGACTCTTCGGTTTGGAATGTTCTTTATTTGATAACAGTGAAAGCAAGTTCAATCAGCAGTGAAAAAAATCTGGTGGTCTTTTCTGCTCCCTGTAAATTCAAGGTCAATCCCCATCAGAATGTGTCAGACAGCAGTTCTTAAACTCAGATGCCTGGAGTCAAAAACAAAACCACTTGAAAAGTGGATGGTCAATTTCGGTCAGGGTTGAGTACCTTCATAAGTAGTAAAGTCATCTAAATTAATTATTTAAACAGAACTATCAAGAATCCAAGATGAAGTAGGGAAAGTATTCTTTGTCACAAAATAAAATAGAGGTGTGTTATACATTTGCACAGCTATTGCAAGCAAATAGCATTGTCTCAACTGGTCCTTTCTTGTGCACAAAAATCCACACTGTGTATCGTCTTTTATTTTTCTACCCTTTCTTCTTTTTTGTAGTCATTGCTGAAATCTGACATTTTAACTATGAGGTTCAAAACCCCATTATTTATTTCCAAGATTCGAGGGGAAAAGGTTTCTCTTTAAACATCCTGAATTTAAAAATAAATAAACTGAACAGGAAGACTTAGATTGTCTATCTCAATTGATCTTGCGATTTCTCATTTTGTGGATTGTACTGATAAATTATCTTAAGTCACATCGTAATTTTGCCTAGGAAATGTAAGCATCATGGAATGTTTTTAAAATATAATAGGGGCAATCTTTCACCCAGCTGTTTCCTGGGCTGCTGCTATTTCTAGTAGCGGCCAAACACCTGAGAAAATCCAATGAGTGAATTCCAGGCCAAATTGTTCTGATAAGACCAGATCTTGGGCAGAATTGATTTGATCAAATAACTCATTTAAAATGCAGTTTAATAGACGTGTATTCTCAGTCCTCCGTTTAACTGGGGAAAAGAAAGTGAGGACACGTTCTCTTTTGATAACCTAGTTTATGCTGAAAAAAGTTCGGACAAGTACATATGTGCACAATTGAATAATATATGAGCATAACTATTACCCAAAGGGGTATCACTATAACCTTAGATCTTGAACATATACTTAATTTCAACAGCTTATAGAAAAGAATTAATGTTGAATTCATAGGTGTGCAGTGAAAAGTCTGCAAGTTGATTTAGGAGGTTTTTTGGGTTTTTTTGAACAATTTCAAAGAGTTGCTAAAATGCAGACAGTATGCAGAAGCGAACCGATTTTCTACATGACCAAAAATTCAGAGTCGGCAACTTCATGCTTACACTAAGCAGTTTTACTTGAATCAGAACCTGGAAAAACTAAGGTAATTCCTGTGTTTACAGTCTCCATTCAAGCAAGGCAGGAGCAACATTTGAGAGGGATTAGCAATCAAAAATTGAAAATCTACCATCACCACACAAGCTTGCCTTTTCATTTTGTACACATCATAAAACACATAACATGGACCAGACCCTTGTCCGGCAAACGTTCACATCCTAATTTTTAAAAATAGCTTTTATACACGATTGCTCTCTTCGCAATAAAACAAAGATTTGTTTATAGCTACAATTTAATTAAGAACCTTTTCGAAGAGGAAGATCTGGAAACCAGGGATCTTATTTTTTCTTTTCCTTTTTTTTTTTCTACCAGGGTTGTTTGTTTATTGGTTTAATTTTCCCTGAAGTAAAAATACACTTTGAAATGTAACATGTCATTATGTAATTTGTAGTAACAAAGTGCAGGCCCTTGCACACGACAGCGAACAGGACCGCTCCAGCTCACAGACAGTCCCCATATCCACGGCCCCCTCCCTGATCTGATTAACAGCCTGTATAAACATTCAGCCAACCAGAACACCGGCCAGTGCACAATTTGGTCAGCCATAAAACTGCCAGCCAAACACAGACACAGGGGGTTTATGCAGAAATCTTAATTTGGGGGAAACGATCAAAACTAAGACAACATGGCCCCTATGGAGATCAGGAAGGGCTAACCTTTATTTTCATTAATCCCACCCGCCTCCCAAACAGGGAGGGATGATATCACCACTGAAGTGAAATGCTTAATAAAATGCCCCTGAAATACAGAGTTGCACAGGGAAGCATGGTCAGAAACTCAACCTCGGAATAGCAAAATCTGAACAAGAAAAAATAAGCTTCTATTTTAAAGAGAAAGCTTAAATGGTCTGAGTTGTTTGGAAAAGGTCCTATTTTGACATACCCAGGATGGAGTCTCTCCATCAGCATGTTTTCTCTTGGTGCAAGGAAAAGTAACATGTGTTCCAATTGTGCAAAAATTAATGGAATTTATACAAAGGGGTGTTTTGTTGGTTTTTTTTTTTCTTCCTACCATTTTCATTGCTCTTGGCAAAAGACTGTAGACCCTTCACATAATGGAAAATTCAAATGTTCAACATAAATCAAATAATTAGTAATAAATAGTTGTTTTTAAATTCTATTTTTTTTGTTTTAAGAATACTTTTGCAAGATGGCGAACTTGTTTTTTCTGACTTAGGACAGGATTTCATAGCTCACTTTTGAGACTATGTGATACCCAGGTTTTAACAGAATTGAGAGGTTTTTTTCAATTCTCCTTTTTACAAATATTCCAATGGTAATGACAATAATGGAATTAACTATAACAAAAAGACATTGGCTCAGTCTGGTTCCTTTCCTCAATAGCTCTTTGCTAATTGATTACTATAGGGAACTGGGCTTCACAGCAATTTCTCATAATTTTCACCTCTGTTATAGTCTTTCTCCTTAATTTTGAATCTCTAATTTTTTAGGGAAAAATAAAATGGTCAGCAATCTTACCATACTCTGTAGGATTACCCACGTCTTCTTTGTTATATCTCAGTATGCTTACAAGTGTGTATTCTGCTTCTCATAAGAAAATTCCATGTTTTATTCTGGGTGGTTTTATGCAAAAGAAATTAACACTTAAACATAATACAAGCTCCAAATAGAACAGGAAAATATATAGACATATTGAGTATTTATTTTTTTCAGGCACTAGGCCAAAAACTTTCCATTTCATTTAATATTCACAAAACCCTATGAGTTGGACATATAAGTATTATTCACTTTTTTTCTTTAACAGATTAGGGAACAAAGAGTTTCAGTAATTTGCCCCCAAACTACACAACGAATGACCAACAGAGATGGAATACTAGCCCAAGCAGCCTAATTGAAGAATCATCTACTTCCCGTCCTAAATATGACATTATTCCAGGAGGCAGGTATGTCTCAGACTCCAAGGGTCATTGCAAAGAGGTGGACAGGAAGCCCTCCATGATGATTCACTTAGGTAGTAAGTGAGGTAGCCTGGTGAATTGAGGGAGTATTAGTGTCAGAGTTTGAAAGCTGTGGGTTCCTTTATAAGACCAGCCACTGATTAGTAGCAGGGCCTTGGAAATGTTTACTCACATCTCTAAACTTCTGATTCCTCATCTGCAACAAAAAAAAAAAAAAAAAAAGAGAGAGAGAAAATTTTGTGAGAGTTGAACATCATTTTTTAAATGTTTAACTTATAGAAGTTTCTCAGATTTTCTTGTCTCTCTTCTAAGCTAATCAGCTTACGTGAATTTGTGATAGACTTTTGTCATTATAACTTTACTAATATAATTTATAAAATTCCATTTCCAGGGTATAGTTTGATGATGTAGTTTTAGATCTTAAAAAAAGAAAGAAAGAAAATGGTTTAAACAGAATATTTGGGTACATTTTTGTTAAACTCATTGGATCACACTGAATTGCATGTATGGAAGAAATGAGTTAGGTCTTCTAAAAATGGCTAAAAGTAGGCACCTCTGCCTTCCCTCTCAAATCCAGCAAGATAATTTCTAACATTCTACATTTAAGAATACTTATTTGAAAAGCATATGTTCATTGCTGTGGGCAACTCTTTTGTCAGTAAGTTAAAGAAGAACAGAGATGTCAAAGAAGCTTCCCCTCTGATGGAACATTTACCAATTTGTGGTCGTTGGACCTTCCATATCCCAGCCTGCCTTCAGCCAATTCTTTCTCCTTGTTGAAATAAGGGAAAATGAGCATAAACTACAACATGAAATACTTCTGATAGTTGCCCAAAATGCTCTTCCAACTCTGTGAGTTATATAACCTTAACCTATCTTGAAAACCACAATAGACTCCATCTCAATGGGATAGCAGAAAGCAAGAGAATATTCTAAGTGACATTTTTGGGCTTACACATCTCTTTCAAAACATTTCAGAGTTTTCTCCACTTCATTCCCCCAACGCCACCCATGAGGACTTGCCTAGAGTATAGCCTTACTGTTTTCAATGACAAATTGTCAATATACAGAACAGTTACTTTTTCCAAAGCCTCTTGGAGTAGAAGCATATTCTACTTCCTCTCAGAGGCCCTAGAACTACCTGTGCGTTGGCCAGCTCAGAAGAAAAATTTTATTCACAAATTCCAGCTATATTAATCTGTTGAAAGGAGGATAGATTTTCAAATGGGGTTTCAAATAATCCTCGCCTTTGAGATCATCTGTGCTCACAGCCCAGTATTTGCACAAGATGAAATGATTTACAGAATCAAGCCTGGAAAAATTGGAGGGCAACTCCAAAAGGCAAGAACATGTTGCCGAGTCAATCATTCATCCTGCCAGAAAAACTTTTGTAGTTTCCAAACTGTTATGAGATACCACTCTCTATCCAGGGCAGAGGAATCGTTAAAAAGGTGGGAGGTACTCTGGCCACACAGCCAGCGTGGAGAGCTGGAGGTTTTGGCAGGGCGCTTCCACCCCAAAAGCAGACAGAGTCCTGGAAGGACACTCACATAAACAAAGCAGGGAGACAGCTTTGACTCTGCAATGAGGCTCATCCTTTCCCAGATCAAAGCCTCCACCAGAGAGACAGCCCTGCAGAACAGAGTGTCCTTTCTGGGACACACAACTCTGGGGGAGAGCCTTGAATTGGAGCCACAACCTTGCCACCTGTAGCCAATAACTCGGCCCGCAAAGGCTCTTGCAGGATGGGGGGCCTGCAGCTGTGCAGACAACAGGAGATCAAGGGAAAGATAAGACAACACAGGGAAAAGAAGTTTCTTCCTTGACGTACTGAAAGCTTAGATCAGCCAGTTTGAGTAAAACTTGCATCCGGACAGCCCTATGCAGTGTAAAAAGGGGATGGGAATCAGGACAGGGTTAGAACACAAGTTCTCGAATCCGGTTGCTGGGCTTTGACTCTCTTCTCTGCCACTCACTAGCTGTGTGACCTATGCCTTAGTTTCCTCACCTGCAAAATGGACCTAATAGTGCCTACTCCGTAGGATCTAATGACTGGCTGGCACATTGGAAAGCTCTCAAAATGTTGCAGTTATAGTTTGAAGTCGCACAGTCCTGGCTTTGAACCAGGTTCTGCTACTTACTTAGTAGTTTTGTGAACTTGGAGAAATGACAATCTTTGGGCGAATTCCCCAACTCTAAAATGGATTTTCATATGGCCCTTGCAGCATTGCCATGGTGATGTAGTTTTATAAGGCACACAGTGGGCATTCAGCAAATGGCACTTCTGGTTATTATCATTTTTCCTGGTTTCTGATGGAGAAAGCCTACAGGACTGGTTAGACTGGAAGAAACATGGCCAGTGAAATTTAGGATCCTCTGAAGGTCCCAAAGCTTCATCCATATGCAAAAGAGATACATCCCTGGGGATGATTGGGTCCTGGGTGTTTGAAATACACAACTTACTTTTTTTTAAGACCAAAAAGGGAAACTGGAAGTGTTCCCAAATTTAACATCTGCAGGCAGATAGGATGACGAAATGTATTAGCGCTGAAGAATAACTTTCTCCCTTCTTCTTGGAAAACATCTGGGGTATTACCCTCCCCTCCATTCATTCCCCCACCTCTCACCCCAAAGCTGACTCTTGGCTGACAGTTTATCAGAGATAAATGGAAACACCTGGGAGCCAGATAAGGCCAACTGAGTGTGATCAGCTGAGGAGCCCTTGGGGACACATGCCACTCAATATTTCTTTTTCCTCGCTGGGCAGGGCGGGAGTGCTATCTAGCCTGAGACAGATGGCAGGGTTCACTTTCTCATTCATTCATTCACGCAGAGCAAGCTCAGGAGGTCAGCAGACCCAGCTCCATGTCTGAGACAGGTCAACACTTGAACCACCAGGTAAGTTCGATGGTTATTGATCCTGCTTTTAACCATTTCTGTGAAAAGACATTCCAGGAGCTAACTTTGCATTTGGTTCAAACCCTTAATCACATGTCCTTTTGTCAAACCAAACCCCCTGCAGCTACAATTTCTCATCTCTACAGAGAGGCAAGACCTAATACAATCTTTGATACCCTGTGGCCATTCAAAAAATATGTTTATTGCCATCTCCACTGTAATAACCTCCCCAAACTTGAAAACTTTAAATCCCCTTTTTCTTCCCATGTCCCTACAGCATACTAAATAATCCCATTCCCTTTAACCTTTTGTCAAAGGTCCTACTTGCCTACCCTTTAGTTAGCTTCTTTTTCTTGCAACTCATTCCAGCTTCTACATATCATTTAGAGACCAAACCTTGACACAGAACTCTAATACTTGACAGGAGATTGAGATGTTATTAAAGGGAAAATAGTCCAGTGTGTGTTTTTGCAAAACTACTATCTGGACCGTTAAGCAAGTTGCTTAACATTTCTGGGCCTCAGTTTCTTCAGCTGTAAAGTTATTTCAATCATAAAGAACCAGGATTGTGAATGTGGCGTTAGGGAGGCCTATCAGCAGCCAATGGAAACTTTCTAAAAGAGGCGAGTTCAGAAACACACATAGGAATTGACCATGTAAAAGGGACAGGAACAGAGCAAGCCTACCAGCGGCAACTGCACGTGCAAAGGTCCTGAGGCCTAAACTTGTGAGGACCAGTATGAGTAGCTCTCAGAGAACAAGGAGAAGATTGGGAAATGTGGCTGGTGAAGGAGGTAGGGGCCAGATACCATAAGGCCTTGGAAGCCATGGTAAGTATTTTGGTCTTTACCCTAAAGGCGCTGTGAAGATGACAAAGCTATGAACAGACTTTTAATTTTTTAAAAGAATATTGGCTGCAGAATGAGTTGGACACAGGGTGGATGTGGGAAGAGGAGGAGGCTCTTGAATTAATCCAGGGGAGGGACTGTGAGAGCTCAGACTACAGTGGTGTTTGTGAAGATGAAGAGACGTGGACAGATTTGGAAATGAGGATCAACAGCACTTACTGATTCCACAGACATGGCGGGGAGGGAGAGGGAGGTGTTGAGGATGCTGCCAAGTGTCTGACTCGCTGCCTTGCATGGCAGTGCTATTTACTGGGAGGGAGAGTGCCGGGGGAGGAAGGGGTTTGAGGGAGAAGGTATGAGTTCAGTTTCTGGACCGTCAGAGTCTGAGGTGCTGTGAGATGGCCAAGTTGAGATGTTGACTAGGCAATGGGATTTATGATTAGGAGCTCAGAGGAGAGTCTAGGCTGGAGATATAAATTTAAGAGTCATCAGCATATAGATAATAATTAAAACCATAAGTATGGACGAGATCACAGAGGGAGGGTGTAGAAAGTGAAGAAGAGGGCAGTGGATCAAGCCTTGAAATTCTCCAATCTTTAACAGTCGGTAGGAGGAGAAGAAGCCAAGAAAGAGACCGAGGAGAGTCCCCGGAGGTGGGAGAAAATTAGGAGAGTGTCAGGCCATGGAATCCAAAGGAAGAGGGGCTTTTAAGAAGAGGATGCCAACTGCAAGGCACAGCATGGCTGGGCAGGGCTCTTACAAGGTGAAGTGTCAGAGCCAACTGTTACGTTCACTTATCCTTAATGACATAATCTAGGTTACCTTCCTATGGGACTTTCAGGTTTGCCTGCAGTTCTCGGTTTTTCCAACTTGGAATTTTTCCATCTTTCCTATGCACAACTATGGCTTATTATTGCATGTTATGACCAAATTTTCTATCTGATGATCAGTATAGCAACACTGGGTTACCTCTCATTTACCCAAAAGCTTCTGCTATCCAGAATTAGGAAAAAAAATTTAAAAAGCTCTGAAAAACTCAATAATTATTGCTAATTGGAGCCCTTAGTTAGCTTTCACATAGAGACATTTTAACCATTATTTTATAAATTCTGAAAAGGTTGATATTTGGTTTCTCAACCCACAGTAAAATGGAAAGAATCTTGTGGGCGAGGGCTAGGAGGAGGAAGACTAGGGAGGAAGATCACAGAGGCATGCAAAAATTGTCACAGTACAGTCAGGGATCATTAGGAAGTAGATTAAAATCTACAAAAAGCAGACAAAAGAACAAAAAAATTTATAGCAATCTTAGTGCATTTAGTGAGGGATAAATATACCACAGTCCTCAGTAATCTTTGGGGAAAATATCACAGTATAATGCCTGTTAATAACAGAGTAATCAAATAAATTTTAAATTAATGTTTGCTGCATTAAAATAGGGGGAGGAAGGGGAAGTCTATCATGTGGTTTTTCATTCCTTCTGTCCACTGTATTTTCTATATACTGGTAGTGAGAACTAAAGGCTCAATCGGATCCAAGTTAAATTTTGGTAAGAATTTATCCATCATAGGAGATAATATAAATATCAGTCTGTTCTGGGATGTTAGGATTGATCAGTGGGCTCAGGTATCACCAGCCTTGTCCACTCTAAAGTTTCCTGTTGGCCTTTCACCTAATGGTTTCACAGCCATTGATGATGGTTGCCTAGATTTATTTTTATTATGTATGTATTTATTTATTTATGAGACAAGGTCTTGCTCTTTCACCCCAGCTAGAGTGCTGTGGCATCATCATAGCTCACTGCAACCTCAAACTCCTGGGCTCAAGCTATCCTCCTGCCTCAGTTTCCTAAGTATTTGGGACTATAGGTGCACACCACCATGCCTGGCTAATTTTTCTATTTTTTGTAGAGATGGGGGTCTTGCTCTTGCTCAGGCTGGTCTCAAACTCCTGGCTTCAAGTGATCCGCTAGCCTCGGCCTCCCAGAGTGCTAGGATTACAGGCGTGAGCCACTGTGCCCAGCCTAGATATATTATTTTATTAGAAGTTGAAAATTCCAGAATATGGCAAACTCTACAGCACGAATAACCTAGTTTTTCCAACAAATAAATTGGAAGGAAAAAAATGCTAAGGGGGCAGGGAGCGAAACCTACACATTAAGAGAGATCTAAGAGACACAACAACCAGATCCAGTATGTAGGTTTGCCCTGTTTATTAGTAAATAAATGTTTATGGGTCAACTGGGGAGAGTTTTAAAACTGACTGGACATGTGATCCTCTTAAGGAATTGTTATTTTTTAGGCGTGACAATGGCATCGTAATCACATATTTTTAAAAAGTCCTTATCTAGATATCTAGATATGTGCTGAAGAATTTATGAGTGAAACAATGTGACATCTGGTATAGCTTCAGAGTACTCAAGTGGACGGGGTGGTGGGCCACGGAGGCCCAGGGGAGTGGGCTTGGGGAGAGAGGGCAGAAACTCCACCAGGAGCCGCTGTTCCAGCCGGGCAGACGATGGGAACTTGAGGGACACGGTGCCATGCTCCCTGCTGGTGACGAATGCTTGAAATGTTCCTAACGAAAAGCTTAAAAGTAGGGGGGAAAAGGCCATTTCTTTTTCATCTTATTTTGGAAGAAAATATTTCTAAGATATCTTCTTCGGTAGGGTAGACTAAACAACATTAAAAACAAATTATTTGGCATGTCCTATGGTGAATATAAAGATAAATGAAGAAGAGGCACACCTCGGAGTCGTGGAGATGTGACTGTGATCTATCGCTCTCGGTTATTGGAACAACCAGATGAAAGCAGGCACCAGGGAGAAATCACTCTGCGCTTGGTAGATTACAGAGCCTCAGCGCCTCAGTTAGGACTGATTTCTAATTGAAACACTTACAGACTTCAGTTCGGCAGCCAAACCCTGTGACCCTCAGATCTGGCTTCTGTCAGCGGCGCTGTGACTCTGTTCTGGGATAGAGGGCTCTGTGCCTCTATGTCCTCCTGTTTGAAGCCCAGTTCTCTTACCCTTCTCCCTCCTTTGCTCTGTGTTCCTGTGCTCCAGAGAAGTTACCCATTTGTTTACTAACTTAGCACTGGCAATGCCAGTAAATATGTGGAAAAGTTTTAGGAAGGGAAAAAATTCCAGTGAAATTCAAACTACCATGGAATGGACTCATTTCCAAGCCATCAACTCTCCTTCCTTTGTATCTGGGCATGTGGTTCCTACCCAGGTCTGCTGTCACCTGTGGGCTCCATGGCCTGTCTGCTTGGGCAGTGAGAAGGCCGGCACGCTGCCCTCTGCAGCTCCCTGGGTGAAGGGAGGACAGGGTGCCCAGGCAGGGAACAGAAGGTGAGGGGCTGTGATGGATTTTGGTCCACAGACATCTGAGTTGCACATGCCTGCGAACTCCTGGGGTATTGTGCCACATGAAAGTGACTGAGGCGTCAAGTTCAGGGAATGCCCAGAATCTATTTGAGGTTTTTGCACCCTCCCTACCTGTGTTTTTCTTATAGCATTTCCTGAGTTCAAGAAGCCAATGACCTGCTGAAATCCTGCTCATCTTTTAAGAGCTCTTCAGTGTCACCAAATTTGCAGAGCTTTTCCTAGCCTACTCATCAGAGCTAAGGGACCCTTCCTCTGATTCCCACAGTTCTTTGCTTGTAGAGCTTTTATAATGTTTGAGTATCTAGAGCCTCAACTAGTTGGTTAACTCCTCAAGGGCTGGACTGGATCTCATTCACCTGTGTGTCCACCCCCAAGCCATGCCTGTCCCCTAGGCATTGCCTCACGTGCAGAGCAGCCAGGACGCCCCTATGCATGTGGAAAGCAGAGATGAGCTCGTCCCACAGACTTCTGACCCTCTTCCACCACTGGTCTCTAACCCTCAGCCCGTCTGCCGCCTTCCCACTACCTCTCCCTTTCCATACTACACTTTCCCACACGGCCTCTTTCTTCCCCTGAGTCAAGAAGTGAGAGCATCAGGGAAGAGAGGGATCAATTTCACACCAGGTTCTCAGGCCGTCTCCACGGATTCCCCTGTGCCAGGCCATTTGGCTGCTGATTGCCGACCTCAATGAGAAAGCTCAGCCCTACCCAGGAGTCCCGCAGCTCCCACTGCCTCATGTACCCACCATGGCTTTCTGAATCAACAACCCCTCCTTCAGTCAATGGCAGCTTTGTGAACTAAACAACAGATGCCACAGGGCCTAGAAGGCAAATAAATATGGTTATTCAATGGTATATCGCACTGTGCATAATTCAGGAAATTCAATTATGGTTTCCCCAGCAACAGTAACGCAACCTTGGGCCTGGTACCCAGGCCTTGTTTGCTGGTGCACAGGGGGTTGGGCCTCATGCCTTCATGTGGCCAGAGACAATGCAATCTGGCAGATTTACAATTGCCATTGGAAACCTAATTGGGTCCTCCTCCTAAACCCTATGCTTCCAGATTTAAAGCCATTTTTCAACATTTGGTATAAAGACTTGGGGGTGGGGAGAAAAGCATTCACATAACCCTAGACACACAGGTACAGAGTGATTAAGCATCATAGTCTCAACCACAGAAGCTGGATACATTTGAGACACAGGATGGCTGAGCAGGACTCTTAGGAGGTGAAGTGTCAGGATCAGACACGCCTCCTACTGTACTGACTACAGCAGGGGTTATTAACTTGGGATCTGTGATGTGCCTCAAGACAGATGGCTGGCAGAGTGGTTGGGAGCATGGATTCTGGTACCAGACTTCACAGGTTCAAATCCCACCTTGCTCTCCCATCTGTGTAGCAATATGACCTTGGGCAAGGTACTTACCTTCTCTGTGCCTTAGTTTCCTCATCCATATATCAAATAGGGATAATGATATTGGTAGAATATAGGGTTATTTTGTTAGTTTTGCTTTGGAGCACCCAGTGTTACTGGACCTCAGGGCAGGCTTTACAAATGACAGCACTTAGCTATTTTGCACGGCCCCACTTGTCATGCTGTGCCTGAGCCAAGATCAGAATTGGGACATGTCACATATGTACTACCTTGAGCTTGTTCTTTTTTATTTTCTTACCAAATCATATTTCTTTTTCCACTCCTCACTCCTCTGTGAACTTTAATTAAGCCCTCTCCCCATCAGGAGAGCGAGGCAAGGGTTAGGTTTTGTTTTTGAAAAGCCTCACAAGCTCGCGCAGCAGCAGGTTTTTCCACAGTTTGACAGTTCCAGTTCAGCCCGGTGCCACTGATTTATAAGACACTGAGCTCATTGGCTTTATCCTCCATTCTCCCCCTAGTCATTTCTCAATTGAGTCGCACTGGCTGGAAACATCTGAGAAAGACATTTACTGAGAGATGCACAGACAGCCTATTCACATTTCATAACTTTTCAGGAACCTCCCCCAGAGGACGCGGCTGTAGCCAGTTAGCTCATGCACGATCCCAAGCTGGTGTTCCTGCCCCTATCACCCCGCTCACGGGCACAGACAAACTCGGGTCCCCTCCAGACTCGGCTCCCCTGACTCTAATGCTAAGTGATGGAGCCAACACAGCACACACTGTTCTCAAACCTCACCCAGCCTCGCCTGTGACAGCAGGATTAGACAGCGAAATATGAACAGGAGGCACCCAGTGGATTTAGTGATTTAATTGTCTGAGCACTTAAAAATTCAGGATTAATTCCACTTTAAGTGCAGTTGCTTCTTTCTCATTAACAGGAATCTGTTTAAAATAATTTATTTGAATAGAGACCTAATGGAGGCCCAAAAGAAGGCTTTTGCAGGACTTGCCCACCTCCCCGATGCCCTACTTGTCTAGCCAGCCCCTCTCCCCACACCAATCGGGTCTTAACGTATAGAAACCTCTAATCTGAAACTGGTGTTTCCCACTAAACCCTCTGTTTGCGCTTGAAGTAATTTGCAATGGCCACTTTCTCTGTCTTGTTCTCAGACATGTCTTGGTCAATTAGTGCAGTGTCACCGCTGTGTGTAGTTATTGTAACTCCAGCTGTGAGCTGTTAATAATAAACTTGCCCACAGGACAATCCTGCCATATGGTTGATGGTCAATCAAGACTAAAATATGCATTAGGAGAAAAAAACTGCCCCTGTCAGCATCGAGTGGGTGTAGGTCATTGCTAGGAGGCTGTCAGGTGACAACCAGGTTGGGGTGGGCATCCCCGGCTGGCTCCTATGCCGCGATGTTTGTCCTGAGACACGAAGGCGCGATAACTAAAATGACACAGCTGGAAGTAGAAGACAAGTAGACAAAACATGGGGAAATGTATAATATGGGTCAGGGAATAGGGATTTGTTGAAAAGAAACATAGCTCAGATTCTTTAGCGGGAAAGGGAGACAGATCTGCGTTTTGGTCATGGGAAATGATCTGTGTGCTACAAGACAAATTTTATTTAATGGGAGTTTGGAGGCAAATAAAAACAAGCTGATTTGTGGCAAATGAGTGAAGGAGGAGCAATAACCCACTTGGGTGATTGCAATTAATTTCCTCCACAGAATCTCAGGGCTTTTTGATTCCTTCAATTCGGTTTGGAATTTGGGTTGTTGGGGGATTGGGTATGGGTGGGGAGACTCTTGGCGAATAGCTGAACCTTGATGTTTATTCCTAGATTTCTGCCCCAGGATGGAAATCGAATGGCAATGCCAACAAAGCATTTACTTGTTTCAATGACAAAAAGAATACATCTCTAAGTCAGTTTCATCTGTGATTGCAAGGAATGGGTGCAGAATGGTGAAAAGCCATGCCAAGTGTCTCAGTCCATGCTTTTTTGTGTGTGTAAATGACAAGTTGTAAATAAAATATGTATCATAGCTATTTCTTGATAATACTCCAGGGGCCAGACCCTGACTGGTGTCCAGTCTCTACACTACTGGAATTCCCACCCAAGTTCCTATTCTGTAGAAAGGAGGAAGTATTTCTCCCCACTAAAAACACAAGAACTTTTAATTGCCATTCAAAGGGCAATCACGCAATAAAGGCCTTATTAAAAGCCTGGAGTCCTGTTTACTTGCTGTGGAGCCTGACTTGATTGCTTGGTAATTAGAAACACCCCCGTCTTCCCTGAAGGAGTGCCCCCTTCAGGGGAAGGATTATTTGTGATTACACTTTTGTCATCGAGAAGGTAAATAACTTCTCCTTCCTACCATTTTCTTCCTAGATTTACATTAAAGTTGTGGGAATCCAGGGAAGACTGACCTGTCAAGGATACATGAACACACACATGCACACACGCACACATGTATACTTCTATAGCCCAGTTCGTTGGTCGCTGGGGGGTCCCTGGATTTCCCGTCATTCTGAGGCTGGTTTCACTAACTCAGTGTTTATCGGCTGGGTGCATGGCAGTGTCTGGAGATGACTCTGGTTGTCAGAACTGGGGGAGAGGAGAGGTGCTACTGGCATCCAGTGAGTGGAGGTCAGGGATGCTGCTAAACATCCTACAATGCACAGGACCCCAACAACAACAACGACGACGACGACAAAGAATTACCCGACTCAAAATGCCAATAGTGCCAAGGCTGAGAAATAATGCACTAATGCTCAGTTTAGTTCGAGGTGACATGGTAGATCTATGGATTTAGGTTCAGAATGAAAGCAATGGAACAAAGGGGTTCCAAATTCCTCTTTCATGCTCTTCACTTTACCCCACCAAAGACCTGTGCCTGATTCACCTCAATTCTGCCTAAGCCAGTTTTCTCTACTATGTTATAAAGCAGGAATCAGCAACTCACAGCCTAATGCAGCTGCCACCTGGATTTTTGGTTTTTTGTTTTTGGCTACACATCCAACAAGCTAAGACCAGCTATTACATTTTTAAGTGGTAGGGAAAAAACAGAAACAATGATATTATTTTGTGACCCATGAAAATTATATTAAATTTAAATTTTAATGTAAATAAATAATTTTTTATTGGAGCCCGGCCATACCCATTTGTTTTCATATTGGCCATGATTGCCTTTGTGATATAGCAAAAAAGTAATTTTGACACAGACTCTCTGGCCCCCAAAGCTGAAAATATTTACTATCTGGCCCTTGACAGAAAAGGTTTGCTGATGTGTGCTATAAAACCCAAGACCAATTATGTGGTCCACACAGCAGACAGACTCAATGATTCCTGCGGGTCCCACAGTGACTAGGAAAGGTGGGTAAATAGTGCGCGTTGCTGCTACATAGAATACTCTCAGGTATCACCAGCTTGGTAGGGGGCCACAGACACAGAAGTTATTTGTTTTTCTAATCTTACAACTCATTATAACTTTCTTGCCCCCAATAAAACTTTCATCATTGTGGGTGCAAAGCTGGGCTTTCCTCTCAATCTCCTTCCCCAGCGTTAGCCTGAATTAGGAATAGAAAACTAGCAGTAGAAGGCAGGAGGCTCTAGATTATCTTTCAACTGGACCCTTAGCCATGAGTCATTGAAAGGAAAACATAGGCGTGTACCAGCCACAAATTCTCAGACATATCCCCTGAGACTGACATCCTCTTACTATTTCAGAAATAGTTTAGGCAGCCAACAAGAGCATCCTTCTGCAGCCACGTAGTAAAAATGAGTGTCTAGGAATGTCTGCACATACCCAGCAGACACAAGGAGGTAACCTGGGACAGGATTCCGCCATTGCTGTTCACCAATTTAAAATTAAAAGGAATACAACTCAAAAAGCCCTGCCCCTGAACTGTGCCTGCCAAAGGGGGTAAGCAGCTCCCTCCCGCCCCCACACACACGTTTTAGTTTGGAGACATGACAAGGATGCACAGGAGACTACAAGAATGCAGACGAGGGAGACTTCATTTCCGGATTTGGAGAGAGAATGATAAGAAGACGGGGAAAGAGAAGGAAGAGGAGGACGGTGTCATCCTTTATTGGGGTGTCAGAAAATATTCTGAGCACTTTACATGGGTCCTCACACCAACTCGAAATGTTGATAGTATTCAACCCATTTTACAAATGGAAAAACTGAACTCCAAGAAGTTAAGAAACTTGCCTAAGGGCACAGAGCTAGTAAGGCAGAGGAGCGAGGATCCAAACCACTTCTGTCTGCTCTTTTCTCCATCTTGAGGGGATGCTTCATAGCAGAGATGGGATATGGACAGGCCTGGATGAGGAAGATTCAGATTGTCAAACTGGAGGGCAAAAGCATTCTAAATGGGATAAAGAGATACGAACAAAAGGACAGACTCTGGAATGGCTGTGTTCTATTAGGGGTAGTTCAGAGATGGGATAGAGGGGTCTCTGGGAAGCACAGAATCACAAACCACTGGAAAGCTTTGATGAGGCCCAAACACTGCCAAATGCAACCACATTTAGGAATAGATCTTGCAAAGTCTTGGCATTTGATGTTGAGTCCACGTGGAAGGAATATGCTGTAGTAAAAAGATGACTGTTATCGAAGCTTTATTCATAACTGCCAACACTTGCAGGCAATCAAGATGTGCTTGAACATGTAAATGGATCAAACAGGAACACCTATATGACGGAATATTATTCGGTGATTCAATGAGCTATCCAGCCACCAAAGGACATGGAAGAACCTTAAATGCATATTGCTAGGGGAAAGAAGCCAATCTTAAAAGGATATATACTGTTTGATTCCAACTACATGACATTCTGGAAAACACAAAACTATGGAGACAGTGAAAATATTTGTCAGACGTTGGGGCAGAGGATGTTTAGGGCAATGGAACTATAATGGTGGATACAAGTCATTATACAATTGTCCAAACCCACAGAATATACAACCTAAAGAGCAAACCTAATGTAACCTATGGACTTTAGTTAATAATAATGTGCCAATATTGGCTGGTCAATTATAACAAATGTACCCCACTAATGCAAGATGGTAAAAATAGGGGAAATGGGGGTAGATGGATGTTAGGGGTGGATGGAAGCTGTAGTCCCAGCCACTCGGAAGGCTGAGGCAGCAGGATCGCTGGAGTTCAGGAGTTCAAGGCTGTAGTGAGCTATGATTGCACCACGGCACTCCAGCCTGGGTGACAGAGTCAGACTCTGTCTCTAAAAACAAACAAACAAAAAACAAAAAAGATTACTGGACTAGACTGAGATTATAGACCTGGCTCTGTCACTAACTGACTCTGTGACTTTGAGCAAATCACACCCTCTCTGGGTCTTAAAGACCAAACAGTCATTGCCTGGCCCACCACCATGGGATATCCTATGCTCTGAGATCATATATCTTTGCCCAATTTTCTCCCTTCATTGAAGAGTGAAAGAGAGACCCTGAGGTGCTCGGGCCCCGGGACCATAGACGTAAACGCAGGGAGTGTTTGGGTATTTGCAGCAAGGGACTGGGATCCGTGATGTCACTTCCCTCTCATACATGAGGTCATTTTGCATTCAGGGGCCCCAACTACCAGCGTGGGTGTGGTTGTGGTGGTTGTTTGTTTAGAACAGTTCTTCCAACTTCCAACTTCTTCAAACATTTTAAAAGGTGTGTTTCTCTGTGCTGATTATTTTGCGGCATGATAGAAACTGGCACCCACAAAATGTGTTGACTTGAAAGTGGATGTGAGATGTCTTCCCTTCTGCACCCAGCTTCTGAGCTCATGTGCTGAGTTGCCTGACAGAAAGTTGGCCTCTGCAGGTCCCGCAGCCGCCATGGAAACGACAGCGTGACAGGCAGCTCTCAGCGGTGCATCTGGGATGTGCTAATATTTACCGGCAGCGGCTGCCTCTGGTGTCCTGGCTCCCCACTCACCTTCTTCCACTGTTGCTTCCCTGCCCACTTCCCAGAGCTGGCCCAGAGGGACGTGAGGTCTGAGCTTGCATCAGAGCTCTGGTTTTGCCTTAATCCCTCAAAAAAAAAATCACAATTATATTTAGCAGATCTCAGCAGGCACAGTATAAATAATAAAACCATCCTTTAAGAATATTACTCATGAAGAAGGCGAATGTAAATCCCAAGTAAGATGGGTAATTTAATTTTACACAAAAACATATGTGTGGAAATTTACATTGCTTTTAGATTAAGCCTAAATTTTCTACACATACAAACATGCGTATTTTTAAACAGTTTGGGTACAGAAAATAGTAACGCCAACTTTTGCTTGTGTGTGAACTTTGTATATGCAAAACTTAAACAGATGTGTGTGTTTATGATTTTAAAGATGCACACATGTAAAACATTCAATAGTATGTTTATTCACGCAGCTGATTTAACAGAAAGGCCTTGTATTTACATCTTTTCATTGTGTTACGTGGGACAGCGCCACATACATTGTTTATGTATGCTGACATTGATGATTGAAAGCCAAGTGGCTCAGAAGAAGTTAGTTCTTCATGAGTTTTCAAACTTTTCCAGACCTAAAAAATTAGGCGCCACTCAGGAAGAGGTAAGGAATGGGAGGGAAGCTGAATGTCAATTGACTGCAAAATATTTAATGAGGGTAAATAAGAAAAAATTAAAAGGAAAAAATTAAAATCCCCAGCTCCACACAAATCACAAAATCTGAGGCTATATTTCTCATCCAGGGGAAGAAGGCAGCGTTTTGCTTCTGCTGACATGTGATATTTGAAAGAAGAAGAGGTGCAGGGTCGGGAACTCGGGATGGGGAGGCAGGCCGCCCTCCGAGGGGCCTCCATCCAACACTTCTCAACGAGGATTCCAGAAGGCCCAGCCTGTAAATGCCTATATTGTCTTCCCTCTCTGCAGTAGCGCGCAGCTGAACATTAGGCTTGGGACATCCACAAAAGTTTTCTTCTTGCATGTAAGATTCTGGGTTTTAATATTCACTCTGTTTGGAAAAGTTCTAAAATCAGAAGGGATGTGGTCTGAAGTGTTGACATGTTTGGCCACATAGGAAACGCACAGCTCACAGAAATGAAGTGGCACATTTATCAGGCCTCTATGCAAGATTCTCAAGTTCAGGGTCCCGGATAGGCTTATTGGAGCTGCGCTGGCCAGAGGTTGCCGAGCACCTTCATGCCCTTGACAGCGTGTTTTATTGCCCTCCCCAGCTGCGTAGGTGCCGCTACCCTTTGGCACATAGTATTAACGGCACTGACAGTTCTGTTTATCTCCCCTCTCTTTATCAGTAATTCAGCCTTATGAATCCAATAAATATCAGCCTAGACTCAAATTATACATTGGCGAATTCTCTGCCTTTCATTTTGCTAGCTTTCCACAGCTTTGGGGCAAATAATCATACCAAGTGAGACACACTTGTGCTTGGAATAGTGTCCCTAGGGAAGCACTGGTAACATTTATTAGGTCATATCAAGTCGTTCTGGAAATACACACAGTGCTAATCTTCAAATGCGAAAATGAGAGGGGTTCTCTCAGCACTTACAATCCCTCTCAAAATAGAGATTCCAATGGACGCAGAGACAAGGCTGAGGAATTTGCTGTTCCACTCTGCAGAGCCGCGTAAAGCAGCTGGGGCTGGGTCAGTGTGGAGGGCAGAGGGAAGGGGATTTGTGGTACTTTGTCTTTAACCCTAACCCTCACCTTGAGCACGTTTACTCCAGTAAAATCAGGTTAACATAATCACCAAGGGCAGCCTTCAAGAGGTGTAAGACAACTGGGGAGAGTGTGTGCCCGCAGGAACTTCAGGCCTCTGCTAGCACCTGCTCCTCAGTCCCAGCCCAGAACCCGCCCCACCTGCAGCCAGGGCTGTGCCCGAGTCTTCACCGGGGGCCAGCGACACAGAGCGGTGGCTGTGCACTCTCAGCATCTAGAAAAGCCAGTAGGCAAGCTCTGGCTGCTCTGGTAAGGACAAAATACACAATAGGAATCCAAAAATGGGGACGGAAAAGGGACAACCAGAAGACTGTGTCAAATAAGCAGATTTCAGTACTAGTGGAAAGATAGAGTCAGAAGTATAAGAGAAGGGGTAGGGATGTGTGTTGCAAGAGACAAATGATATTCTCTTGAACTTTTCTTGTCCCGCCTTTGTTCCTGCCAAAGGTGGAATTTGCAAAGAAATAGACTTGCTCCCATTACTGCAGATAACGTAGGGCAGCCCATGGAGGGAAACAGGGGGAGCCAGACCCCCCTTTCCACTGTATTCCAGCGTCGCCACCACCACCATCAATCACTACAATGAAAGTGTCTTTCCCTGGACCTTTTAGGGGACCAGGAAAGTCCTCAGACAACTTCTAAATTAACGAAGATACTCTAGTCTACTACCATGACCCTGCCAGTCTACCCCATGTTTAAATCCTTGGTGCCAAGGCTAGTCATTCAAACAAAAGCACAACTCAGGGTGTGTCACCCACAGACACTCCCTGACCTGGGGGAGCCCTGGGCCAATGATGGTTGGTTAGAATTTGGTTCACTGCAAAGAGGGGGAAAGACAATCTTATGTATTTAGGAGGAAGACTAAATGTCTCAGCTTGTGAATGGTTAAATATCTTAGCCTGCAAACAGTTTGCCCTGAGTAGTTAACGCCTTGGAAGGATGTTCACTCAGGCTTTATCAACTGTCCTCTTGTGGGTGACCCAAAGGTTGCGGGTGGGGGGCTCACTCCTACGGGTCTGAGCCCGTGGCTGGTCCTTGCCTCGGTGGGGGTGGTCAGGTCCCCCCTCTCTGCCATCCTGTGAGAAGGGTCAATCCTAGTTCTTCCCACATCCACTTTACCTGATAGTGTCCACTTTAACCCTCATGCCTTTGCCCTCTCACCCGGATTGCAAATAACTTCTCCACGAGATCTGGTTTTTCCCTCCTTTTTTAACTGAAGCACGAGCATATCTTCTGTTCTCTTTGCTGCCCCACCAAATCTCCCTCCGTGGCACCGATCTGCCGTCATACGTGTTGTCAGAGATAACATCGGGAGACGCAGCTACAGAGTTTGTCGTCCTGCCTGTCTCTGAGAAATCCACGGGGCAAACTTCGCGGGACACGGAGATGTGCCTTAGAGAGGGGGAAATGCTGCGTGTCGTACTCTGCTCTTGGTTGGAGGTCCACAGTGCTCGTCAGTCCACACTGAAGCTCCTAAGACTTCTCACTGCGAAGAGGCCTGCTTACCTGTCTGTAAAGTGGTATTGTGTGCACAGACTTGCTTTACCATGGAAACTTGCCTTTTGAGTCACACCTTATGCCATTTTGCAGAACTGCTGCTCTAAGAAGCATGTTTCAGGAAATCTTACTGATCCATATGGTAGGTCTACCCAGGAGCCAAGGGCTTGTTATATACCACGCTTCAGGAAACAAACTCCCTTTCCTTCCTCCTCGCCTTCTCCCAAGCCCACAAATACACCCCAGTTCCTATTAAGGTCCAAGATGCAAAGCAAGGTATAGGCCAGCTCTGAGATCCCACCCCCAACTCAGTATATTGCTACTGCTATCCAAAGAACTCCATGAGATTCCTCCTGTCTGCTTTAATGTGGCGAAGACTGATGACTGTCCTGCAAAATCCTTTCTTTCCTTCTTTAATAAAAGAACCTCTCATCTTTGGCTAGACATGTAGTTACTCTGAGTAAAACTATAGTTCTCAGCCTCCCTTGCAACTAGGTGTGCAACTACAGGAAATGCTGGGTGCAACATCTAAGAACTATGCTTAAAGGGAGGGAGTATGTGCTTGCCCTTTTCCTCTTCTACTGCTGGAATAACAATGTGATTGCAAGAGCTTCAGCAGCTATCTTGGGTCATGAAGTGGGAGGCACACGCTGAGCAATGTAAAAGGGGACTGAGTCTCTGACATTATGGAGTAAAATAATGCTCTAAACTGAGACATCTGGGTTTCTTTCATGGGAAAGAGAAATAGGCTTTGTTATTATTCAAGCCACTATTACGCCAAGATTTCTGCTGCCTCTGCAGAGTCTAATCCTAACTGCTTTGGCTCCTCTCTTCAGCCAACCCCTCAGGCCTTGCAGGAACCAAAAGCCCAGATTATTTCTTAGAATAAGCTCTCAGAAAGTCATCTCGACTGGGAACAAGTTAGCATCAGGATGACCCCACTGGCATTCCCTCCTGACCACTGCCTGCCCCTCCATCCAGACCCTCAAGAGGGTCCACAGGAGGTCAGGAGCTGGGGACGGGCTGGGAAGCCTCCACATCACAGTGATTAGCACATCAGCAGATCCAACTGGGTGGTCTAGCCTGAGCGGCCATATGTTTTCCCACTCTGTGCCCCAGATAGCCATTCCCTGAGTTTGCCAAACTTTTGGTCTTCGTGTGTTCACTTGGCTGTGTTCCCATTCGCTCTTAGTGCCTTTCCCACAAGAACCAGCCAATGTGTTCATTAGTCTACACGCACCATGTATTCCAAATGGCTCCAGCGCGATTCGGTTACGATTCAACCTCACACAACTTCTAAATTAACAAAGATACTCCAGTCTACTACCATGACCCTGCCAGTCTACCCCATGTTTAAATCCATGGTGCCAACGCTAGTCATTCAAACAACAGTGCAACTCAGGGTGTGTCACCCACAGACACTCCCTGAGCTGGGTGAGCCCTGGGCCAATGACCGTTGGCTAGAATTTGGTTCACTGCAAGAAACCAAAGCATGATCACGGAGCGACACAATGTGTGTGCTTCAAGTTGTGATGAATCTTTTTTCATCTCTGTTTATGAAATACATGGACAATAGAGGTTAGTTATTTATATATCATCAGGGTAAAGCTAGGTAGCTATGTATATATGTATAAGCATTTGGTTATAAAATTTTTGTTTATACCTTTATTGTAGCAGTTATCCAATGCCTGAAACAAGAGAGATGTCAAGACATGAGCTTGTCTTCGGCCACTAGACTGGAACATGCTTGCAGCACTTTTGCATCATCTGCAGGACCCAGCTTAGCGCAGCAGTTAAGGGCGAGCAAGTGCTTCATACTCGCATGGACTTGGTCTCAAATCTTGCATAGCTGTGTCATTTTGAACAAATTACTTACTGTTGCCAAGTCTCAATTTCCTCATCAAAAAAATAGGGATAATAACACATACCTCTTATTAAAGAGGTTGTGCTAAAGATTAAATTAAATAGTGTATAAAGCTGTCAGCAAATGAGAGCTGTAATTAAATCACAGTGACACGGGTATTAAGTGCCCAATAAATATCTAATCAAATGGAGTTTTCAAGAAGCAAGACTCCCATCTGTGAGTTCTTCTATACATCACCAGGTCCCCTCTCTAAGACATTCAGTCATTTATTAGTCATTCAGCCAAAAAGCATTAGGCATATGCTACCTACCAAGTGCTGGAAGAGGATCTAGGGATACTGAGACATAGTTGACATGGTCCTTGTCCTCAAGGTGCTTAGAATCTAGTGGAGGGACAGACAGGTGAACCCATAGGTGCTGTAAAAAGATGCTGTGCTAGAAGTGTTGTAGAATTCAATGAGTGCCCAAAGAAGGGAGTGGTCAGCTGGAGCAGGGTGTGAAGATGGCAAAGTCAAGAAAGGCTTCAAGGAAGTGGTGATTCCCAAATGGAGACGTGACAAGTAGGTTGGTATTGGTCAGGCAGACCATCCTCAGCACAACCACAAGTGGCAGTGTGAGCAAAGGCAGCAGGCAGAAGTGCATCAGGCTGGCTTTGGGGGAAATGACCAATAATTCCTGATGGCTGAGGGTGAACAGAGGAGAGGAGACCTGGGAGAGAGTTTGAGTTGGAAATGGGGCATAAGCTAACTTAGGTCTGATCCTACAGACAGCAGGGAGCTCACGCAACAAACTCCAGTCACCACCCAAAAGAGATGGATGGAGATACCCAGAGAAGGGAGGAGGTGACACCACAACGACCAGGTCTTCTAGCATCCAGAGACAATGGAGTGGTGTGTTCACCCATCTAGGTCGTAGGGCCTTTACCAAGCACTCTTTCAAGTCCCAGCTCTCTCCCCCTTGCTGATCCGTCCCTTCCCCATCCAACACCACCCAATTGGTGTTTCCCTTTCCTCAGGAGTCCGCTCTCTGCTAGACGATGGTTAATTATCTAATTAGTAAAGTCCCAATTATCATATCAGTGCACACTTTATGTTATTTATTCAAAGTTATATATTCACATTTAAGCAGGGACTTTCTGGGGTAATGCTTTAAACCAGATGGATAAGAAGCCTAGTGATGGAATGAATGTCAAGAACTCTGGCACCTCTGTGAATGGGCAGTTTTTGTACAAGGAAAAGGGTATTTTACCACCAGTCTTGGGCTGTGGAATCGGCTCCTTTCTTGGTGTTTGTTGTCAACTAAAAGGTTTACAGGAAAAAAATAATAATTTGCCCTTAACAAAGGCTGAGAAAACAGACAGTCATATTTATAAGCACAATTACATACACCTTGACTCTGTCCCAGTGACTGTAGGTGGCAGCTGCTTAATACATGATAAAAGAAGAAGGAAAGAGAAGGAGAAGTAAGAAGAGAGGGAATGAGATCTAAGCCATAATCTTTTTTACTTGGCTTCTAGCATAGAACTTGGTGGCTAAAAACAGATATTTTTCCATTCCTAAGGCGGTAGGAGAAGGGACATAGATATCTAATTTATCGTCACTAACCGTTTTATCCTAAAATTTGAAATATTTGAGTGTACAAAAAGCTTCATGTTGTATGCTCTTTATTGGATACATAGATCTATGTTTATGGAAAGTTTTAATGGTTGCAAAGTCAAATTGCAAAAATGATTCATTTTTTTAGAGGTCTTGATATATCATGCTGCATTCTAATGAAATTTTCAATACTGGCTGTAATGTAGATTATAATACTAATGTTTCCCATGGGATCCAGTGATCAGAACTTCTTTGGTAAATGTCCTAGAGTTAAGGTTAATGCACCAAAGGACTGTAACTCACTTACGTTTAATACTGGCTGATGCAATTAGAAAAATTTGCCAGCAAATGCAGGCTGCAAAGAAATTCTTCAAGATTAGGAGTCCAGGCAACTCATAGAATGTTTTCTCTCCATATCCTGAGATCAATACAGTTCTTATACCTTCCTCATAGATACACAATGATTTAAGAAAGACAACAAGAAAATCATGGAAATAACAGATTAATGGGAGCTTCAAGCAGTAATATTATAACAAGAAATGAAACTTGAACTCTTTGAACTGAATTTTCTCAGGAAAGCACTTTCAAATTCTTGAAAGGAAACATCAAAGTTAAGGGAGAGATATGAAAAAAGTTCCCTCTCTTCTACCAGAGTGATACAAATTCAATCTGACACCCATTTACAGTGAGTTTTGCACACCAATGAAGATAAAAAGGAAAAAGACACATGCTTGTCCTCAAGGAACTTACTACAATTATCTTTCAGCTGATTGAGACCTCTGTTTTCTGAATTATTGTTCCCTTCTGTCTTCTGCCTACTTCAAAAAGGACTGGGCTGGTACAGGACTTTTAAAAGTACTCTCTTAAGATGCTCAACTTCTTTTAAAATAATAGAAAACATAAATTGTAACTGCCATGAGAAAACATTTTTCACCAATCAATTTGACAAAGACCAAGAAGCATAAGAACAGAACCTGCTGGTGAGAGTGCCGGGTGGCCAACGCTCCCAGACACTTCTGGCCAGAGTGGAATGAGACAAGACCATTACAGGGAGCAACCTGGTCATATTTACCCAACTTTAAATGCATATACAAGTTGATTCAACACATCTACTTCTAGAAGCATACTTTCCTTTACAAGTATTTTGCTCATGGGAAATGATGTGTGTTAGCTGTATTTATGGAACCACTGCAGTAGGAGCAAAAGATGAAAAGCCACCTAACTGTCCATCGGTAGGAGGTATCTGTCAGCAGCCACACCCATGAATGGCTGAGAAGAAGCCACTATGACTGGGGAAGCACTATATGAGCTCACATGGAATTGGAGCCAGATATATTTCTAGGTGAAATGAACAAGGCACAGAAAGGCTATATGGTATGTTCCCATTTACGTTTAAAGAGGTGCTGTGTGTATGGGGAGAGACAGAGATGTATCATGTACAAAATATCTCTGGAAGAGGACACAAAAAGCTGGAAACAGTGGCTGCCTTTGGGGAGGGTGAGGGGGTGGCTGGTCCCTGGGATGGGAAGGGATGCTTGTTATTTGTCATCTACTTCCTTTTGTATCTTTTATAGCATGTGCATGTATTGCTTATTCAAATAATTAAACATAGAGCACACTTCCAAACCAGAGATCTGAGGGAGCAAGCATGCCCTTGGATCTGTCATTTCTACAAGACCTTGCCACTTTTGAAGCCCATTCAGATGGAAGGAGCTCATTCTGGAACACATGTCCCAAAGCTAGATCCCCAGAGAGGATTGGGGTGGGTTTGTCTGGGGATCCTCAGGACTCACTTCCCAGGTCAGCATTTTGGAATGCCTGCACCTTCTTTCTGCCTTAACAGTTGCCATCTTGAGAAAAAACTCTACTCCTCGGATTTCTGCATCTGGCAGTGCACTTAGCTGTGCCCAGGCTCTTCGTCACCCATGCTTGTCCTGTCTCCACACACTCAGACCCCAGCCGTCCACCTGGGGAACACACGGGCAGTCCCACCTGCCCATCCACCCTGGGTGTTTGCCACTCTCTGTCTCCTGCTGCTGCTGCCATGGGACATGTCTCAGTGATAGGACACCTCAGCCAGAGCATTTTTTTTAATTGCAATTTTTTTCCATGTTTGTCTCGCCAACTGGAATATGAATTCTGTGGAGAGGGAGATTCCTGTTCATCTTAGCTTCCCCATAATGGCCGTTCAGTTGAGATGTTTCATAACTGACCATGGGTTGAAGAGCCTCTTCAGAGTGGGTGCCCCCTGAGCCCACAGGTCCAAGCCATCAGCCCCCACTACATGGCAGCGCCCAGGGATGCCAGCCCTGCTGATGAGTCCTTTTGGGACTGTGCCAGCACAATGGCAAAAGAGAACCCTCCTTCTTGCCACAAGGTCCTTCTGCTCCACCCCTATCAGAATTCACTCTCACACTCAGTACTGAGAAGAAGTGATGGAAAAACAGGGTAGCTGTTCTATGGATTCATGCTATTTAAATACCATGTCATACCCAACACCAGGACACAGGTTGACCTGCAGCTGAGGGCCTCTTCCCAGGTGCCCTGGCCCCTTTATCCTGCCTGAGAAGTTCCCACTCAGGGAAGCTATCCAGCAACACTGTCCCCCTGCCCTCCCCTGAGCTCCCCAAGGAAACAACTCCTGCACTCTGCAGCGGGCAGCCTTGCTCACAAAGCCCACCGTCTAAAAATGGCAGCTCTGCCTGGATTCCACAAAAATGCAGTATGTCCTGGTGTTTGTGAAAGTGAAGTCTCCCTAGACAATACTTTGGATCTACCTGAAACTTTCTGCCACACCTGTCACCCTGGCCGAGATCCCCTGACACCATGTCAGTGGTGCCCCCAGTCCTCTAGCACCTGCTTTCCTGTCCAGCCACCTGGACAAGAAGCAAGGCATAGCAGCAACAAACCTTGTAAGGGCTGGTGTGGGGCTGGGGGGTAGAGTCCTTAGGCTTTGCTTAAACTGGGATGCACAGTCTGGCCGTGACTGGAAACTGTCTGAGCCAATGGGGTTGGGTGTTTGTTGGCATGAGGAGTGAAGCCTGGAAAGAGGAAAGTCTGCGCTTCAAGGCCCTGAGCAGATGCACTAATGGCCCAAGGAGAGACCCAGAGTAGCTCCAGCGCAGTGAGTGGAAGGGAGCTTGGGACCGTCTGGTACCACTGGATGCTCCAACAATCAGTGTTTAGGGCAGTCTGAGGGAGGAAGGCATGAAAGTCCCCAGGAATCAGCATTCTCACGTGGCTTTGCTGACCAAACAAGGTACCCTGAGAAAAGAACCTACAAGAACTGTGTCTGAGCCCATACATAAAATCAGGAGACTTGGACAGGAGGACAGACGCACTGCTATCTTGAAGTCTAGATGTGACAAGGCAGCCAGGTCTGACAGTGCACATCAAGGTGGCAGCTTTCATACACCAGACAGAAGGAACCTGGGGAATTTTGGGCTACAAAAGCAAAAGACACTTCTGCTTGAACTTGCAGGCATCAAGGGTATTGAAAACTGGAATGACAGTCTTTTATCCTTGAGAATGGCAGTTCCCAAAATGTAGAGCACACCCCACCTCAGGCTCTCCTGCTCCAAGCTCCGTCCTGCCCTTCCAGAGAGGAGGTTTGCAGGGACCAGTTAAATGCCAGCCCTTGCCTTCTGTCAGCTCCTTCTAGAAACAATAGCTTGTCTTGGCTACAGATTCCTCTCAGGATATACCCTGAGCCTTTGTCTACCATGCAAAGAGAATATAACTCTTGACAAGAGAAAATAAATCTGATCACCCAAGCAGAAGCAAAAACCAGAAGGATGGTGGTGGGTTTCCAGTGGTGAATAAATCCAAGGCACATATATATATTCAAAATGTTTAAGAGAAATCTAGAAACTACCCAAGACCACATCACCAGCCTCCAAACTGGCCTCTCTGCTCATCTCCTCTTTGTCCTAGGCAATTCTCCTCTCTGCAGTTGGCTTAATTTCCCCCAAAGCCCACTTTGTTTATTAATTTGCCAAAGAGGTTCTCTAGTCATCACACGTTTAAAATTCTTAGCTTTGCTTTTAGAGCTGTGTGGACTGAACCAGCATTTCTAGGACAACCCCCAGCTAATCTTGAGGTGAACAGGTCGACTCATCTGTTCTCCAAGAAAGCACTTTTCCCTCTTTATTCTTGTTGCCTGCCCGCTCCCCCCCCCCCCCCGCCGCACACATGATCACTGATGGACAATCTTGCCATCTTTCAAAATCCAATGCACCACTGCCTCATCCAGGAAGACCTTCCTGATTTCTCCCAGCCGATTCTCCCTTTTGAACCTCTGCAGGCCCTGTTGTTTCTGCTCCCTTCGCATGATTCTTCTCACATTGTTTTGTGCCATGGTTGCTTTCCAAACAGGCCATGTTCCTGAGGTGTGAGCTATATTTTGGATTTTCTATATCACAGATTTTCTGGGATCTTACAATACTTAGCATTGCACCTCACATGTAATATAAGTTCTTGGCATTTAGACTGGAAAGGACTTGCCATGGACTGGATTGTGTCCCCCCAAAATTCATATGCTAAAGTCCTAACCCCCAGTGTGATAGTATTTGGATATGAGACTTTGGGGAGATAACCAGGTTTAGGTGAGTTCATGAGGGTGGGTCTTCATGACGGGATTAGTGTCCTTTTAAGAAGAGACACTAGAGAGCTTGATATCTATCTATCTCTCACTCTCTCTCTCTCTCTGCCTTGTGAGTACCCAGTGAGAAGATGGCCATCTGCTACCCAGAAAGGGATCCAGAACCCAACCATGTTGACAACCTGATCTCAGACATTCCAGCTTCCAGAACTGTGAGAAAATAGATGTCTATTGTTTAAGCCACCCAGGCTCTCTGTGGCATTTTGTCATGGCAGCCCAAGCTGCCTAGGCAGAGCCTCTAGTGGCCCCCTGAGCCAGCCTTCTTACTTTATACAGCAGTTAAGCACCAGATCCAAGGTGACACAGAGCAGAGCAGGGATCAAAACCTAGTCAGTCTCCTTAACCCCCAGCCCACAGCTCGAGTAAGTATGACAAGCTTGCCAAATAACACAGAATGAAAGAAAAGGCCCAGAGCAATAAGTATATTTTTCTTAAACATGTCTATACCTTAAACTCTTTCTCTCCTAGCTTTAAAATAATAAACCCAAGGTCCAAGGGGACTTCCAGCAAGGTCTGAAATTGAGAATTTGACTTAAAAAGCTGGGAGGGATGAGGAAAGAAAGGGAGACGCCTGTTTGGGTAGGACAATATCAGATTACAGAGTTATGAATTATGCAAATAAATCAGACAGCAGGATTCATGACCTCATGAGATTTCTTGTACCTGTACACAAAACTGTGTGAACAAGCATCTCAGAGCTTTGCTTTAAAAATCTTCTGTTTCTACCACTATGTTACACTAACATAGTGTTTTACAGCGTCTCATGGAATCCGCGCAGCAGCCAATACAAGGATTACCATCTCTACGGAGCTGAGCACCTCTTTGAGCCCTAGCTCCCTTAAGTGATCCAAGCAAAGTCACATAGCTGTTGAAGCTGAGATTGGAACAGAGTGTGTGTGTGTGTGTGTGTGTGTGTGTAAGAGACAGAGAAAAACAGACAGACACAGAGAGAGAGAGTTGGGCTGGGGTTGACCCCACTTCACTGCATTCTCCAAGATTGCATTCAAAGAAGTCCCGCAGATGTTCTCCATCAGTGAGCAGCTGAAAGAGAACTAAACTACCAGTAAGAGATCAACAAAAAGCCCTTGCTCCATCCACCAATTCACTGTTGACTGTGGCAAGTGACTTAGTCTCTCTAGTTCAGTTCCTTCAACTGTGAGAAAAGTGTGTTGATAATTTTATCTTTAAGTTCGGATAATCTGTGACCTTAAAAATTAAACAGGGTTAGACAAAAGATCAGGCCAAGTCTCTTCCAAAAATTTCCCAGCCATGCATCAGGTTCCCAGAAGGAATACATTATCTATAATGATTCTTCCCCAAACTCTTCAAGTGGGGAGGTGGAGACAAGACTGTGCATCTAGTCCGAATGCACCAAGAACTTAAGCTGCCCTGTCATTAAAAGACCCAGCTTTAGCCATTTGCACCAACATGGTCAATATGGCTTTGAAGGTAAATCAAATCCAAGTATGCAGAAGATCAAACGCTTTACTCCACTGAGACCAACAAAAGGCACATTTCTAAGACATTTTTCCCTGTGGAATTTAAGATCTTGTGAGATTGGACCTAATTTAGACCCCTGAAACAAGTAATTTCAGGCCAGTGACAGCCCCAGATCAATAAATACCCAAATCAGAGTAAATCAGAAAACAGTGTTTAGCTATAAACACTGAGAATTCCTTTATATAGCAGCATCTATATTATTAATCATATTTATTACTAATAAAATACAGAGAGATAGCTTAATATGTCATTCCATTACTTTATTTTTAACACAGACTATTTTTAATAAAATTCAAAAAAATTAATGATTTCATGTTTTTAGAGCAACTAAGAATGTTCATCAGGAGAAAGACTTTAAAGAAGGTTTTTAACAAGTGAGAAATAAAGTCATCATCTAGGAAAGGTGAGGTTTTAAAAATTAATTATGACAGGGTGCAGTGGTGTATACCTATAGTCCCAGCTTCTTGGGAGGCTGAGGCAGGAGGATCACTTGAGCCCAGGAGTTGAAGGCTGCAGTGAGCTATGACTGGGCCACTGCACCTCAGCCTGGACAACAAAGCAAGACCCTGTCTCAAAAAAAAAAAAATTATTATTAGGATGTATTAGCACTAGCTTTCAAGTTCCATATTGAATAATTTTTACATTCCACATTAATTCATGTTTGCACACATTATGGAAATTTCAAGGAATCTTGACTAATGGGCTTCTCCTTATTGGCAGATATCCAAAAGGAAGATAGCAGGAAACTCATTCATCAGAGGAAATGTAGTTTGAAGACATGACACAGCTTTCCAAACTTCAGCACTAGAGTCCCTCCTTCACAACTTTATGCTTTTCCAGTGTACTAACTACAACATTATTTATCTAATATTCTTACTTTATGTTCATTCTAAACAATGACATTGGTGAAATGAGAAGTTCAATGTGTAAGTTACAGTCCTTCCCATACACATTAAACTATATAATGGCTATTTAAAATATTCATTCCAGAACCCCTTAAAATTATGCATTGTGCACTTACACAGTTGATCTGTAACTTTCAAAGTTTGTTGGCTGTAATTTGGGTTTCTGCATTCATCCGCTTATCAAATATTCAATTGATATCTGCCCTGTAGATACAAAATGAATATTACACAGTCCTTCCCACAATAGTGGAAAGACAAACATTAAAATTAATAATTACAGTAATATAACTAGTGGCACAATAGAGAAATGTATAGTGGATTATATCTATGGACATTTATAGTATTAGAATTTAAAACTGAGAATTTTAAAGTATTTATTGTTTATGAAAATAACAATAATAAACACATTGCATGTTAACATAAATAACATTTTGATGAAAATGACTATATTTCCCAAAACAAACAAAACAGTTTACTAAATGAAATGAGACAATCACAAAAGGACAAATACTATATGATTCCACTAAAATGAGGTATCTAGAGTAATCGCATTCATAGAGGCAGACAGTAGAATGGGGGTTGCCAGGGGCTAGCAGGGAAAGGGGAGTGGGGAGTTATTACTTAGAGGGTATAGAGTTTTAGCTTTGCCAGATGAAAAGAGTTCTAGAGATTGGGTGCAAAACAACATTAATGTACTTAACACAACTGAACTGTACACTTCCAAAATTCTAATTTTCTCTTAAAAGCTCAGTGATTAAGAGGGTAAATTTTATGTTATGTGAATTTTACCACAATTAAAATTTTCTTTAATTTTAAAAGTTTAGTAAAAAGAATGATGTAGTTTTATAGTCTTGCAGATCTCATAACTGTCTAGTTTAATAGAACACAGCTGGATTTCATATCTGATCCTACATCCAATCTGTTACAATATATTGTTTTGACTGAAGTGTATGAAGAATATCCTACACCACAGGCATTTTTTTCAAACCATGGTTATGTACTTAGAAAAGGGAAGAGCATTTGATGGCTCTTTCAGATAATTGTGGATATTCTTTTTTGATGCTACACCAAAACTCAACAAGTGGTAGCTTCTTAAAGGTTAGTTATAATGTGGCATCTGAAAAAATGACTATGTAGCTCACAACTCAAACTATCTCGCAAATGCTTTTCCCCATAACTGTCATACTTCAGTGTGCAAAAAGGCTTTGTGCCCATGTCCTATTTTGTCACACAGAATATTTTAAAAATATTTAAAAGGGTCAACCGTCAAGGTTAATAAAATTAGTAATTTTTTACTCCTTCAAGGAAGTTGTTAAGTGAAACTGGCTTTTATTTTTCTCCCCACGAATATATGATGGTGAAGAATGCAAGGACTGCTGGTACAATTTGATTCCAGAGCCTTGACTAATGCTGAGGAGCCAGCGGTTTATCCGCCATTGCTTCTGCACCATTAGTGCCAGTGTCCACACAGTGGGGAAGGCAAATCACATGTTGGTGTTATTATGAAAATACTTTGATGTCTTGGGTCCCCAGACAGCAGTCCATGAACCGCGCTTGGAGAGCCTCTGATCTAGAGCATTGTTGCTGAAAAGATGGTCTGGAAACAGATTTCCTGACATTGTGTCCTGGCTTTGTCATTATCTGTTTGGTAACTTTAGCAAGCCTTAGCTGCCTCATCTCTGAATGGGAATAATTATAGTCCCTACCTCAAAAGAGTGCTTGAGTAAGAAATAAGCCAAAGTGTGTGATATGCTTAATTCAGCACTGGGCTCATCATATGCAGCAAGTGTCTCACGATGCCATCTCTACCTGTCATTCATGTTAGCGCCGTCTGCTCCTCCTCAAAATGCTATACATATTAAATGTACAATAAATGGTACTACAGGAGTAATGATCTTCTCATTTCTCAGATGATATGTCTTTATTTGGCCAAAAGATAATCTCATTGAACAACAAATTACTGAAGACACTGACAATAAATGTTTGTTGATCGAATAGTCACTTGTAGGAAGAGGTCATTGCAGATGTATCTTTATTTGTAGGTATTATACAGAAATGCTTCGGCTCCCTCGTATAAATGAATACTATAAAGATTTTTTTTAAATGCCAAGCTGGGTATTTTAATACTTAAACATAATTATTCTGAAACGGATTCCAGACCTACGACAACCCCAGCATGGTGCCTTTGATCCTAAAGAGAAAACTAAAACAGGTGATATATCAGGCATGGAACAATAAAGACAAAAATTATCCAAGCTTGTTACTGGATATCTCTAAGAGAGGTTTGTGGGTTTTAAATGTCTCTCTTTTTTTTTTGAAGAATGATTTTTTTCTCCCAAGAAAAATTTAATAGAAAAGAGGGAATCCCCAGTTGTTATCATATTACTTCTAAATTTGGGCAAAAGTTGTGGCCTTCACAACCAACGACAAGAGAAACTTTTCAGTCTCAAAAACTTTAAGGACTGCTGGATTTCAAGGAATAAAACAGCTGAAAAGTTACTACATTTGTCATATTTCAAGCTGAGTGTGTAAATAATGAAGGTCAAACTCAGAAAACAAGGCCGATAATTCCATGGTGACCAGCCAGACTCCAGTTCCCATCATTTATTCATATGTTGATAGACTTCCCCAGGAAGCCTGGGAAAATAACAGAAGTAACTCAACTTGCCCCAAGAGAAAAGGCTTCATTTTTCCTTGGCAGATTCATTCCTAATCACATAGCAGGGAACCATTATTAACATCTGGATATTCAAAAGGAGCCACTGAATTATTATAAAAATGTTTCAAATCATCAGCCTAAAACTCAAATGATCTACAGTGTGTATGATGCTTTTTTCTCCTTTTAGTCAAGAAGATAAATGGAGAAATTCTTTATATTTCAACTTCCATTACACATTTGTTTTTAATCTGGTAAAATTCATGTCTGCCTACTATACCTCCACATCAGCTTCTGCTCTTCTCAAAGTGAGTTTCTTTTGAAAACACAATTTTTTTAGGAGTGAGATTACAACAAAAATTAATTGGTTCAAAACAGCCCCAAGTCACACTCTCTTTTAGCGTTGTTATATGCTGTTAGGTTGAACAAGAATGAGGCAGATCAAATGTCTTCATGTTTAACCAGCCCCTTTCTCCCTTAAACAGTTTCTAAAAATTCATTGTCATGACTTGTTACAAACACACTCAGACATTATAATGCTTTTTGCCAAACCTTATTCATGTCCTCAACATTAGGAGCTGGTGGCACTTGATAAATATAAGTCACTTCTCTAGTTAAAATCCTCTTGTAGCTTCTCATTGCTCTCAGGACATCATATAAATTCCCACCATGGCCTACAGGGCTCTGCGTGCAACCTTATCAACAACAGATCAGGCCCAGGTGAAAATCTGTTTGGGAACCAACCCCTGTACCCCCATCCCCACCCCAGTAAGGAGGGACAAGCTAAAATCTTTGCAAGCAACATTTATTTAGGAAAAGCCCATTCCAAACTTCTTGCCTAGTAATGGGTACCAGCTTCCCATTACCCTGCTCCACCTCCTGCAGGAGCAGCTCCTCCCCACCCACCCTATCACCTGCTCCCACCTCCTCTGCCCCACACTACACATCTCCAGCCACCCTGAACCAAGGCTCTGCCCAAGGAGCTTTTCGTGTCTGCTTTTCCTGGCCAAATCCTACTCCACCTTCATGTCTTGGCATAAGAATCACTTCCTGGAGGACACTTTGCCCAGCTCCACCTCGTACACAGACTCCACAGGCCTCCCCTGTCACACAGCACAATGGTAAATAACCAACAAGCTATAGAGCTAGTCCAATGCTTAATGTCTGCCTCCCTGCTTAGCCTACTAATGCCAAGACTAGGTCTGTTTGGCTAGCATAACCTCCCCATCGCATAGAAGAGTACTATATATAGGCCCTCAAAAACACATTCCTTCATTGTGCAAGGGAGTATGTAACAAGGCGAACCCCCTCCTAACTAAACTTTACATTCCAGCAAATGCAGTGAAGTGAATATCAAGGAGTGTTTCAGAGGAGAAAAATCTTTACAGTGCATTGGATGTAAGGTAGAGGAAGTGGAGAGGCTGAGGGGTTCGGGTTGGTTGCAGATACAGGAGGGCCAGCCCTCCCCAACAGTTGGGTGACCTAGTTCAAGAGCAAGAGGGAGGTCCAACACCACTGGTCTAAATGTTTATAAGCTATGGTTCGAGCTGACAAACAGTCAAATAAAATATGTCCTATAGTCCCATCCTGAAAAACATGCCTTCAAAGTAAACTGGAAGTCCAGATAGTCAAACACAGTGAAATATAGAGACTTTAATCGAGTTGAGTTTTCAGCACCAAAAATTATCCACATTTTAAAACATTTTAAAAAAAGGAGATAATCATTTTCTTTATTATGCACACACACACACACACACACACATACACACACAGAGTACGTATTAATAGTTATCCATTAAGAAAGAATGGCTGCCACGGTTTTGAAAAAAAAATACTAAGGTTTATAGACTGCTCAGAATCCACTTCCATCAAACTGCGAAACCAATGTGTTTACAACTGGAAGTTCCTGCCTATAGAGAAATTGCTGCTCTCGCTTAATCATGATTCTTCTTTCATATCTATCCCAAGAGAAAGTCATGCTACGTCCTTCCTCTGTACAGTCCCTAACTCTGCATTCACCCTTTCACCGTTGGTGTCCCCCAAACAGTGATAAGTGATATTATGTGAAGGTCTTCAGGCCTCATCCAACGATTAACAGTGTCCTTCCTCGTGATCAAAATGTGCTTTTTGCACATTATCATGGGCTGAGGATCCCAAACAGTGAAGAAGGACATTTATTAATACCATGTAACATGGGTTTACCTTTCTCTACAAAATGGGTGTGATTGGGAAGCACTATGTTCCCCTTTCCCCCGTGTTCCCTTTGTCTCACATTATCTGCGCAGAGATTGTCTTCGTTTCCTAGCAGTGACTTTAACGAGAGTCTTTCATTTTACCCCTTCTCAGCCTCTCTGTTAAGTAATTACCATAATCTTCATTCCAATACTCTGTAAGAATTTAATATATGATTTCTCTTTAAATATAAAAGAAACTATGACTCCCTTTGAAAAGTGAAACAACCTCTTGTAATATGGATAAAATTATGGTGCTGTGCTCGTTTTGTGCAATTCTGTTATTGCTGGGTTGAACCATAGCCCAAGAAGGTTCTGCCCAGGCTCCTGTTTCCTTGCCTGGTACCTCACTTAACCCCTGCTTTTTGTGAAAACAAAAACATGCCAATGAATTAACTTGGAAGAATCAGACATTCCAATTGTTCGACTGACAGTATCGGTTGAGGCATGAGGAACTGATCTGAGTGTCAGTTCTGCCGTATCGATGTGAACTCTTTAGTTTTGCTGAAGTGGCTTCCCCAGCTGAAACTTGCCACATAACCAGTAGGAGAGGGAAGGAGGATAAAATTCCAGGGTGAAATGTATTAAACACAGACTTATTTCTCAGCTTCTCCTGTGGCTCCGCCTCCAGTAGAACTAATGCCTAATGATTTCAGGAAGTGAAAAGCATTTAAATTTCACTTGGTGTAAAGTTGAAGAAATTGTCCCATGTGAAAAGAATGTTTCTTTGCCACATTACATAGGTGGCAATAAACAGGCAAATTTCACTGGTTTTGATATAGGAGTATGAGCTTTCACAGGGCTCAGGTTGATTTCATTTTAAAAAGTTGAATTTATGGGACAGAGGATTGAAAGGTTTGTACTGACATGTTTAAAACCCTCTTTTAAAAAGTGGCATATTGCATCGTTCCATTTAAGTGTTCACACCACAGACTGAAACATAATCTGTTTACTGAAAAAACAACTTTTTATTGCCCTGTGAATAATTTCCCATTGAAAAAGAAAACAATGTACAGTATTTTAGTGCTTTGTGAAACATCTGGAAATTTTTCTTCAGTTGCTAAAGCTATGAAGAATTTGCATCCACAAACTACTGATTTTTTAATTTAACACAGAACAACTTCAAACGCAGTATTGAACCAACCTAAACGTGCTCCAAAAAAGCAACAGTTTCCAAGGGCCCACGGAGGGCGCTCAGAGAAACGAAGCCACCAACCCACCGCAAGGCGAGTCTGGTTTCACAGAAAGCCCATTAGGGATGTTTTGCGTCTTTGTCCCCGCTTTTCTGAGCACAATGTAAAGTGGATTGTATTAGTTAAGGTTACACCAGCTGCTCTAACAAATAAATTCCAAACCGCAGTGGCTTAGCATAGTGGAAATTTTTTTCTCGCTCACCTAACAGTCCAACGTGGGTGTGCCGGCAGGCAAGCAGCCTCCAGACAGGGTGCAGGGACCCTGATGACGCCATCTCTGTCTCTGCCATCTTCAACCTGGAGCTTTGCAAAACGGAGAAAGCATGCCTGTTAGGACATTCACATGTTGGCTAGAACTCAATCGTGTGACCAAGTGAACCTCAAGGTAGGCAGGAGCTGCACATCAGTTGTCCCAGGAAGGAAGAGAAAAGGGTTTGTCAAACAGCTAGCCCGTCCTTAGATCCCAGCCAGCACTTTACAAGATTACAATTTTTCTCCAAATCCCAACATGTGCAGCTCAGTACTGGCTTCTCCAGCCCCTACTGTGGGCTCTATGTAAAGCACCCTCTTAAAGGTACCAGGTATCTCTGAGGTGAGTGATGGGTACAAGAAAGCCATTGACTCTAGACACTCTTTCCTGATCTGACTCCTAAGCCTGTATCCTTATTTGTGAAAGTTGTGAAACAGAACTAATTATGGAATGGAACTAATAATTGGTTAATTTTCAAGAAAATTAACAAATTCAAACTCTGGAAAAGAATGCAAGCTTTAGAGTGAAAAATATTTTCTGCATTTCATTCTATTTTACTTTTTTCCTAAGATTTTTATTTCTCCACAAGGGAGCATCAGGCTAATTTAAGACTCAGGTCCTCTTCCCACAGTTTAGGTGCTGATGTGTAGGCAGAATACTTAGCCCTCAAGGGCATGCAGTAATGTGAGCTAGTTTCCCTCCAGAACAGGTCCACCTAGAAAGCATAAATGCAAATCTAAATAACCGAGGGTTGTCTGTGGATTCTTCTGTCCCACTCTACACCTCCTTCTGCCCCAGCTTGTGTGGGCTGAGTGACCCTGCTCTGTGCTACCAACGGATACTAACCCACTTCATCACCTTATGGTAACTGTCCATTCACTTGCCAGCATCTTCCATTAGACGATAAATTCCATGAGGAAAGGGATCCTTTATATCGTGTTTATCCTCAGCACATGCCACAGTCCGTAGCTCCTAGTCGGTGCTTGCTAAATATTTGTGGGGACTGAATGGAATGCAAGTCAGGATAAGATAAGTTCCATGAGACATTAAAAGAATCAGAGTTACTAGTATTCCCAAGAAGAGTACCACACAGGGGGTCGGGGAGGAGGAAAGATTTCCTGAAGCATTTAAGTGGATTTTAAAGGAAGGATAGAGTTTCAACAACCAGACTCTCTGGGATGGCTGTGCAGATAGAGGAACAGCATATGTAAATGCTTGGAGATGGAAAAGCAAAGGTGCATTTGTGGAATAGTCAGTATTCTTGTTCATCTTGGGCCTTGAGTATATGAAGAGAGGGATAGGAGATGGGAATGGAAAGGGGACTGTGGCTCTTCCAGAAATGGTTTTCACTCTCAGGCTGGTAAGTTTCAATTTAATTCTGTGGGCAATGGGGAGCCAGGAGAGGTCTCAATATCAAGAATATCAATCTGCCAAGTGAGTAGAGGATGGACGGTGTGGATGAGAGGCAGGAAGAGGAGAGACCTCCTGGAAGGCAGGGCAACCATCCAGGTGAATGGCAGGGCCCTAAATGAGGAAAATGACATAAGGAAGGACAGAACAGAAGGAGTTCAAGGCAGAGAGAAGGGGAATCACCCACAGCTCTTGAAGACTGGTCAGATTTTACAGAACAATGACAGGGAGGAGTGCAAAGTGAATGACCATATGGGGCTGCCATTCATGAGAAGAGGAACTTTGGGAGGAAGAATGAATTTGGTGATTAGGGGCAAGGTGAAAAATTGGGTTAAGAATTTTGAGCTTTTGGCAGGGGAGGGCAGGGAGTTGGGTTGGTGGGATACCCAAATGCAACTAAGAGGGAGCTAAATCCAGAACTGTCAGGTAGGGGTGACAATGGGTGGTACAGAGGGCCATTTGGTCCAGGCTTTGTATTCATAAAATTTTTCAAATTGAAACTTTTGACACTGTCTCTAAGTAAGTGCTATGATCTGAATGTCTCCTAAAATTCATGGGTTGAAACTTAATCTCCATTGTGATGGTATTAATAGGTGGTGCCTTTTGGGAAGTGATTAAGTCATGAGGACTCCACCCTCATAAGTGCCTTGTAAAAGGGCTGGGGGGGGACTAGCATAGACCCTTTTTGCTCTTCTGCTCTTCCGCCATTCAAGGACACAGCATCCATCCCCTCCAGAGGACAAAGGAATAAGGTGCCATCTTGGAAGCAGAGACCAGGTCTTCCCTAGACACCCAACCTGCTGGTGCTTTGACCTTGGACTTTCCAAACTCCAAGACTATGAGACATAAATTTCTGTTCTTTTTAAATTACCCAGTCTCTGATATTTTATTATAGCAGCACAAACAGATTAAGACAATGAGTCTTTATGCATAGTCCTTGAATTCATGTGGGAGTTGAAAACCTGCTAAATATAAATTTTGGAAATACACCACAATTTTGCAACCCTCTTGGGATATTTTATTCACTGTTCTAATATACACAGAAACTTTTTAAAAAAATAAGGAACTGTCTTCTAAGAGCTCTGGCTATGAATCCCTAATAACCTGCATTTACCTCCAATTGCAGCAATATTTTCAAAGAATTATGATTACTGCTTCCCTACCCATCTCCTTGCCTAGCTGAGGGACAGAATGGTGTGTTGTTCAGTTGAAACCCCAGTAGCTAATCAAATCTCTGGAAGAGAGAAGGCAACTCAAAAATAAACACCTTGGGAGGGATAGTGAGCTAGAGGAAACTCATGTGTATTGAAGTCAAATAACTACAGACATCAAAGTGGAGAAAGACTTTATAGAAGAAAGAAAAGTATTTTCTTTCCAAAAAGGGCAACAAAACAATCTTGTCGCATTAGTAATCATATCTAACGTATGGAAGTTCTCAAATGCAAACCAGGTGCCATCTTTTATGTGAAACTTGCGGACATTATAGGGAAAGTTGTGTCCAACTCAGTGTTGGAGAGTAGGGCAAGAAGATGGGAAATGCCAAGGGGAATACCGCCCCAGTTCTCCTTACCTTGGGTTCCACTTTTGAGCACATAGGAACTTCTCTAGAGAAGCTCTCCTGACCACCTTTTCTGTTCCTCTCTCCCTCTGAGCAGGCATGGGGAGAGATGAAGTCAAGATGTGGGAGATTTAAGCGGAGTTGAAGACAAGAGAAAAGCAATCCTGGCTTCTTTTGTTCCCAATAAACCCCGAGCAGATTGCTTCAACAAGAAAGAACAACGCATTGCCCAATTATTATAAGACTCTTCTTCTGATACACCTGTTTTACTTCTCAAAGTCGACTTTGATGACCTTAATTTTACCTACACTACAGTATAAATTTTCACTGAGATCTTTATCTCATCCTGACACCAATTAGCACATGCATTTCAGCAGAAGAATCCACAGCAATTTAATACATACCTTTGAAGAAAAGGAAACACTAATCAAAATGAAGACTGTCCCCAAATCAACTGAACAGGTGTGCATTTCCATAATGGCTGCGCCATTCAGCAACGAAGTGGTGTTTGCTGCTTTTGCTTGTGAACTGAATTAGTAATCTTCACATGCCATGTCCCGGTGATTGAAATAAATTACTTTGTTAAATTGCGAAGCAGGTTGACCCATCTGTTGGCCCATGAATGTTCAGATTCTCAGAGGGTTTATTATTCCAAATAATGACTGCCATATGCAGCGGTAAACAGTTCCTTTAAAACTGACTGAAGGATTTGGTGCTACTTTTGAAGGCAATTTATAAAGCTATTCATGTTCCCCTAAAGAATCTGCCCTTCAACTAAACTTCCAGAAAAGTTGTTTTGATCAGTTAATCCTGGCTGAGACACCTCGTTCTCTTTGGAGAGGAAAGAAGAAGGGAGAACAGAAACATATGTTCCAGGATCACCTACTGTGTGTCAGGGGCCAGAACATCTGATAGCACTGCTGCCCAAAACCTCACAACAACTGTCGGGGGTGGGGAGATATTATTACCCCAGAGAAAACAGGAGGTCAGGGAGGTTAAGAGACTTCCCCAAAGACAACCGCTATGTCACAGAACTGGCACTTGAACCCAGTCCACCCAGCTCCAAGACACATTGTGCTGTCAGAGTATCTGATGGAAAGTTTTTACACTGGGAAGCACAGTGACAATTCTGTGCATGCACAACTCAGACTCGTGGGAGAAAAGAAGTACAAAAGTATTTCTGATATGGCTCTGATTCTACTTGACTCAAACAGCCCTATTCTAATTGTGCCTGTCCCTTCTTCTCTATAAAATGAGCCCCACTATTCTCTTCCTGATCTTCTCCTTAAAGGAGGAAGAGGGTTTTCAATGCTCCCTGGCAAGAATCTGATAGGAATGTTTTAAAGACAAAAATCTGTGCGTTCTCTTTTCATATGTGGCTTTCCTTACTTTAGATCATCCTCATTTTTAAATCCCTGGGGAGAATGCATGCTCTGCTCACACAAGGTCCATAAACTGCTCCAACCACGGACCAGCCATGATTTGTTCATGATGTTAACAGTGACTCACTGTGGCCAGATTACAGATGTTAAATTGCTGATGGATGGCCCAAAGCCAGCACATGGTCAGCTCTTCTGGTATTCAACTGCAGAATTAATCATGTGTGGAAAGGTATTTTTTTTCCGTCTGTGAAAAATGAAATGGCTAATATACAGTATGGAATGAGCGCCCTGGAATAATTCCTTTCTTAACGGGAAAAGAATAAAGCTATTAAAAGAATAAACTCCTGGATGTGACATGATGACAGTGGGATTTTCTTGATGAGCTAAATGAATAAGCTCTCTCTCCTTTGATTTATGCCAGCGCAGAGAGTCTCTCAAAGCTTCAAAAGGCAGAGTGCATTTGGAGATGCCAATGGTCTCCACTCCCTTTGTTTCAAGCCAGTGAGAAGCTAAGACCAGGCCAAAGGCAAGGGTTTGACAGGCAGAGACCTGCAGAGGTCGGAACCCAGGTGCTCAGTCACAGGGGGAGAAGGGGTGCCTCGCAGGGGTTGCCAGAATCTTTGGTTAAGGAGGTCTGCCCTTGTTTCAACAGCTCCCAGGCACCTCTGCATGGGCCAAGGCCAGGCCCTGCCTCTGTGGTTGGTCTCCCCCTCACTCCAGAGGGAATGAGACATGTTCCCTTTGCTGTCAGCTTGAATCCTGAGGTGGGGGCTAGAAATTAATATTGTTCTTCACCTCCGCCAATGATGGAAACAGAAAGAAACAAAGCCCACATTAAGAGCCTAAGAAAAGACTTACTATGTACAGTAAAAATAAATTCCTGACACAGTATAGTGAACATGAGAAGAGATCAGCCATGGAATGCTCATTAGGAGAAATGATGTAATTGCATTACATATTTTGTTTATTTAAATCAAGAACCACATACAGAAGAGCAACATATACATGATCAGAAAAGCATAAAACAACAAATTCAGAAGAAAACAAATTCAGAACTATTCTACAAAACAAGCAGCCAGTACTCTTCCAAAGTCATGAAAGACAAAGACAGACAGGACTGTCACAGATTGGAGGAGAAAAGGAAAGATGATAACTATTTGCACTGTGACAGTATAGACTGGATCCCAGACCCAGTAAAGAACATCAGCAGAACAATGAAGAAATTTGTAGATTAATTAGTAGTTAACCATTAATCTGTAAATTGGTTCGTAAAGTTCTATCAGTGTTAATTTCCTGGTTTTAGATCATTATACTCTGGGTATGTGAGATGTTAACATTTGGAGAAATCTCTGTACCAATTTTGCAACGTTTTAAGTCTGAAATGATTTCAGAATGGAAGCGTTTTTAGAAGATGCTGATGCAGAAAAGCCTACAGTGAACAGCAGTCGCCCGAAGTCCTCTGTTCCTCCTCCAGTCCTGTTCCCAAAAAGCAACCACTTTTAACCCTTTTAGCCATTTCTTTAAATAGTTATCCATGTATCACTAAATATTATGTTTAAAATACTACAACGTGATTTATTAATTTTAGACAATAACTACTGACGTCCTGTGAAGAGAGGTGAGAATTTTGCTCTTTTTTGTCAACTTTTAAATTATTTTGAAATAATTTTAGACTTTGAAAAAAGTTGCAAAGACCATATAAAGAAATTCCCCAATTACGCTTCACTCAGCTTTCCCCAATGTTAATATCTCACATAACCATGGCATAATTATCAAAACTAAGACATCAGCATGGTACAATACTGTTAACTAAACTACAGGTTCTGTTGGAATTTCTCCGGTCTTTCCATTATTGTCCCTTTTCTGTTCCAGGATCTCATCCAGAACACCATGTTGCACTTAATTGTCGTCTTTCCGTAGTCTCTTCTGGTCTGTGACAGTTCCTCCATCTTTCTTTCTGTTTCATGAGCTAGACATGTTTGAAAACTACTGGTCAAATATTTTGTAGAATGTCTATGAATTTTGGTTCATCTGACATTTTCTCTGGACTAGACTGGGTTACAGATTTTTGGAAGGAACATCACAAAGGTGATGTGATCTTTGCAACATTTCTAGGGGTATTATAGCAATATGTCTTATTACTGGTGAAGTTATCCTTGATCATTTGATTAAGGTAGTGTCTGTCAGGTTTCTTCAAGGAAAAGTTACTAATTTCCCCTTTAGAAGCATGTCACTAAATCCAGCCCACATTCAAGGAGGGATGAATTAAACTCCAATTCCTGGAGGGAGGAATATCAAAATTTGCAGATACATGTTAAACCATAACACTAATAAATAAGTATTTTGGGAAAAACAATGTTGATCTAGCACCTCTTGTATTATCCTGGATAGAGCTAGAGCCCATTCTACTAAGTGAAGTATCACAAGAATGGAAAAACAAGCACCACGTGTACTCACCATCAAATTGGTACTAACTGATCAACACTCATGTTCACATATAGTAGTAACATTCATCGGGTGTTAGGTGGGAAGAGGAGGAGGAGATGGGTATATTCACACCTAATGGGTGCAGTGTGCACCATCTGGGAGATGGACACTCTTGAAGCTCTGTCTCAGGCAGGGCAAAGGCAATATATGTAACCTAAACCTTTGTGCCCCCATAATATGCTGAAATGAATAAATAAATAAATAAATAAATAAACAAACAAACATTTTGGGAAAGCCGCTTTGAGGCTAGGCAGATGTCCCACTTGTCTTTAAAGTTTCACCCACTATTTTTAGCATCCCTCAGTGGATCTTGCCTGCAGCAGTCACTATTGTGGGTTTCTAATAGTGATTTCAATCCTTCACTCCTTCATTTATTAACATTATTTATTCCTCTGTGAGGAAGACTTGTCCCTTCTTCCCCAAGTGTTTATTTATTCAATCACTTATCTATATCAGTATTGATTTGTGGATATTTATTTTATTTTTTGGTTTATAACCCAATGCTATCCTTATTTATTTTGCTTCTCAAATTTTCAAGCTTTGGCCTTTGGAAACTCTTTCAGGTTGGACCCTGTGTCCTTTGGATATGACCCATTTGTTCCATTTTTTGTTTTCTTAGTGACTTCTTTACATTCTGGCACCATAAGATGCTCTAAGCTTATCTTATATTTTCACTGCCCCAGCCCTAAAATTAGCCATTTTTGCCAATAACATCTGGTTTCTTTTATTGGAGAATGGTATTTAGAAACCAAACTCTGGAGCTAGGTGTATTCATTGCTCAGGGATATCACCGCTTTTAGCTCTTAGTGGACAGAGCTCAGATATCTGGGTATGTATACTAACCCATGTATATTTACTTGTGTATCTGTTTATCTGTATACATATTAAATAAACATGACTTCATACTGATATCTAACTCCAATCCAGAACTACAGAGTTTATTCTAGCATTACTCCCTTACTCATCTGTAACTTCTTTCTACTGCAGTGAGAAACCTGGCTCCCATGATCTACAATTGCTCATTGCTGGTATACAGAAATATAATTGACTTTTTTCATATTGTTTTTGTATTGTGCAACTTTGCTAAACTCATTTTTTAGTTCTAGGAGCACTTTTATAAATTCTTTTAGACTTTCTACATAGACAATCATGTTGTCTGCAAATAGAGACAGATTTATTTCTTCTTTCCCAATAAAGTATGATTTTTCTTTCTCTTGCTTCTCAATTTCAGTGAATAAGAGTGATGAGAGAGAAGATCCTTGCCTTGTTCCTAATCTTTAAAAGAAAGCTTCCAGTCTCTCACTATTAGGTAGAGTGTGAGCTGTAGATTTTTCATAGATGCCCTTCATCATGTTGAGGGGTCTCCCTTCCCTTTTGTCTTCCATGAATGCTGAATTTGTCATATGCTTTCTCTACATCTATTGAGATTATCATATGAATTTTCTTCTTTAGACTGTTAATATGGTGCACTATACCCATTGATTTTGAATGTTCAGCCAGCCTGGTATTCCTGGAATGAATGCCCCACTTGGTCCTGATACAATAACCAGTTTATATATTATTGGAAGCAATTTGCCAATTATTTTGCTGAGGATTTTTCATCTATATTTATGAAAAATATCAGTCTGTGGTTTTCTTTTTCTTGTAATGCCTCTAGGTTGGGTCGTAGTAAGGGTAGAGTATAGAAATGGAAGGAGAAGTGACAAAATGCCTCTAAAGACTGCCTATCACCGTGGAGGTTGAATAAGATGAAAAATCATAGCATCAGATGAAGCAAAGTGAAATGGAAAGATATAAATCCAATGATGCAACTTTAAAAAAAACATGAATTCAAAAAGCTGAATTAGAGAGGTGGCGGCAGGGGGCAGAGGGATTGATATTCAAACCAAATTCTGTCCTTTCCTGAAGAAGCAGGACTTGGGGCAGCTGACTCTGGCAAAGCCTACCGCCTTCTTTCCCTGCTGTTAGAACACATTTGGCCAAGGTCCTTTTGGATCAGCTACTATGTAATGTTGACAATAATGTCAAGTGGACTCTCCTGAGACTTACTTATTAAATTTCAAAATTTAATCAAAAGAAAGTACACTTATTCCCTATTAATATGCTGACTTGTTTGGAAATAGGATGAATTTTAGTTACACTTTCAAAATAAGCTAAGGATGAGTACACAAGATATACAGTGAAACTGAGGTCTGGATTCCTAGAACAAACAGAAAATCAGAAAATATTGCCTGGATATAGTGGTGTTATTAAATATTTATTGGATGAATATATATATTTGAAGCTTGTTATGCTCTTGAAATGATTTTCAAGACTCATCTACTCAAATTTTCAACATTCTCTGTTTAACAAAACAAAAATATGAATTTTTCTTAAATAGACCCACTCTCTTTGACTTTCTATTCATTTGTGTTCTAGAGGAAAATTCACCCTATGAGTTGCTTGTTTGATCATACTTATCCAAAGTATTGTTTGTCAAATGTCCAAAGTAATATTTTATTCACATTTGTCTCAAGAGATATTACACTGCCACTGGCCAAGAGCAAATGAGGTCACAGCCTGCACGGTCTTCTCTCAGTTTCAACTTGAGAACAAAGGCATTCTCAGCCTGTAAGTGTGGAGTGTGGCTCTTTCCCAAGACCATTCAGCAATGAAACACTGGGCTGGGAATCTAATGTCATGAGCCTAAAATATCTGCATAGAATGACAGCCATGACTGTTTGTTTCCTTCATGCCAGGGCTGTGCTAAGCCTGTTTTATATATATCTCACTTAATCCTCACAACCAGCCCATGTGACTGCTGTCAATTGCCATCACCTTCTCTTTTTTTTTAAAAAAAAAGTGACTCTCAGACCAGGAAGTGAAGGACACCAGCAATAGTAATTCCCAAAATGATGCTCAAAATCTCCATTCTCAACAAAACTGTTATCACTGAGATAACCACGAGCCCAACTCAGAACTGAGATTTTATATGTCTGAGGGCAGAGGAGGAGGTAGGAAAGAAGGGGGCTAGAAAGCAACGTTCAGTGAGCACCAATATCAGTTACTGGGCTGGAAAATTTATATTATCTCATTTAATTTTCTCATAAGTCCAAGTAGATATTATCTTCATTTCACAGAGGAGGAAGCTGAGGCTTAAGGCTTAAGAGGTGGAGGTAGCTTTGGAGCTCAGGTTTGCCTGAGTCCAAAACACAAGCTCTTTTAATACATATAACATGCCTTGGCCAGGTGAGGTGGCTCAGGCCTGTAATCCTAGCACTCTGGTAGGCCAAGGCAGGAGGATCACTTGAGGTCAAGAGTTTAAGACCAACCTGAGCAAGAGTGAGACCATTTCTGCAAAAAATAGAAAAATTAGCCAGGCGTGGTGCCATGTACCTGTAGTCCCAGCTGCTCAGGAGGCTGAGGCAGGAGGATCCCTTGAGCCCAGGAGTTTGAAGTTGCTGTGAGCTATTCTAGCCAGGGTGACACAGTGAGACTGTCTCAAAAAAAAAAAAAAAAAAAAAAGGTTCCTCTGGATTTCATCTTTCAGTTTCTGATTGACAAAAGGACCCAATGACTTAGATTGCCATTTCAACGTCCTATATTATTACCTCCTGAACACTGGAAATTGGGTAGGTGAAAATTTTAGTAGCCAAATAGAATCATTTTCCCAAAAGCCCAACTTTAGTTACACCCAGAGAAAGATTACACTAGAAGAATCTCATGCCTTTTCAGAGTTAATTGTTGAAATTTCCAATCAACATAGGTAAGTTTTTGCCAAGAGTTTTCAACTGTAAACTCCATGAGTTCAGGGACTTTATCTTATTCATGGGTTGTCCCCAGTATCTAAAATATTGCTTAACAAAGGGCAGGCACACAATAAGTATTTGTTGGGGAAATCAATATTTTCAGGCACAATAACCTAGCATTTAGCTCACAAGTACCATCTAAGATGTACAATAAATAGCTTTTCCTTTGTGTGCATGTCTTCTGACTATCATAAGTTCATAGCCTACAGAAGGAAATTTCTGCCCACACCTTAGGACTAGAAAACAGCAGTAGATGATATCCTGGCAAGAAGTTTACAGCATGATGCCTGGAACATAGTAAATGCTCAACTAATATTTGTTGACCTAACTATTGAGGAATAAGAGATAAATTTAATGCTTACTCTTTATCAAATACTCTGCTCGCTTTATCTCATAAAAGCATCCTGTGGCAGATACTATAACATTTCACAGAGAAGCAAAGTAAGATTTAGAGAGTTTAGGTAATGTGCCCAAATTTGTTCACACATTTAGTATGTGGCGGAGCTGAGATCAACCAGGACAGCCTGACTTCAGAGTTCCCAGCCTGCGTCACCCCACAGCACTTGGTGAATTTGCCAATCCCATTCCTCCTCAAGGCCTTGGCTCTTCCTTCCCTTGGATCTTCTTAAGGCTGGCTCCTTCCCATTCAAGTCCCTGGCCAACGTCACTTCCTCTCACTTCCTCAGAGCCCTACCAGATCACTCGCTACTCTATCCCCGGATCCTGTTAAAGTGTCTTCAGAGCACAAGCTGCCATCTAACATTCTTCTGCTTAGGATTTGATTACGGTCACATCCTCAACCAGAACTTGAGCTTCATGAGAGCAGACACCTTGTCTGTGTTAGTGGCCACTGGGACCCATAGTCTGGTGCTGAGCCTGGCATGCCCAGGCACTTCCTAAATATTTGCTGGATTACCAGATGACTACTGCACGCCAGGCAACCCCTGGTGTGCTAAAAAGGACAGTACTTTGCAGGCCACTCTTTAGAAGAGAGTCTGGTGCATGACTTATGTGTGTCTCCAAACCTATTAAGCTCAATTCCCACGTCAGTGCTTTTCTGCCATTTCAGGTGAGAAAATTGATTAATACATAGGCCAATTGAGCAACTTTTTCCATGCAAAGAGAAAAGCTCAACGACTTAATGATTGTGGTGTGCTTTGTAATCTCGCCAACAAAGATAATTTGCTGAATAAAAATAATTTCCATCCCTCTCAGATTTGAGCCATACCTACTTAGCTTCTAAAGACCAAAATGTCAGTTGTTCCTGCTTTACAGAATGCTTCTGAACTGACAGCCCTCTAAACTTTGTGTATCTCCCAGGATAAAATCCAAGGAAAAAATTTATTACAGAAAACTCTCTCTGGCCTGGGTCCAACATTTGATGGAGGATATTAATAATATTGCTTGGACCTGACTCTCTGAAATCTCTCAGTTCCCCCAACACATGTCTGAAAGAGCTTGATATATGGGACACACATCTTGTTTTCAACCCGTACAAGTGAGCTTATTGCCAGCATAATTGCTTTACAGATCTCCAACCAGACTGAGACCTCCTACCTCGCTGCCATGTTTGTTTCTTCAGAAAGGTTGGTGGTTCTGGTGACCTCACCCTCCTCTCCCTCCTCCCCAGCTTTGCACTTTCTGGTCCAGTCCCCTGGAACTGCTCTGAGCTCACTCACTTTGAGATGCGGTTCTCTTTGTCTAGAATTCCTCTCCCCCTACCTGTGTCTTCCTCTGACTTCTTTTTTAAGACTCAGATCTGCATTTCCACCACCCCTTGCCTGACATCAACCCCTGGTTCACTCATTCACAAATACTTCTCCCGGTAAGTCAAGTGCCCTTCCTCTGATCTCTCAGGAACTCTTTACAGATTATTAATAATTTTAATTATTATATTTTTATTATTAGTTACGTGTAATAATATACTTCTGTGTTGGTTTTCCCAACTGACCAGTGGGCTCCTGGCATGTCTACTGTGTCCTGCACATGATAGATAAATAGCACCTGACAAATGATTGGGAACCGAATTTATACTGACTCTCCCACCCACCTCCATTTTGTATTAACTTAACCTAAGAGGAAAAAAATCATTCTCCTCTACTCATCTTTTAGAAAGTTGATTTCACTCATCAAATGAGAAAACCAGATTTTCAGTTTCTGGTGTTACCCTCCCAAATCTGTCTCATGATCTAGAGTCACCCAAAATGATGGCGGGTGGAGGTGGTGGCCTTAGGAGCAAAGAACACATCAGCATCCAGGGCCTAAAGACATTCCTTGGACAGAAACAGCACTATGGATGGACCAAGAAAGGACCAGGAGGGCAAGGACCAGGGAAAGCCCAGCTTCCTCATTTTTGCCCAGCCTTAATCTGACTGAAAACATATCTCCATGTATAAGTTTTCTCTTTAAATCACCATAACTATCTCCAAGACATACAGGAAATGGTAATCATGGCCTTGGTGAGGTATGACTACGCAGTAATGAGACCAGTTTTCATTTGTGGTTTGAGGAATGAAGTGCTCACATAGCCACGTGCCAAACATAGTCTATTACAATGGGATAGCGCAGCTATGGGGCGTATTGGTGTGTCTCCTCCAAGCTGCTACTATTTTAGAAAACAGTTCAAGAACTTGTCCATCCCTGGGCCCATCTAAGTCATTCCACAGTAAAGTCAGTTTAGCCGGAGTTTGCGTCTGGGGCCATGGCCAGGCTCTGCACACCTGGCACAACCCTCACCTCTCCCTCAACTCTCCAGGCCACCAGGCCATCAGCTCCTACAGCTTCCAAGGAATCCCCAGGGTGGGCTTTCTGTGCTGGGGCTTCCATTCTCCACTCCAGTATCTGCACTTATGTCACGGGCTAAGAGGCGGTGTCAGACCTAGAGCCCGCAAATGTCTCTCCTGACCTATTTTACCCTGAGCCTCTAGAGCCTTCACCAGGACTCAGTGGTGAAACACTGACACTGCCCTGCCTCCATGCCGATTTCTGTTTCAAACTAGCCACTCCCCCGGGGAACAAGCCTTCCTACCTGGGAATCTCATAAGGAACGGCGACATGTGATTAAAGAAAAAGTGCCTTCCTCCTTCCTCATAGTTTTGCTACTTAACTTGGTCAGTATATTTTACCACAGTTAGTTTCAATGATGTGACCTCTCATTGGACTGCACCAAGTCCCAAAATACAAAATACAAATAATGTTCCCAAGCTATTGGCAGAGGTTTCTTAACCTGGAAAGAATATGCCACCACCAGTTAAAGAAGGAAATTTAATGGGAGGCCATTTCTGTAACTCAAAAACTAGAATATTGGCAATAAGAAAGGAAATGCCAAAAATAAAAATTTGTGATAAGTATTTTGCCTAGGAGACTGGGGTAGAGATGAAGAGCCTGAGGACTTAAAAGTTAGCTCCACTTTGGAGTGGGCAGTTCAGCTGAGGCAGGAAAGTAGGAAACCAGCTCATGTTTCAAATACTTAATAAATGCTCTTCTACACGGAGTCTACAGAATCAGATTCTAGAAAATTCTTGATGTTAAAATTATCAACACCTTGCCAATCAAACATAGCAATCGTCATAATTTAACCATACAAGAGACCTCAGGTGTATGGTATCAAGGGTCAACTAAGGTAGCAGGTGTGATGGCTGCCATGCTCTGGACAAGAAAGCAAACTAATTAATAAAACAGACCTATCACTAATTTGTTTTCTTAGGAATAAATGAAATAATGGAGAAGAACTCTAAAGCATTCATCAAATATAAAGGATTCTGTTATTAGGAGTACTCAACTTGTTATAACTCGTTAATGAAACACATTGTCATATCAAATGTGGTGGTGGCATATAGAATTTCCATTGATTATTCGCTCAACAAATACTCTTGTCTTTCACCCCGTGCTGAGCACTATTCTAGGCTCTAGAGATGCAGTGGAGAAGAGCCTACATTCTAGGGGCAAGGATGGGAAGAGACAAATAAGAATCAAGTAAATAAACCAACATGATAAGATCACAGAGCGGCAAGTATTAGGGTGAAGATAAAACAAGGTCATACAACAGAGAGTGATTAAATAAAGAACAATTGGCAGGGGCGATAGGGAGTTACAGCAGCTGTTCAGAGAAAGCCTCAGGAAGGAGGTGAAATTTTAAAGGAGACCTAAATGATAAAAGGTTTAAGGCAGAGCTTGGCAGGCAGAGAGAATGGCAAGTGCAAAGGCAGGAGCATGTTACAGAAACAAAAGGAAGGCCAGTGTGGCTGGGGTGCAGTGACCAAAGAGGACAGTGGTAGAGTCAGGTGCTGGCCAGATCATGCAGGCCCTTGAGGCGTGTTCGGTGGCTCCTTCCTTACTCCCTTTCTCCCTTCCCCCGTCTTCCCTTCCTTCCTTCTCTGCCTCCCTCCCTCTCTTCCCTTTCTACTTCCTTTTCTTCCTTCTCTTCTTTGGTGGCTACCCAGTGGCTGACCTCCTTTCTTATATTTGAGGAACTTCTCAGCCTCTGAGTCTTTAGAGGAGGCAATATCACATCTTACCATAAAACTTAAAACACTGAAGACTTGCTGCTCCAGCCTCCCTTGCAGCTAGGGTGCAGATGTGTGATCTACACTGCGAATCCCATGAGCAAGCTCCAGTCTTCACACTGGAAAGGAGCGTGAATCCTGGGGAATCTTCCCCGAGTTCAGGTGATGCCAACATCGTACCAGAATAGGTTTCCAGGGCACAATAAAGGCCCTGATTTCAGCATAGGGTTTAATGTTTCATGTGAGGCAAGGTGGCCATGCACACGGTGAGCTGAGATGTCCCACCATGGCAGGACCAGTGTCCTCACTAAACAGCAGTGGTCCTGGCTGCTGCCTGTCCTTCCTCACCCCGACTGCTCTCTGAGCCTCCTCCCACAGCCTCTCTGGAGTTTCTACTCCCTCGTCCCTACATCCTTTCAATGACTTTCTCTGCAGCTTAAATCATCAGGGGCTTGCTTCTTTTGCTTGCAACCAAGAACTCTGGCAAAACATGGTAAGAACTTTGAATTGTATTCTAAGTACAATAGGAAGCCACTGAGGGTATTAAACAGTATAATGTCACAGATGAAAGAAGAAGGTTTGGGAAGAATTCCTATTTGATCTCAGAACTATGTTGTGATTCTCCTAAACAATGGGTTTGCTTTGGGCTCTTGGGCACTGTCATTTAGGTAATTGACAAGGTTTCTTTCTTATGTGTTCTCTGCTGGAAAACTTGGAGTCTCATTCGGGCCAGTCCATAAGGGAGGTTGACTTATTCTTGGTTCTACATAGTCCTCACTCTTACTGTTCTTTATCCCTTTATTTCTCTTTTAAATTTATACTATTTTGTCCTAGTTTGCTTCATGTTCTTATTGGAAAAAGCTTGACTATATGCACCGTAGCCACTAGCTGCATCTGGCTATTTTGATATAAATTTTAATTAAATAAAATTAAGTGAAACTAAAAATTCAGTTCCTCGGTCACACTAGTCACATTTTGAGTGCTCAGTAACCACATGTAGGTAATAACTACTTATCGGACAGTGCAGATATGAACCATTTTCATCGTCACAGAAAATTCATTGGATAGTGCTATGATACGCTCTAGTGCAATGGAATATGATATCATTTAACATTATGACTATCTTTTTTATTCTGCTCTATCCCAGCATTCATCAGTTGAAGGTTGAGTCCACTTAGGGACCAGTAATGGCAAGGGTTAAAATGCCACACTGAACGCAAATTACATACAGGACTTAAAACAGGTTTTTCATCTCAGGTGCTGGGGGGAACACTTCCCACACCTCAGTACGAAGGACACTTTCTTGGTGATGTGCACTGAAAAGAAATATTCAAGATGCCCTTTCTGGAGACTAAACTCCAAGACAGCAAGCACCGTGTCCAGGGTGCTATGTGGGCACTCGGAAAAATATAGGCAGAAGAGATCAGAAAATGCCCCTTTGTTCTGCATGAAACAGTGCCTTTTCTGAGGGCAAACCAAGGCAAAAATCCCAGTGACCTCTAATTTAAACAAGAGGTTTATCATTTATATAATAACAATATAAAGTATAAAGTATCATTTGATAACTTAGTAGAGGTAAGTGGTGATTGTTTCATGATATTGTCTCTTAGAAAGCAAGCTGAGGTTTCTAGACCAAAATGGAAAAAATTCTTTCTTTCCCAATCCTTAGCAATAGATGTTTTCTCTATTAAGCAAAATATTCACAAAAGTGTTGTTCTCTTCATTGCCTCAAGGTCAGCAAGGCTAGAGACTGATTAGCAAGAGCAAGCAGTGTCTCTCAGACACAGGAGGACAGGCCAGACGGGAGCAAACATTTTTCAGAACAGCAGATTTTCTTCCACCCGCGATCTTGGGGGAAGAGCGGGAGCTCCTGGGACAGCTATCAACACAGTAGCAGACTGGTGCATTTTCTTGTCCTCCCCTGGGGAGCTATTTTCTTTGCAAAACTACTGTAATTTTAATGGGCTGCCATTTGCTCATTAAAGTCATCTGGGAATTTAGTCAGCATAAGGACCACAAAATAAGACCCTGTATAATGCTTAGGATTTTGTCGTTTAATAAAACATTTTATAAGCTCAGTGCGTACTTATTAACTAACAACTGCCCTTCTCCGGGCCCAGCAGCCTACCCTGTGGTCTACAGTGCACCGATTGCTATAGGTGAGTTATAGACAGATCTTCTCCCAAGTTCCCATTTGTCTTTATTATGCCACTCAAATAACAGATGATGAGTAATCAATCAGTCACTGTTAAATTCCATCCCTGGGAATTGAACCAGGCTTGGCTTCTTATCATGCAAAAATCTTCCTGAGGGCTGCCTCCTTTGGAAGAGGGAGGCCCTGAGCTTCTGATCCCATGGAGGGATTTATTATCTCCTGTAGAGGAGGACTGTGTGTGTGTGTGAGTGTGTGTGTGTGCATGTGTGTGTGGTTATCACTGATAGAGCAGCTCCTAAGTGCTGGTCCATGAACTGGCTCTGGCGCGATCTCCTGGGATGAGGAGATGGGCATCACTCATCCTCAGCCCAGACCCAGATCCTTAGGGTCAAGACCCAGAACTATTTGACAACCACTACCCCCAAATTTTTCTGATACACAGCTGGATTTGGGAGGCATTTAGAAAACAGAATATTCAACACATTGGAAGGCACATACTGTGCCCCCATAGTGGAACGGTTAGCTTTTAACAAGAAGAACAAAAACAAAACCTGACACAGACTCCGATGTACAGCCACTAAGTGCATCTCGGCGCCGAGCCACCCCCTCCCCTTGAGTGGTGACCACCAAGGTGAAAATAGGAAAGATGCAACACAGTCTATTAAATAACACCGTGTTTAGAAAACTCAAAGAAGACACCACGTATTGACAGGCTTAGTTTTCTTGCATTTTATTACTAATTTGAGAGTCTTTGCCTCATTTTACCATCATTTCCTACAGCTATAGGAGAGAGGGTTTACACGACCCCAGGCTCCACATGAGACATGACGCAACCCTGGGAAGAGAAGGAGGCCCTGATGTAGGAGGCAGAGGGGTGTGGCTTTTGGAAAACAGCGGAGATGGGCTGGGGCTGAGGCCAGCCAAGGGCAGGGCCTGCGCCGGGGTAGGCGAGGGAATGAGCACAGAGAAAGCTCCCACCCTGTAACTGCCTTGACTGTGTTCCAATGATGTATTTCTCATGGCTTTCTTTAATCTTTTCACCATAAATATACCAAATCTCAAATCAACTATTCTCCTACAATTTGCTGAGAAGTCACCACTTTTTGGATCACGTTCAGGGAGAGCAACTGCTCCTTTCACAGCTTCGCCAGCTCTTTCTGATTGTGAGGTGGGCCCTGGGAGGGTCACATGGCCCCCAAGGGGAGCTCCTTAGGGGAGAAATTGTGACTGAAGGAAACACACCAGTGCTGTCCAAAGTGCAGAGATCTGCAACAGGAATTGGGAAACACCAAGCCTGGCTCTACTTGTCCTGTTCTACCATCAGCTAACGCCTCCTCAGGGCCGCCTCTGCGCCCCCCAAGGGCCTTCCAGGCCAGGTGGTATCATCATCCCATTTTAAAGATAGGAAAACTGCAGCTTAGGAGGCATTAAATCATGTGCCAACCTTATGGCCCAAATACTTTAATCACTCTTTACTCCTAGATTCAAACAATACCATCTGAGGCACTGCAGGCTGCCTACAATTCTTTCGTAGCGATGGAAATAGCCAAGAAAGCCCATTTTACCTGCAGCAAAAACAGTCTTCTCTCATTAACCAAAAACGCCCCAACAGAAACCAAGCCAGTTTTGACAGACAAAAAAATAAAGTCATACTCGTTCAGAACATGAGACTTGAGAGCCACTCTGGCCCAGAAGATTTGTAGACGTAAGATTTGCTGTCCTTCTGTGACCAGTGCCGTTTTCCCCCTCCACATCCCTGCCTCTCCGCAAAAATGACATTGGGATAAAAATAAAGAAATTCAAATATCTTTTCTTTCTCTCAAGCGACAATCAAATCTTTTTCTAGAACTTGTCTTTTCTGAAAGCTCAGCCCTCCCAGAGAGCATCTAACATCTTGGAGCCCTTCACAATAGGCCATTGATGGTGCAGGACTCAGCCCCCTGCATTCCTTGGGCGGCTTTTCTCCAGGGAGTCCCACCCACACTTGAGCTTTCCCTGGATTTCTCCCTCCTGGGTCCTGCGCCTCAGAGGACATCAACATTCAGCAGGAGGCAAATCTGAGTCCTTTGGAGATTCTAAGAAGCCAGCAATGACCCAGCAGCACATCAAAGCAGCTGACATTTGCCCTGCACAGACCCTTCTTGCCCTTTCCAAAGAGCATCCACCCACTTTCTGTGATGATTAGTATTGATACTTAGTGAGCAATGACAATACCCCACAAATAATGGGAAACACAAAGGCTCCTTTACCTTCCACCCAGTGCCCACAACAGCTGCCATTCACTGTGCCCTTAACGCAGTGCAGATCCTGTGCTAACCAACTGACATTTAATCTTCGCAAGAACGTTACTAAGTGCAAAGACGTAGGTATCCCTGTTTTACAGATGGGAAAATTCAGGATCTTTCCAAGCTAGTAAGTAGGTACTACTAAGATAAGCAGGTTCCAAAGCCCAGACTCTTAGCTAGTGTACTATAATGTCTCCTACTGCCTAGTGAATATTCCTGGCCAGGACAGAAAAATTATGGGCTTTGAGTGACACATATTTCCTGTTCAGGTTATCGCCCACCTTGTTTAGGTCGCACTAATAAATATTTTAAAAGGAGGGTCAAGAAGATGGAAAAAAAAATCTTTGCATTTCACTTGCAATTATTTCACCTCTAGGGAGCTTTTGTAAACACTCTAAAGAGGGAGGTAGACAAGGCAGGGAGTGGCAGGAAATACCGGGGAGAACACAGATCTCTTTAGGGACACAGTCTCAAATGACAGGCACAGCTGTAATTATTCCAGTAAAGTGTAATGAGATAATAGAACAGCTATGCAAAGTGAGATTCAGGGAGACTTTTATTTTCTTCTCCCTACCTGTTATCCACAAATGCCTTCCAACATGACATTTTCCCAGGTCTGAGTCAAAAATGAGAAAAAGGACATTGCAATAATTACACTTTTATAAAACTAAATGCGTGCACTTTAAATGGTTATTCTTTATTCTGAGATTGTTTCCGTCTTTTTTCAGTATTATGATAGCATTTCTTCTTAGAAGTGATGATGATAGAAAGTGTTCATTTTGTCTTTCTTTTTTTAATTGTCCTTACTGGGCCAAGTAAAGAGTTGGCTACCTTACTTCAATTTTTTAAAAAACTCTTTTTTAAATTTTACTCATTCAAAAAAGTCTTAGAATAACTGTTTCTGACTTTTCTAATTTTTATGTATAGCACATATTGTTTTTAAAAAAGTAATAGGAAGTTATTATGAAAGAAATAAACCATACATTTTTAGGAGAACCACATAAACCTGCCTATCTCCATAGTGTAACTTTATTTTTAAATTTTTTTAATCCAGCCATTTCTGACTCTTTATATTACCTACCATCCCTGGTGGAAAAGTGTAGAAAAGCACTGTCAAGAAGGTTTTTTTGGGCAATGTTGGGAGATTTTAGTGGTGAGGGAATAATTCAATGCATCGGTGGGTCAAGTGAAATTTTTAAATTATTTTTTATGAAGCCAAATTCACATAATAATAAATTAATTGTTTGTTGGACAACAGAAGATATTTTTCTCTGTTGCAGAAGTGAAACTTTAAAACATATATGTATATAACTCTACCAAAGTTTAAACTGCAGCAAATAATACTAAATATCTGATGAAAAAAAATTTAAAGCAAATTATCTGACCTTATGAAAGCAGCCTGACAGTCAAGGAACAAAACCTCTATTGTGAACAGACTCTATTTCAAGAGCAGACTGAGAGAGGATTTGGCAAGATGAAGTTTAGGCGTAGACTAATTTCACATGCTAATGGGAATCTCCAGATAAAAGCGGCTTTGTAATGGGTGCTAACCAGTTGGCAGATTAACAAGATTCAGACCCAACAGAGCAGGAATTAGTCATGTTTGTCATAATACCATATGGCTAGAAAGAAACTGGGAGAGTTTGGTTTAGCCTGTGTTGGGGAGTATTTTGGGGAACAATATAGTTAAACACCCAGACAAACCAGAGTATATTACATAGCCCAACAGCCTTCACATGACAAGATTTTGTGCAAGACTCGTGTAACCCCTTGCAATCCCTTTTGGTGTTGGAAGAAATTTGTATCCATCAAAATCAGATGCTAGAGTTTGAGTTCATTCCCTTTCCTCCATCTCCAGAATCCATGCACCAAAGAGAGGAAATGTGGCAAGGAAGAGAACACAGGTTCCGGAGCCACACTGCGTAATATTGTAGCCCCTAGCCATAAGTGGCTATTTCAATTTAAGTTAAAATGAATGAAAGTTAAGTAAAATTTAGAATTCAGTTCTATTGCCACATTTCAAGTGCTCCACAGCCACATGTGGCCAGTGGCTACCGTGCTGAAGGAGCACAGATAGAGACCGGTTCCACCAGTGCAGAAGGTTCTATTAGACAACGCTGCTTTAGTGTCAAACATCCCACTACGTGAACTTCAGCTTCGCTCAATTTCTTCATCTACAAAATTAGGAAACTAATAATATCTGTCTCATAGGAATGTTAGGAGAAGAGTTCTTTGTAGGCCATGAAACAAATAGATGTTAGCTATTTTGATGAGGATGATGATGGTGATGATGATAACGATGATGATGGTTAATGACCTCCATATAGTTAGAAATGGTAAGCAATCTCTGTCTTTACTCAGAGTGCACACAATCCCAGGCTATGAGGGCTTTCCTCCAACTGAATGCTCTTTCTTCTAGACAGTTTCTCCTTCACTCCATGACTTGGGACAAAGACCTAGACAAAAGGAAAGGGTCCCAGAGTCCTATGTGAACACTAATTATGTGTGATGACTAAGCCTTAAAAAAATTACATCAGATAGAATTCATGTTATCCACTTAATTTAGTGTTTCCCAAGCTAATGTGCCAAACTACAAGGAGCTTGGGGCAGTATAGGTGTCGGGCAGAGCAGGGCAGGTGGAGGGGAGGGAGTGTGTGGCAGGGAATGTGGTATTGCAGTTGTTGCCATTTTTACAAAAGTCTCCCCAGAAGTTGTCTGTTTTCCAGGATAAAGCTAACCTAGGCCAAGTGGCACATAAAGCCGTGGTTCCATCTGAAATTACATTCATTCAGTCTAGTAATATTCTTTGGCAGAACCACAAGCAGTTTCCATTTCCGTAGATCAAAAATGATCAAACATTGGCAATGTCATATGGTTCAGCCTAATGCATACCTCAATTTGACCAGTAGCATACAGGCCAAGAGTTCAGGTTTTAGTTGACAGACCTGGGTTCAAATCTCACTTACCACTTCAAAAACAGGTGTCTTTGGGAAATTAATAGAATAATGATAAAAAATAAATGCAATCTGCAAACCAATTTTGAAAAGAAAATAAGAAAGTGATTTTAGATAGCAAAAAGGTTGAGAACTACTAATCTATTCCTCAAGGTAGGGATTTTAATTGGAAATACACCATCCCCTTTGGGCAACTTGAATCATCTAGATTAGAACATAGAGAAGAACAGAGGTAAGTGAGCAAAGGAGAGCTCCTTAAAAACTAAGACTTATCGAAAATCCCATGCCCTTCATACCTTAAGCATGATAGAAGCACCTTCAGGTTTGACCATGACAATTGTGTGTAAAAAGTTACCCTGATGGCAGAAAGAAGCAACATTAACTGCAAAGGGCAGATATACAGATTAAAAAATATATAGCAGAACTGTCAAGAGACTTTTGGTCTTGACCTTCTCAATGGCCTGACAGCTTCACTATATAACAATAATGCTAAATATCACTACTTAAGAAAGCAGAAACATGTATTATACCATCAGGCTATTTCTAGTTTAAAAAGAAATCATTGCACTAAAGCTACAGTGCAGATACAGAGCAGCCCAGTGCCCATCACTGATAAGGGAGCCAGGAGAAGGAGGCCACTTGCCCATCACAGTCTTACATGAGACCTGAAAGCAACACGCCGGGAACTGTGTCCTCAAGGGCATCCGGTCAGTGCCAGAGGAGGAAGGCCCAACAGGTTGCTGGGAACAAGGGGGAGATAGAACAATAGCCAAGACACAGAATCCAAACAAACAGGGAGAAATTGAAGAATCAAGAAATCTGAAAGCAAAAAAATAGTGGAGCAGGCAATCAAAACGCAGGCTAGAAGAATTCTGAAAACAAAATTTACTAAAATTCTGGGTTTTACCCCATATGAGCATGGATGTATGTAGACAAACAGGATCCATTTAAAGGGACCAGAAAGGGATGAACTTCTTTGTAACGAAAACTCACACGTGTAGGATGCTTCACTTCAATCACAATAAATTCTAACTTATTACTGGAGATGAAGAAAAAAACAGTCTTAATTTAAAAAAATACCCTAATATTCATTTGGACCAGCTGTTAATACGACAGTATGAGAGAAAGAGCACAGAATTTGTATTCAAACAAACCCGAATCATTTGACTCAACCGTTATCATCTTTGTGCCCAAGAGCACGTGCCTGAATCTCTGTGATCTTTAGTTTCTTCACCTTTAAAACAGGAGCAATAGTACCACCTTCACAGTGCTGGGCTGAAAATGAGATGAGTTCACAGGTGGAAAGTGCCAGGGTCCATACCTGGTACTTAGTTTATATGTAGTAAGTTTTAGATCACTTCCCTTCTCTGTAATGATGATTCATTTATTAGCAAGTGAAACAATGATTTCTAGATTTATTTTCTCTGTTATACTTATGCGTCATCTGCCATTCCCCTTTTATACTACCAGCCATACGTTTCTTCCTAATCAGTCTGCCCTGTTGAGCCATGTAAATTGCAATCCCCACTTTTAGAATTGACTTAGAATGAATATTTGAGACTTATTTTTGGTCTTAGTGCTGATAGCGTCCTTTAGCCCAAAGGCAACTCCAGGAAGATTTCATTGTCAGCTGATGTGGGTAGAAGAAATCCTCAAAAAGCAAGAGTAACCTCCCCCACACCTGCCCAAAAAACAAAGCACCAAAGCCAGCAGCCTTCAGCCTCCCAGCATGAGCAGCTGCTTTGGGGCTGATCCCTTAGCGCCCCAGTCCCGGCTGCTGCATCCTTCACCCTCCAAGGGAGCCCTTGATGGGTCTTCAGTCCCTGGTCTCTGAACTTATCAGGAGCAGACATCTGCAGCCACGTCTGCGGGGACCACCCAGAGGGCAGCTGGAGAACCCCAGGGCTCCCTGCAGAATTTGCAGAAAGGTCAAGAGTCACATGCTCCAACCAGTTCACTAAAAGCATCTCAGGGAGACCCGATGGAAAGGTCGTCTTAAGATAGTGACAGGGCACAGCTTGAGGGGGAAAGAGAGAAGGGGACAGAAGAATTGCTTTTTTAAGTAGCAAAGAGTACATCTGTTTCTGGCTCAGCTTAGACTTTCAAGTCTGATTTTTATTTCGATGGCATTTCCTTGGCTTTTCCAATTCATGTCTAAATCACAAAATGTGTCCATTGTGCACTTCTGGGCTTGCGTACATGTGCCACGGAGCACAGCACTGCAAATGCATTTTCTCACTTCATTAAACATTGCTTTAAAATGGCATCCAAATGTCCGTTCTCACCATCGCGTCTAGAGAAGATTGGGTTACTTTTTCCCCCCAGTGGGGAACAGAAGGAACAGCTAAGTCACAAGCTGTGATGTTTAATATTTTTCAATTTCACATGTCCGACTTTGAAAGCTGATTGTAGGGACAGCCTGGTCAGCCGTGCCACTGCGTGGCAGGGCTCACGTCGTCCTGGGGAGGGTTCCATTTAGCCTTGCAAATCTCTGATCTCCACCGCAGCAGCCAAAACTGGCCTCTCCCCACCCCCCTCCGGGAGCCCTTTTCACTTCACTGGGTGAGGTGCTGCCTCCACCTCCCCCAGGCAGGCCAGGACTCATTCTGCTGACTTAAGAAGATGCCACGTAAATTAGAACTCATGTAACCATATGGTTCAAACCTGTGGGTCATATTTTATACACAAATGACTATGACAGGCGGTATTTTTGTGCTGACAAGTTGTATTTCATCCATGTTTACTTAGAAATCCATGCTATCATTAAAAGCTGAACAAGAGAACTTTATCCTATTTTCATGCAAAAATTTCATTGAGTGTCCTTCTTATTAAGAAAAAGAAAAAGAAAAATTCACCCATGCAGGTTTTGCTTCCTCCTTAACTCGTATTATCTAAGTGTTTGGAGCTATGGTGGTTTCAGAAGGCGTTCTCCAGCCCTGGCTTCCAGACTGGCCAGCACAGAGTGTGCTAAACAGCTATTTTATTTGGGTCCCCAAAATAGAAAGTGTATTAGTTTACCGACCACCGCAAGCTGTGTGATGACCTCCGGATGTTTGAAAACTGAACCAAGTGATTCAACCTTCCATGACTTTACTTCCTGGAAAGTGGTAAATCAGAGAATCGCCAATACAGTGGCCAGAAACCTCCAAGGCCTCTGGGTAAGAAAAAAAAAAGTGTAAACAAAATGCTAGCTGAGTTATTCTACAGCTCTGATCCTTTAAAGATAAACCTTTGAAAAATACTTCTCAAGTTTTCTAGAATTCTGATTAAACCCACAACCCAACAAATCCTAGAGACTGTGATTAAGGTTGCAGGAACTAAGAGACTTCAGCACAAATCTTGAACTCAAAAAAAAAAAAAAAACCAAACATTTGTACACACACACAAACACACAAATAATGCTTTCTGCCTTGAGAAAATGTCTCAGACTCCCTCATTCTCTGCTCTGCCTTTGCAATCCAAAGTAATGCTATTTCCTCAATCAAAACGAGGCATGTGGTCTAGGAGAGGTATTATTCTGATTTATGAATGAATTGATGGAAAATATTCTGACAAAGCTATCAAAATTATTGTCAGATTTAGTTACATATCTGACAATTGACCCGTCTTGGGGTTATTTCTTTTAAATTTCTTGTAAATCAGGACTGCCCTGACCATTCCAGGCACATGGTTGCCAAACCTAAACCCTACCCAGAACCCTGGGAAACTCTGTCGGGAAGTTTCGAGAAGCATCTCGGGAAGCTCAGGGAGAGCGGGTCTTCACCCCTTGCAGCCAGGCAGACTGAATTTGAATGCTGACAACACCTCTTACTTTCTTTAAGTAACTGTATAATACCACCAACCTGTTTCCTCACTTGTAAAATGGGATGAAATGCACAATGCCTAATGCATTTATTAAATGTTCATTTCTACCCCTAACTGAAAGAATAACATGAGATTGCCAAAGGGTAGCTGTCCAGGAGAGAGAAAAGTATGAAATGACTGAAATTCACTTCTACTTCCCTCCAGGGCTCGGGCCTCTTGGCACCCTCTCTCTTCCCCAGGTGTGTATCTGTCAAGTCTCCACTGATAATGGCTTAGGGACTGATCCATCCCAGGTAAAGTATTTTAATGAGAGACTCTGCAAAACTTTAAAGCCTTTAAAGATGGAAGGGAATAATTTTCTTTGAATGAACATGTGTCATTCTATTATAAAAGTAATATATGATTACTATAAAAAAATGAAAAAATGCAGAAAAGTAAAAAGCAGAAAAATTGCCCATTATCCTGCCACCCAAACACAAGCACCATTAACATTTTGTTTTCTCTTCTGTATGTCTGTTTTTTGTAAACTTTATTTGTGTATGTGTTTAAAAGGGGATGATTATGTTGTTTTTAGTTTTGACTTAGGACAGAATGCATATGCAACTTCGTATCTTTCTTGTCTTTAGCACGGCAACCCAGGAAGCATGTTCCACGTTATCATAAATGTCTCATAAATAATCATTTTAATGGCTACAAAGTAAGAGATACATTTTTAAAGGTAAACTTCTTTTTTTAGTTGTTTATTATTTTAAAGGAAAAAAATTTAATGCTAATAGGTGCTGGAGAAGATAAATGTATAAAACCAAAACTAAATGTAGTTTCTCTAAGGGCAGGGATTTTTGTCTGTTTATATTCTCTGCAATTAGCCTGCTGCTAAGACTAGTGCCTGGCCCATGCTAGGTGCCCTTTAGTGAATAAGATTGGATGAATATGTGGCCTCTGGGACTCCTGCTCCTAAAGCAGCACTGTTCCCTAGTTTGCTATAAACTCATTCTAGAGAATGACTGATAAGTAACTTGCTCACTCTATGCCTCCGTTTCTTCCATGATCTGTTGCTAAGATACAACTATGAGTAAATACACAATTCCTAAAAACAGCAATAGATTTTTTTTTGAAAGTACCTGTTTCCCATTTAACACCCTCACAAGCAAGTCTTGAAAACTACAGGGAAATCTGAGACTACTTCAAATTGTTTTTAGAGAGCTCTTCAGAAATTTTTTTTAAATGCAAGTTATAAAGCCAATCAGTGAGTCTCTGACCCCCAAGCATGTAAATCTGTTGGACACTCTACACAAACGAATAAGAAAAGGATCTCATTTAATGCAAAAATAAATTATAAAAGATCCACTACTTTTTTTAGCCAACAGCTTTGATTCCCAAGAAAACACATCAAGACTGTGCCCTGCCCTGGATGTATTTGTGTGAGGTGCTGGCCAATGTGATAGCCAGTTAGATTCTAGAGTCTCACCACCAAGAACTAGGGCAAGGTCAGTGGTTCAACCCAAGGACCAGAAACTGGTTCATAGAAAATATCAAGTAACAATTGGGCAAATCTGAGAGATATACTGAAATGCTCATACCTGGTGAAAAGATCTCATAAGCAAAAGTAGATTTTTTTCTAATCCAGGAGCCACCATTGAACTTACCCTTGTATTATACTGAGTAATTCTTAGTATATTATATTAATGTCATAATTATTTTTGCCCTTCCAAAACCTAAAGATATAATATATACCTCAGTAAATGCCCACACAACTATCGTATGAGCAAAATTTGACTTTGAAAACAATTATAATGTGGGCAAGAAAAATGTTAAAATTTTCTTGTTAAAATCAGTACCACTTAGCCTAGTACACAAGCTTAGCATAGGCAGCCCAAGGAAATAAGGAAGGACATGCATTGCCAAGTTCTCTCTTCTCCCGCAGCCCAGATCATAGACTTCAGACAAAAGAGGTGTCTGAGGCAACAGCAAAGGTGGGGAAGAGGTTGGAAGATGGAACCTGTGGAGAAAGGACAAAGGAAGTAGGGAGATTCAATGTGATAAAGAAGATGAGTACCCCCACAATATGCTGAAATAAGAATAAAAAAATAAAAATAAAAATAAATTATTTTTAAAAAAAGAAGATGAGATAGATCTTTTTGGATTTTAAAAATTAATCTGTAATTATGTGAAAAGATGTTTATGCAAGAGGACAACACTCTCTTTTCCATCTCTACTGGGGCAGGTCAAAAGAAAAGGGACTGAAGCTGTAGCAGAGTGGGGTTTAGGAAAGACAGAAGAAGGAATTTCCTGAATGTGGAGGTCGTTAAAAACGAGAATGAGTTACTAAGGGAGTCTGTGGACACTCTTCCTCTGGGGAACATTTAAAAATAAGATAAATTTTCATCTGTCAGGGAAGGTTTAGAAGTAATCCAACCAGAAGGCTTCTCAAAGCATTTTCCAGCCCTATAACCTGAAGGCCAAATTCTCTCCAATTTTATTTCTACAGTTAACTAGACCTGAGATGAATGCCTGAAGCAGAATTCAGGATTTCAGATACAGTGACTACAGGCTAATGCTTTTTGTTCTATAGTAAGATGCCACTTTGCATAAAAGACTGAAGTTGTAATCCTTCCTGGAAACCACATCAAAGAAAAAATTTACAACTCGAAACTTGGCAAATTAACTATTGCTCAGACATCTTTACTCTCCTCCTCTCAAATACAAAATGCCATCTCCTGCTCTGCATTTTTTCATTCCCTTGTGTCTTCTGAGCACACCTTTCCAGTTCTTAATTTTATTTTTCCCAGTCATTCCAACTATTCCATTTTTACAGCTAGTCAGTTTCCACCAAACTGTCTTTCAAAACCTAACCAAATACTTTCCCAGCAATCATTTGGCTAAGTTTCAATCTTAGATAAACCAAGCTAAAAATCAAGTTTGCATTTTTGAAAAATCATATGCGGACACATTCCTTTCTTTTCATTTTCTCTGGAGTTTTCATCAAGCCAATCAGTGGATTTCATTCCACCTCCAAGGATGAACTACCCTGACACTTGTACGCATTGATATAACACTTTCCCTTATAATTGGCCTGCTTTGTTTGAGTTCCATGGTTTTCCTTTCTTTTAACAGCTTTGAGCCTCCTTTGTTTCAGGCCAAGTCAAGAATGTGAAAAGGAATTAATAGGCAAACCCTCCTCCATGATCACTGGTGCCTCCTCCTCTTCATTCTTAGCCAAAGGTTTTGCTTTTTCCTTCAGCTTCTCCCTCCTCCTCCTCACCCCCTCACCCCAAGGCATTTGTCAAAAGTTCCCTCTGAGTTCTCCAGCCCTTTTGTCCAGTGCACAAACTCTCTGAATTCAAGAGTAAAGCAAAGGAATTTGGCTTAGGTAAGAAAAGGGGAGACGGGAAAGGGAAGGAAAGGGGTTTTGGCCACTCCAGACACTGGCGAGATGCTTCCTAACAGTTCTCTCTTGGGCAGAGCGAGAAAAGTCCTTGGGCACATGTCATGGCAGGACTTGGGCAAAAAGAGGTATGTGGCCTCCTAGAAAGATGACGTGAATGTATTCATCAGTTATGGATCAAAACAGATCATAATACTTAAACCATCCATGAAACCAGCCAGGGTCTCCAATTTTGTTTCTAGTACTAAATGAAGGTGGCCACATTACAATCATCAAAATAAAAGAAAGTCATCATTCGTTTTACTTCTGTAGAAGCATCTCAAAGAACTTCAAGTCTGAGTGGGGTTGTGGTGAGGAGGGAGATCATCTTAGTCTTTCTACCCCATGAGGAAAGTAAAAGAGGTGTGTTCTCTTCTTGTGTACATGGGGAGAGTCAGGGGCAGAGTGAAGGTGTTATTTACCCAGGGCAGCATAAGTAATTGCAAGTTCCTCTGTATCCAGCTGTAACTGGATGCTCTGTAGGATGAAATTTATTTGTACAGTTAAGTAGGTAATAAGGTGAACAAATAAAAATTTAAAAAAAATTCAATATATACATTTGTGCACAACAATATTAAATCGAGCTTATGAATAATATCTTTCAAATAATGCATCATTAAATATTTAACATCCAGAGAGATACTGACCCACAGCAGTCAGTCTTTTCGGCAGTAGTCGGTTTACTCAGCCTCTCTAGTTCTGAATCTCCAAGGCTCTACTTAGGTTTATCTGGAGAGATAACCACAGCCCCAGTCCTCTTCAGGCCACTGAGTTTAACTTTCTCAGAAAGAGAGCTAGAGACGGAGAGAAAGACAGAAACAGAGATAGATGAAGGTCACAGAAGATCCTCTGAATTGGTTCCACCTCAGGGAACCTATTCTCACTCAGACATGCTCAAAGACAAATAAATGGCTCTGGGTACTCCATGTTAGATGGCTCACCTTGCCCTGGAAACTGGTAATCCGGTCCTTCATGGAACAGTCCCTGGGCTAATTGTATCTTGGTTCCCTGAAGCACTGAAAGATTATGATGAGCATAGCTCCCCCATTTAACCCCTCCACTTCCTTACGCCAATGTAGCCAACCACCACTCTCAATTGCAGATGAGAATCTCCATTTTCACATATGGTCCGAGCCTTTGTCTCAATCCTTTGCCTTAAAACAACCAGCTGGTTCTGCCTTGGTCCCTCACCTTCCATAGTCTCTGGTACAGATCAAGGGCAGAAACACCCTTGGAAGGGAAGAAACCACACTTGTAGCTCACTGAGGCACGTAGCCCACTCAGGGAGAGTCTGCTGGAGCATCAGGATACCACAGGATGCCACGTCCTCTGCTGAAACTTTAGGAAACTGAAACGAGGATAGTTCTCCTGCAGCAAAACAAATCACACTTGGAATAAAAAGCTCCAAAACTTAGAGGGAAGAGAAGATGAAAGCTGAAGATCCCTTTGTAAATTATATATTATCTATGCCTAGAATGCCCAGAGAGGTCATGAATTTAGAGAACTCAACAACAACAAAAAGCCCACATCTGACACCTTATGTTCCTAAAACTCATTACAGCTCTGGGAATGAAAGTATAGGTAGGAAAAAAAAAAACAGCAAATAAATTATTTAGAAGAGGAAACGTTTTCATTATTTTCTTGTGTTTTTCTGAGCTTTTCCCAATAGTTTCAAAACCGGTAGAAAGAGGAGTCCTATCTCCTAAACTGTCCTTCGAATTCAAATTATCTCTGGTCTGGGATTGAAAGGATCTTTCATGCCTTTATGAACTGGACTGAAAAATACAGAATCCTCCAACCTTAACTCCTTCTTCGCTTTCTAAAATATCATAAGGAAAAGGAATAAAGAGATTTAAATCACACATGTCTGAGAAAGAGACTGGGGTTGTTTTTGGTTTTTTTTCTCCAAATCTGCCTTTCAAATTAATGAAACTTCTATTCCTTACACTGAATTGGGAAAATGTCTTGTAAAAAAGGTACTGGCCCTTCTTTGATACCTGAAATTCTACTGCACATGCTCACATTTTATTCAGAGAAGGTTCCAGGAGCCCATCTCCATTGTGCTGTGTCACACTGAGCAGGTACCTGACAAATGTTAGGAGTCCGATGAACGTGTGGATCTAACTCATTAGCTGTGAACTGCTCAAGATGTCTCGCTCCTCTCAGTACCCGCAGTAGGTAAACACTCGATAAAGTCTGATCAACTAAATGAATAAGCGAACGAGCAATGATGTCTAAATCACTAAGGGGGAGGTTTCCCCTCCTTCGCCCCCTCCCTGCCCTCCTTATTGACCTTTCCGGAGAATCACTCCTTGTCCATTTTCTTCCCCTAAGACAGTTTTAGAAATCAAAGGAATGCACCCTATTCCGAGAGTCCTACACATGCTGTTTCTTATTTCATCTGAGAAAGAATTTACTGAAGAGTCCTCCCCACCGCATATGGATTGAATTTCCATTCTCTTCTCCCCATTTCCACCTTTCTTTTATTTCTGTTCCATCAGAGCAGAGCACTCAATATGCTACAGAAATAATTTTCTGCTGAATGAGGCTTGGCCATAAGTCAAGGGCAGATTTATTAAGGCCTCTGCACAGCCTGTTCCCCGGCTTACTGTGGACATGACAGTTTAAATCTTTGATCACCCTTACACGTAACCCCTTCACTGCTGAACAACCCAGACCCGCAAGAAGAGCAGCCCCTCCTGGCACTCGAGATGAGTTGAAAACGGTTCGAAGCCCACTCAGGCAAGACGTCTTCACCAGGGCATCTAGTGCTTTTGGAGATATTCAATGTATAGTCAGGGGTGGCTTAATGATGGGGATACCTTCTGAGAAATGCATCGTTAGGTGACTTTGTCATTGTGTGAACATCGTAGAGTGTATAGCCTATTGCTCCTAAGCTGCAAGCTTACACAGCATGTTGCTGTACTGAAGCCTGTAGGCAATTGTAACACAATAAATATTCGGGTATTTAAACATATGCAAACATAGAAAAGGTAATGCATTGCACTAGGACTTTAGGACAGCTACAAAGTCCCCAGGCAATAGGAATTTTTCAGCTCCATTGTAATTTTATCGGACCACTGTCACATATGCGGTCCTTTGTTGACCACAACATCACTATGCCTTGAGTGGCCGTATTTCCCCCTCCCCACCCACTATTCTCTACCTGCCTCTGCTTCCAGACGACCACTTCATCGCTGTGGGAAAGGTTTTCCTGGGAAAACTCCACTACAGCTTGTGTTGCCAGGAGAGCAGCTTCATGTAGGGAGTTAGTTGGGTGTTCTGTGAGAGGCTGTCATCGTTTCTGTTTGGGTTTTTTTGCTTCTGTATTTAATAATTTCACCCCTCTGTGACAGTTTACCAAACATCTGGCACCACATAAACCAGTTTTTTTAAAAAACCCTTGAATCAGTTGGGTGGTGAGATTATATGGGTACTGAAACAATTACTTTTACTGTAATTCGATGGTGTATATTGCATCTGGGGTACTTTGGTCATCACCAAACGCGTGCGCGTGCACACACACACACACACACACACACACACACACATACTTTCTCTTCACAAAACAGTGCTGTAAGCTGCCCTTTAGAATACTAAAATGCTTGCACAAATTTGAAGGCTAAAAGTAAAATACCTATATTGTGTCTATCAGATGGCCAGCATGTGCGTTCCCTGATTTTAGATTCCTTAGCCCACGTTGGCCTCACTGACGCCCCCTAAACAAATGATTACTACTGCTATTCCTCCTGTGTGGGTAGCATATTACATGTATGTTTTTCCATATACTTTACTTCATTAGACTGTCACCATAATTCCTGGAAGTGGATGTTATTGTCCTCATTTTGCACACAAGAAAATCTGAGGCCTTAACCTAGTGAGTTGCTCAAAGTGACACACTGATATAGGTAGCAGAAAATCCTCAGATCCTCTTTGGAGGCATGATCTCCTTACAAATAACTCCTTGTGAAATCACTACAATGCCAAAGAGCTTGTGGAGAGGGGTATTAGTAAAACACCTCTTTTTTTCTGAGTATAAGTACAAATTCACACCAAACAGAAAAAGAGAAAATCACCCAAAAGACAACCATGCTACCATCTTGGTGTATATCCTTCCAGACTTTTTTTCAATGAGAAGATGTTATTGTTGTTGTTGTTTTAAGGTCAAACAAGATTCTCATCCATTTTATTCAAAAATATTCACAGAAGACTCCTTGAGCATATACTAACAGGAAGGGGGGATTATATCCTGACAAAATTGAAATTGTATAGCCCATGAGAACAACTCAGCCAGTAAGTTTCTTTATTAAAAAGTAGCTTAATTGACATAGGCTAGCATTAACCTTAAAGATTCTTCTTCTCTATTTTAAATGTTAGAATAGAAGGCAGAGCCTGGTGAACTCCTTTTGAGAGATACAGGGAAAGTTTGAGGAGGCAAAAGATAAGCTGAGACTAGAACAGTGCAGATTAATCACATAAAATGTATACGACGGATGTGAGAAAGATTCAGTCAGGAGGGAACGGTTTCTCAGTTATCCCAGGAGGAGTCTGCCTTGCAAAGCTCCGGGTAAGGAACCCCGACATCCCTTGGTGGGAAATGAAGAGTGGCAGAATTGGGGTGGAGGAGACTGACACAGAGAAGAGAGAATAACTAGAGGAAATTTCCAGGAATTTAAGGGAGATTTCCCCTTTCACAAAGAGAAGTGGAAAGCCAGGACCAAACAGAACAACCACCATAAACTCATCGACCATAGCATCGACGTAGGGTATATTCCCCTCAAATTGCAACTCCTTCTAGAGACATGGAAGAATCTCAGAATCCAGGCATAGCGTGGCAGCATCAGAGAAGAGCTAGCCACAGAGCTGCATGGAGAGGTCATACATCTTCTGTTTTTGTTTAGGTAAACACAAGTTCCTGCCCACACCCAGTTGTTGCCGGAGACACTCAAAGAGAAATGCATTTTTCTTTCGGCAGAAGATTAATCGTGCATCCTCCAACTTGAGTGTCGGTGTGGTCCTCGGGGTCTCACAAACTTTGCTTGGAGGAAGCAAAAGAAAACAATACAGAAAGTATACAAAGAGCTGAGGAGAGCGAAATCTTCAGGACCTGCCTTGGTGCTGTCAGGAGAAATAACAAAAAAGTAGTCAAATTCCCAGAAAGTCGGGTGTTTGCAGAAGACCCTAAATGTTTTCTATGTGGGGACAACGCAAATGAGTACACTGTGCTGCTGTTGGGGTCCCCTGTCGATACCACAGAAACAGCCTGAGGCCCCCCACGAAAACTTAGTTTACCAAAGGGGAAAAATGTCCGCTGGGCTGCCTTTTTTCTCTTGGCAGGTCCTCAATTGTCACTAACACCTGCCAGCTGTACAAGGTCATCCACCCAGCTCACTTGCGGGATATTTTCATTATCTGCCAAATGAGCTGGGGGAGCTCTTACTTGCAGAGAAATATATGTGTTCCCTCCCTAATCACATCCATTCGTCTCCTTGGAGCATTTTACTTGGGCCCTAGCAATGATTTCAGGCAGGCATTTATGTTGGAGTTTATAGGATATTTTGGCCATATCTGCTAATACTGTGAACATTTTTTAATCTACATGGTTTAATGTGCAGTTGTAATAATACAGGTGTGTCACTACTTAAATGTTTTCATTTCAAAATAATTTTTATGATTGAATTTGGTCCCATAAATTCTTATTTATGAAAAACAACTTGCCCATATGTCTGAAAAGCCACTTCCTCGACATTTCTCCCAAAATGCCTTAAAAGCCAAGAGTATGACAGCCACATGGGAACAATGAGGATAATTGACAGGTTTTGTGACTGTGTATTTTTTTTTCCCCTGTGCCCCAAAGTTTCTAAGCCTTTGGAAGCCTCCAAGGACAATGACTCTGGTTTAATAACTGTGAAATGCTATTGAACTGGCAATAAAAAATATTCTCCACCACCAAACAATATGATACTTACAACAGCCAGCATTCCTGCCAATCACAGGGCATTCACGCAAAACTGACTCGAGTTCCTCTAGCAACGGGAGTGCCCCCTTGTAAAATGTGTGTGCACAAGCACGAGGGTTTGGCAACATCGGAGGAGCTCTGCAGCCGTGCACCACAGTTTGCATTGCACTGAACTGCTGTATTTATGTTCACAGAGAAGAAAAACATCTCTCTTGTTTGCAGAAGGTAAATTAAAACATCAGGGTTGCGTGCTAGTGCCCGTAGCCTCTACCACATGCATTTTTACTCTCTAAGTCCATCATTCATAAATTAGAGCACTCATTCTATAGACCCACTACAACGTTCCCAAGGTTCCTCATTTTGATGGACAGATTTGGCAAAGTAGCAAGTTATTCCACATGAAGGTGATTTTTGTTTTTTTAAGTGAAAGGAGTGAGCAGGGCAAAAAGAGGCCTCGCTTAAAATAAACAAGAAAGGAAGAAAATGTCGTTTATTTAAAGCTGAGCAATGTCCCTTTCTGGGAAGAAGTTCATAAGATCCACTGAGTTGTCGACAGGATGGCTAACCAAACGACCGCTCGAGGAAGGTTAATGACCGTATTCTCCCAATGGGTAATTCTTTTTCTACACGGGATCAGGAGGCAGTTTGATTTAGGCGAATTGGCTCTGTTTTTAAGTATACATTATGTGGAGGAGCACTGGTGGGCAAACACCCTGAAATTGAGATATGTAGAGTAAGTCATCACACCAGACTGCTGCACCATGTCTGGAAATCTGAATCAAGAAGTATGGACAGCAGAAGCATAGACGGTCATCTCAGGTGCCATTTAGTTGGAAAGTCCAGCTACGCACAGGCTGAAGTCATAGCAGAATTTCTGCTATTCTGCTGCTGCGCACCATCATTATTCTTGACCCTCTGCTTGGTGTGAACTGGGGATTTGATGCAGCACACATAAGATTTTTGAATTGGTTCTTTCCCAGACAAAAGGCGTGAAAGGAGGAAATTCTCATACAGACACGGAGGATCGGCACAAAGACCAAACGAAAGACAATAGTATGTTCAGTATTTTCCTTGATTCCTTGATACTCGCCTTTTGAGGTTGCAAATGTAGCAGTTCCAAATGGTTCAAGAAGAAAGAAGTTGCAAACAAAGGGGTTCTAAGGAGTGTAGTGACAGAACTCTTCTTTGAATTTGACACTATTAAGATCCCTGTCAGATTGTACAAGTGACATTCCACCAATACATATGAAATCTTTTTTTAAAAAAAAAACTAATCTTTCCATTAGTTTATAGAATGAGGTCAACAGTGGCAATAGTTTTTTTAGTAAATTTTGAATCCCTCACTTGGCTATGGTCTCCTTCACAGCACAAGCCCACATATAGCAGGTTCTCAGTAAGTGTTAACTGACAATGTGCTTCTACTTTCTCAGTAGCTGAAAATATCATTAGTTTAACCATATGAAACTGCTTCTTTTGTAGGTCAAAAATGGTCTGTCAACTACTTCATTCATTCCACAAACATTTCCTGAGAGGTACTGCGTGTGCCTGCCACTGCAGCTAGACTTAGCTCCACTTTACCAGTGAGGAAAGAGATACATAGATTAGCCTAGAGAGAGATTGCCAAAGCCAAGTAGTTACCTGAAGAATAGCAAAATCTTGTGTATTAGTCCCCTAACCTTGTATGTTAGGAATGTTTTCATTGTAAATAAAAGAAACCCAACATAAACAATTATAAGCAGAAAAGTGGATTTAGGGGCTCATAAACTGGGAAGTTAAAAGGTGGAATTTTTTCAGGCACAGGGGCTCAAGTAATAACAATCTCTCTCTCTCTCTCTCTCTCTCTCTCTCTCTCTCTCTCTCTCTCTCTCTCTCTCTCTCTCTCCCTCTCCCTCTCTGCTCCCCGCCAACTCTTTGTTCTACTTGTCTCTCTTCTTTTGTATGGTGGCTTCATTCTCTCTTGCCACAGGCTTTCTCTAGATACAGCTTGCCATCCAAAAGCATCCCAAATCTGTCCCAGCGCCCATGCACTGGCTCTCATGGAAGGATACCATTGATCCTACTTGGGCCATATGCCTCGGCCCAGTCCCACTGGAGAGCAATCTTGGATCGGGCCAGGCCTGGATCATGAGCGCATCCCCCAGGGCCAGGAACAGGCTCTATGATTGACAGTCCAGCAGAATCTTCTAGGCTAGAAAAGATGCAATTTCCCAATGGAAAGAGAGGAAGCAGCAGACAAAACCACAGATGGTCACTATTACCTTGCCAGCCCATCCCCATACGCTATCCTGCCTGAGAGCTCCAAAACAATTCATTTGCTGACCTATGACTACATTCTCATTATAAAGTTGGTATCCATGAGACTGAAAGACAACTCACTACTTAACTCCTTCTTCCCCAAGCCCCAGCCACAGGATGTAGCTGTTGCTTGCTTCTGGTCAGGGGCCGGAAGCCACAGGAGTTGGTACACACTTTTGCTGAACCCAGTGGATTTGCTCTCCAAGTGAGCCAGTTGGTTCTGAGATATATCATGTCTGTCGGCTATAATACGACTGTGGCAGATCTGGTCAAGGGCTTCAAAATTTGGTGCCCTTGTTTCACCATATAAACGAGACAAAGGTAGTGTAGACATCAGTGCAAAGCCACCACACCTAAACAAACCTGCAAGAGGGCAAGCTGTCCTGCATTTCTAAAATGAGACCAACATCACAGGCATTTCAGAATTAATTGGGAAGGGCAAAGGTTATCAGAAAATGAAATTAAAATAGTCTGTAGATTTTCTTACATTGTTATACTATTTACCCAGGGATTCATTGATAGGAAATAAAATAAATAATTAAAAGCTATATAGGTGTTTAACCAATATTTATTAAACTCAACTGGATTAAATTTAGGCTTGTCTGAACTTTCAGTTAGATAAGAAAGCATGCCATGACTCGTAGACTTAGCTGTCTGCTCTGACAAAGTGACAAATCTGGTAGCAATTAGGAAGCAGTGGGCACAATGTTCTGGCAGAATCTGGCTGTGGTTGGAGCCCATAGGGTGTGACCGTATCCACTGGATGAGATGGTTTGAGACCTCACTAAGGTGGGCTGGGGTGGGGGCAGTCTGGTTTTCAAGAATACCCTCCCTGAGCAAGTATGCTCTGCCCGTGTGTCCTGTTGGGGTCTTCACTAGTTTCCAGACTATGTTCTTAACAGAGAACGCCATTTTAGTATCCTGCCATCACTCTTAATGGTGCCCATCAAGAGCAGCCTGAGGGAGAGCCACAAGAAGTTGATAAGCCCAGGGTCAAACATCTTAAAAGAATATGGCCTTCGAGTGCCAGACACAGCCCTTTGGACACTGCCCAGCAAGAACATACAGGCGTCCAGAGACCAAGGTGCCACCCTGGGGCCCCTCAGAAGTCTTTGGCCATTTCTGCCTATATCTAAACAGCACTGGGATTAATTCAGCATTGCCCTGGGGTAAGACCCTTCCCTGCAGGGCTACTCACAAGGGAGCTTCCCCTGGAAAGCTTTTAAAAACCATTCACTCACCAGAAATTCACCATTGCTAGCCTTGGGCCACCTTATACACAATACAATGACTAATTGGAAGAATGGTGGTGGGAAAGAGGAAGGGGCTCATTGTGGTTGATAAAGAATGCTGTTCCTGCCATTCTACTAAGTGAAGTATCTCAAGAATGGAAAAATAAGCATCATAGGTACTCACTATCAAATTGGTTTCCCTGATCATCACCTAAGAGCACATTTAGGAATAACATTGATCGGATGTTGGGCAGATGTGGGGGGGAGGGGATGGGTTTATACATACATAATGAGTGCGATGTGCACTGTCTAGGAGATGGACACGCTTGAAGCTCTGATTGGGAGGAGAAGGAGGGGCAAGGGCAATATATGTAACCTAAATTTTTGTACCCCCATAGCATGCTGAAATAAAAAAGAAATGAATGCTGTTCCTAATTGGGTGAAGCCACCCCTCACATTACTAATGTAGGCTACACAAGTGGGACAAAATAATATTAATAGTAATAACACATGGTGCTTATGACACGCCAGGAACAGTTCTAAGGGCTTTCCGTATACTAACTCACTTAGTTACACAACCACCTTGTGAAGTGCATACTATTATTACCCCTATTTTACAGCCAAGTATCACAAGCAGTAAAGCATTTATCACCCAAAGCCATATTCTTAGCCTCTATACACATTGCCCCAACCAGGAGGTTTTTGTCTTTTAAATGAGATAATATATATAGAATGCATGAGAAATGCACTTAGCACATATTATTATTAATAGTATACCAATAATATAACACATAAGCAACATATTATAGTATAATTAATAATTATCCTTACTAGTATTATTATTACAAGTAATTAATGATAAAGATGTTCTGATTTGACGAAAAAGTCATATAAGAACTAATAATGAAGGAACAGGACCGGCAGGCCTAGGCCCTGAGCCTGTTTCCAGCCCTGGGTTACTGATTTACACGTTAACAAACTCAGGGTTAGTTTTCCTCCAGCTCTTTCTGAAGAGATGACTCCTCATGTTTTTGGTAATCTGGTTTTGAGTTCTTCAGATGAAACTCTAAGGGAGTGTTATTGCAGAATTCACACTTAAGTTTCTGAATATCATAATAGTGAGACTTTTTAAAAAGGAATTTCAAACTTAAATCAGTCCAAGAAGTAGAAAGAATTTAAGCATTCTCAACCAGACTTTTCAACGTAGTTTTCAGATGATTCTATGTACAACTTTACAGAGGAAATTGTATTTATTATAGCATCCATCCAAGACAAAAGATCGAGCAGCCATCATGATGAAAACCTAGCTGGACAGGTGTTTTGCAGGCATCATTTCAGTATGAAAGCTGAGAAACATATCACGGCCGATGTCTGAATGTCATGCCTGCCCACCATCAAGCCACAGGACTGACTGTATTTAGTACTGAGTGGGAAGGATGTTTTGGTCATGGGTGGGCACAGCCAAACCAGCTCTGACAGTGCCAGCGCTGTGTGGCAGGGACGTGACTTACCAACAGCACTCTGCCTGCCTCTCCCACCCACAGCCATAGGAAATGACACAAGAAAGATAAATGTTTGCTCCTAACTATGCTTTTATTGACTGAATTTGGGGGCTGCCAGAGCAACACGTAGGACTTTGGTTTATTTTAATTTTTTGGTTTGTGTGTATGTTTATTTGCTTTTTAACCACAGCAATTTTCTGAGTGCCACCTATGAAGAATTTGGGGGAATGAGAGCTTTGTCTAAAGGGTTTTTTTTTCTCCCCCACTAGAGTACACATTGCCATTTTAAGAAGGATTTCTATCAGCTGTGGGCTCCTGCTCGTGAGTGTTTGTGTAGCTATTAATGTTAAAAACAGAAGCCATGGCATCCATTTTAAGTTTCAGGCATAAAGAAAAAAAAACTGTTTCCCTCGCTGAGAAGGCTCCTGTGTTTCCCAGCAGTGCCCGAATAGGATGTTTGTTTTAGGCTGGGAGAAGGAACGGCAGGCAGGCAGAAAGTGAACCAAGAAATGGCTTTTTTTTTTTTTAAGTGTGGCAGATCGTTAATAACCAGTGAAGGATGGACTCAGGAAGCCTCATTGCACATATTTCTGGGACTGAAGTTGAAGACTTCATTAATATTCTAGGGGAATATTGTTCCCATGAAGTTTTCTGTGGGCCTAAAAATCCAACCCACAGTCCCTTCTAAACAACTTGAGGAGCTGTGGGCTCTGAGACAGCTCACAGAACTTTGATTATCATTTGAAGAAAGATTAAGTTTCTTCTCTGCCCCAGTATAGAAATAAGTTATTGTGCCTTCTTTTGTTAATCAGTTCAGCTCAGGTTTAGTCCCCTTTAATTCCCTGATTTCATATACTGTGGCAAAATGCTGAAATCCATTTATTTGGCAATTGCTTAGCTTTAGTAACATAGCATGTACCATGTTTATTTTAACAATTTGTAGGCCTACTTCAGCTCAGTCGATCAGCCTATGCCAGAGGCCTTTAGAATTTCAGGTTCGTCTGTCTAAAACAGGGCCTGTATGCATGGATAGGAAAAAAACCCCACAAAGCCTACATTTTGGCTAGAGAGTGATGTTAGGAGAGAGGAGGGGGTATTTTTCATTGCCTACTGGACGAATATGCATACACTAAGTTACATGAATGGGCCCAGGAACTGCGGGAAGATGGACTCCCAGTCCCTGGGTCTGGGCATGGGATGAAAAGGGAAAAGAAGGGAGAAAAACTTTGCTAACTCTGCCTACTTTGGGAATTGTGTGTCCTGTCCAGAGGGAGAAGGTAGGCATGTGTCAAAGGAAAGAAAAGTGTGGGGGGGGGGGGGGGCGGCTGTGGTGGGGGTGCTTTTGTTTTATACAAAATCTCCTAAGGAGAGAGAAGAAAACAAGCAAGTAATAAATAACATACCCAAGTTTATCCGGAGCCCAAACAACCCTCAGGGCTGAGGCTCTGCAGACCCTCCTTCCCTGCCAGACCCACTGCCAACAGACGCCTTTCCTGCCTGAACACCCAGGCCTTCAGCCCAGGGGGAGAATGTTGGTACGGGTATTTTGTAGCTTTTTGTCCCGCACTCTGATAAGAACAAGCTCTGTTTGTTGAAATCTCAATTTCTCCACTCTATTTCCACTCTGCCCTCATCCTTCTCTAAATTTTTTTTTTAAATCCCTTAAAGGAAATGTCACTGCAACATAAGGAATTGGTCATTAGTATGTGTAACAGTGGACATTTTTTATGTAAAGCTCTGAATCTATGGCGAACAAAAGCAACTGTTCAGAACTCTCAGGGGAAAAAAATTGCCCAGCAATTCTAAGTTAATGGGCAAGATTAATGGATTGTCATATAATGTGAAGGGAAAGTATTAGAAAAAAATGAGAGTGGTTCTACAAAATTGGTTTGGAATTGGAGTCTACCTGAAGGCCCCTCAGCCAGAGCATTACTGTCTGCAGTATTTTCAGCTAAGCGGTGTATTAATTTGAAAGCCATGCCTGGTACCCAGCACTTAGTGGTTGGTTTTATGTTAAAAATGCTTAGTATGAAACCTGTGCTGAAAGTTCGCCCAAACATCTCATAGTTGACTGCAAACCCGAGTGCCTGGGGGCCCTGAGTCCACACCTCAAGAATGCGGGTGATCGGGGACTTTCTGGCTCCACACCTGGATTTGTCAAGGCCTCTTCGGGCTGCTGGGAATGTGCCCTGCCTGGGGCCCGCCGCTCTCCCCATCAGCCCTCTGACAGATGAAAACACAACAGGGTCTGTTGCCTGACTGACACATTCCTCTCCTGTCTGCCTCTGAAAGGACTTTATTTAGCAGTCCTGGAGTCGGGCTTTGACTGACAGATTGTGCGGGGTAAAAGTCATTCAGTTCCATTAAGCTCTGTAACCGCTCTGGAACAAAACACCTTCAAAAAAAATGGGGGGCAGGGAGGGGAAAATAGAGCGGTGGAGAGTGGGGGCGTGAGCTTTCGGGAGAAAAAAAGGGGATTCTTTTCAGGTTCAAAAACAATCCTCCTCTTTGCCTTCTGTCTATCAATTAGGGCGGCATTCCCAGAGGGAATACAGGCCCGGCCTCATTGGTGTCATTCAGCTGCCAATCTCCTGACAGGGACACCAAAGGGCCTCATGTAGCGCTGCGGAAACTGTCTGTCAGGCCATCGGCAGCTGCTATGACGACATCGCCTCTGTTTTCCTAGGACTATTATGGCAGGGGGTGTTCAGAGTCTAAGAGTCTTGGCTCCAAATCTCTGTTCATATTTTCCTTTCACAACCCCCCCGAATCTCCTCCATCCCAATGTGAATTTCTGCACGAAAACAACCCCAGATTGCCCTGCCTGGCTGGGCTACGGGGTAAATAACAACTCGCCAGCCAAGGACATGGTCTTGGGTGTGAGAAGGGGGTTCTGCTTCTGGGAAAAATCAAGGGCTGACTGAACACATTCAATGGCTCTGGTTCAAACGAGTCCAGAGAAACAGGATTTGCAGGGAAAGGTGGCTCGATCGGCCGAAAGGCCTGCACAGGCCGAGAGTGTGAAGGGCAGCGTGGGCCTCACCGTGGCTTCCTGCCAAGCCTTGACCTTGTTTGGGTTGCTGGGGGTGTCATTCCCCCTGAGTTTTGCTTGGAGCCTGAAAGCTCAAATGGAGCTCAAAACTCTAAGCCAAACTCAGCACCAAGCAACCACTTCCCACCTCTCTGTTTTTCTGCCTTGTTCCTGCTTTCTCCGCAGTCAGACCCACACAGGCTGACTTGGGTCTGCCCCAAAGATGCCTCAGCCCCGGCTGATCACACTGAAGTCCAAGACTACAGAGGAGGAGTATGTTCACCTGGGCTTTGTGGCTCGGCTGGGAAAAATTCCCCCACTCCTTCCCTACCCGCTATACCCTCCTATCCAGTCCAAATTCTTCCTGAGACTGGGGGGCGATAACTCAGAGCCACTGATGGCCACATGAAAAGATACCTGGTTGTCTTTCTGTGTTTTGTGATGGCTGTTTGCGATTCCCGGCGTGGCCCTGGAAGTCTATTCACGTTGCAGGGAACTGCTTCCAAATGGTAATGACAGCACTTTGTACCAAACTGCGAGCTGGAGAGCGCGGCTGCCAAGCCCCACAGTTGGGCCGTCGTGTTGCAATACTTCTGCTTCTATTATAGTTCTCCACATGTTCCACCCAAACCGTACAAAATGTTTAGCCAAAACCCGTAAGAACATGTACCTAACGCTGTCTCCACGCTGCCAGGGCTGTGAAGTCTATCTCTGCTCTTCCTTAATTCTGAAAGCTCTGCTAGGGTCCTGCACCTTCCGAGCCTAAACTCCATCAGGGGTGGTGGAAATCTGTCTACACAGCAACACAGTAGTTTCAGGCATCCAGATGCTGAGCCTTGGATACGTACCACCTAAATGAAGACTATGCCTGCGGAAATTCAGAATTAACCAGATTTTTGGCACTGGGAGTACATGCAGAGAGGAACAAATGGACAGAGAGAGAAAGAGAGGTTAACTTGATTGTCGTCTTCCTACTCTACAGCCTCAGGGGGACACACTCAGGAGCCAGGCCTTTGCCATCTGCACCGACAGAAACTGAAACAGTCACGGGAGCCACTAATTGCTCAGTAACGAGCAAACATTTCCACGTTGCTTTGCAGGTCTTTGGTTGTTGTTGCCGCACATTTTCATTACTGCAGCAGAGGCATCCGACCTACGGGATTGGGCAGGTGATCAAAGTTACACACAGATAGATCTAACCTCCTGGGACATCACCTAATAGGGACTTTAGCTGCTAGATCGAAGGATGTTGGGAGCATTTTGTTCAGGATGGATTACCTTGAGAACACCACTTAGAGTAGCCCCAAATGAGCAGATGCTTTGGAGCTCTTAGATGTTGAACGATGGCTTGGATTTCCCTCCCGGGGCTCCATGTCACCATCCAGTGTCCTGTAACCTCATCGTTGCTCTTCGTGTTTTCCACCAGGACTTCAGATCCAGTATTATGTGATGCTCACGTTTCTGGCCTCACCATAGACAATGGTTTCCAAAAACCTCTCTGTCGAAGGCCAATTGGTATAAGATCTGAATGCTGAATTGTGAATTGCCTGTGCTGGAAAGACAACCATCTCTGTTTACTGCTTTCTCAAGCAATTCCTGACTGTCTGTGCCCACCTTGGATGCTGCAAGTTCTCTCTGACTTGTGCTCCAACATTTATTACATTAGGTACTATGCCTTTCCTGGTTTTCTTTCCATTCTGCTATCAAGAGTTAAAGGGTCCTTTGGGCCCTCAAGGACAGGGATGCTTAATTCTTTGTGTATAATATTCATTGTGTGGTATCTTAGTTGAATTTTTTTCCTTATAGTATTTCCCCTTGACTGGTTACATTGTGGAACCAAACCAGTTACCATTTAATTTTAACTAAATAAATAGTTCCTATGATTTGGTATTTATACATAAGTTTAGACAATTCGCTCTTACATCTCTATGAGTGGATTTACCTCACTGTGAATTAGCCTAAATAGACATAAAAAAAGGCAATAAAATCCATCATCACCACCACTATTCTTTCATTTTCATTCCCATGCAAACCATGAGGCTCATAAAGAGACACTCAAGATAAAAATATCTAACTTCTTCCCCCCTGCCTCCCCAAATCAAGAAAATTCTAAGCCAGAAATATAAATGCATAACATATCACTTTGTGCTGGTAAGTTACAACTTTTATTCTGCCTCCAGAATGGGATAGGAAGTAAGGACTTGAATGATCACCTACAGTGACACAAATCCTGTGAGGATGGTTCCAACATGTTCCTTGGAATGTTGTGAATTTCTAAAGTGCACATATGCCCATGTCCAAAGGTATATAAAACTTCATATTGTTAAAATTATCCACCATCCTCTGTTAGCCACACACAGAGATCTTCTGATAAAACAATAATAACTTTGAAGGACATAGTATACAGGAAATGTCAGAATAACCAAAAATAATTGACTGAAAAAAATCCAATACATCATCCTTAAATAACAAAACTACATATGAGAAGTATATTCTTGGTACTTCAAGAAAGAATTTTGGGAAAGCTCATTTGAAAAGATGAATGGAATTGATCTATTAACAGTACAGAGACAGCTGTAAGACCCCCAAACAGTAATGAGGCTAAATTTTCCCAAGTTAAGACTTTGATCCTCAGCAATGATCTTGGACTAGGGATTCAAAATACACAGGTACATTAATCTTCACTTTGTTTTCCTTGACCCACCGATTATAATATCGTGACTTTACTAGAATAATCATTATATAAGAGAAGACTGGCTTTTTAAAAAGGAACTGAGCTAAGCAAAGCCAAGCTAAAGGTAAAATTAACCCTGGTTGGGAGTATTGAGTACCCAGTGCCCTCTTTATGGCCGTGGAAACTATAAATCTAATCCAAATATTCAGGATTTACCTTGTTTCTTTTATATGACTGATCGGTTTTAAAAAGTGCTGTGCCCTTTAACATTTGTTTTGTTCTTAAATATAGAAGGAGAAGAAATTGAAGGGAAAAATGGAGAGAACAAAGGAAGAGGTGAGGAATGAAGATGGCTCAGCTTGTCACTAAGTTTAATAATGATCATCCCCAGGATGGCCATTCATCAGCTGGGTTGAGAAAGCCACAGAACCTGAAAGATGAGTCAGAGCAGCACCAGAGCAAGCCAGCCACACATTACTTCTCTCAAAATGTTGGCATGCAGTGCATGCTTAAACAAAGCATTAAGAAAAAGTTTTATCTTTTTCATAAATGAAATTGGTATCATGGTGCCTCCATAGCCTGAAGGAATTAATTGTCAAAGTCTGTTCCATAAACTTTTTTTTCCTAACTTTAACTTTGATTGCCTTTTATGCATGTAGAAACTGAAGCAGTTTATACTAAAATGCTGGTTAGCCTTTTGTGAAAAAGCAAATTCTCACAAGGCACAATGGCTTCAGCTGCCCTGTGAAGGCATGCCTTTAATCAGGACTGAAAGCCTAGCGCTGTTGGTAGGTTGAAAATGAATGTATTTCCTTGAACTTCATGGTATTCTTAATTACAGTTTTAAAGTGAGTGGATCTTAAAGAATTTCTGGCAAATCTTTGTTTTAAAATGTTGCTCCCAGGTCCGAATCTCAGGTTACTTGCCCTTCAACCACTTGTTTCTCTGTTTCACAAAGCTGAACTGCCAATTCTTATTTCTTTCTGGAAACTCCTCATCTTTCCTGGGAAAGATGCTTTTTGGAATCCCCAAATTTCTTCAAAGACTCTGGAGATAAAGAATTAAGAGAGAAGACTCGAGCCCATCCTGGTTTTCTTTTGTTCCATACACTTGAGAATATTTTAAATGTCCAATTTTCCATAAGAATCAATACCTGACCTACTTCTTAGTCATTCGATAGATAAATATGTGAACCCAGAACTAAAGCAAAAAGTTGACCAGTGAGAATGGTATAAACCACAAACTCATGACGCTAAAAAGTACTACGCCTTTCTTTCTAGCGGTCTCGTACACCACGGCCAAGTCACTGTCCCTCTCCAATTCCCACCTATATAACATGAATAGTATTTCATATCAGTCTTCCCATGATGGAATATACTTGTAGCCTTTCTTTGGGTTCCTGTTAAAGATCTTCCATGAAGCTCTGGCCTTTCTCCCCGTTTCCTCCATGATCCAGGCCACAGGGAAAATCAAAATCTGAGCTGGGAGCCAACCAGGAACCCAAAACCAACTTCTCCAATCGGACATGTTTGTAAACATCAAGCAAACTAAAATTTTTCTTCAATTCTTTTAGACATGCATTTCATCAAAACTGAGCTTTTTCTACTTTAAATACTTGAAATGGGTATCTAATCGGCTACTTTTCTAGACTGGTTCTCGACTCATGTGCTTTTAAATAGGTGTCAAAAAACATGGTGTGTTCTTGATACTGGTTTGACATTTCCAGTTTGGGTGGCTAAGGTGCAGAAGTGGCTTACACACTAGGCTGATGCATTGCCTTTTTCTAGACAAATGTACTTCGTGACATTTGATAACAGTAACGTGATTAAGCAACGGCAGCCTGAGCATCAGTTCCTCAATGGTGCTTTAGAAATACTTGAAGGAGAGTAGGATCTTCAATACAGTAAAATAATGTGACCCCTCCAACCTCCACCCTAAATATCAACTACCACACACAGAAAGGGCCAGACACAATAAAGCTTTCCTTTTAGAATCGGTTTGGAGTTTATCCCAACACTAGAAATATTTTTGGTATGAGTCCTCTTTATTACTGGTTTTCTATAACTATTTGAGTATAATTTCAAATCTTAAAAAGAATAACAAAAATAAACTCATTTGAAGCAAATACAAAACAATGGCAAGGAGTCACTTTGAGATCAATATGACACACAGGCACAAACAGGTTGACCTACTAATTAACCTTACCTTCATGTTTACAGTATGCCTCTGGGCAAATCTGAAATGTTTTGTTTATAATTATGGCATTTCCCCTCTTGTGAAAAGTCTATTATATTTACTGGAACTTTATTCTCACCCACATTAGTTACAAAGCAAAGAATATGGCCCATAATGTAAAATATTTCAAGAAATGGAACCAACTGCTTAAAAATACATATCTGTTATCACCAGTAGCACTTGTAACAACATAATGGCTAGATTCTGGTAAATGGTAAATTGCCTTTGGCTGTTTTCAGAGGCCCAATATGAAATGGAGACATTGATCTCAATTATGCAGCTATTTTAGGTTTGGTTGCTTGGCTTGAATGATTAGGATAATTATCTCAATTATTCTCTGCACTTTTGTGTGTGCAGACTCAGATTTAAAACATGATAGGGTGGAGAGTACTTAATGGGAAGACAAAAAAACCTGGATTTAAATGGATCCATGAATAAGCCTGTAATTTTGAACAAGTTGTATCCTCTGTGTGTCTCTGTTTATCCATCTTCCAAACAGAGAAAGAAATAGAAACTCCATTTTATCAGAGCAAATCAAGATGATTGAACCTTTTCAGCAGCTTTTAGAGAAAATGTCACAGGAAAACAAAATCATGCTGTGTTAGCCCAGAATTCCTAGAAAACAGAGCTGAATCAGGAATTCAGTCCTGATTTCTTTGGGAGGTGTAATCCCCGGTCAATGAAAGTGAAAGAAAGAGAAGTGAGACAGGGAAGGGTAGAAGCAATGCAGACTGATGCACTATTATGCTGGCTGGTGGTTTACAGTGGGTCTCAGAGACATGCAGGAGTCCACAGAGGGAGGAAAGAAAGGGCATTTAGCCAGTTCCTTCCTACCTCCTATTTGCCATTGGTCCAAGCACATACTATGGGGAATTAATGCCACACTTCTAGGTTGCACCGTCATGCCCTGTGGAGTGTCATTTCCTCAGAGTTGGGAGGAGGTGGGAGAATCCAAAAGCTCAGGTGTGTTGACCAGATGGCATCAGGCTGCACAATGATGGAGGTCCACACAGAGTGAAAAGCACAGCAGGAAGTGAGTAGAGCGAGCAGCTGAGAGCTGGGAGACAAAGCTTGTGACATGCGTGCAATGCAAACGCAGTTAGCCAAATTGGCTCCCTACTATAACTACAGATTTGGTATGTCAATGAGTTACCAAGCATTACCAAAGTGCCAACCAATTTGCCAAAGTACACTGGCCCAAATAAAAAATACTCAAACTTCTGGGTTTGAACAGAAAAGTTAAAATATTTTGTCTAAAGAAACAATTTAAATGGAAGGGACAAAATGCTAAAAGCACGGATGATTTTAAACCTTTCAAGAAGCCACCATGTCACCAATGGAAGACAGCATGGGGGAGGGAGCACTGCGCTAGGAACTAGGCACAGGTCTTCCAATGGTGAGCAATTCACTCCAGTCAGCATGAAGCAGCCTCGGCCTTGCTAGCCATGGTACTAGGAAGTAGGGCAAAGGCAATTTCATGAGTATTGTTTTTCTACTGAAGAGCTCAATTTCTAGTCCAGGAGTTTAGTGGCTTTTTTTTTTTTTTTTGTCATACCCTGCATCCATCCTTTCTCCTTCTGATAATGGTGCCCCAAATGTCATTTGAGGGACTACCCACCTCCTAGCCTCAGTCCCTACAGTTTAGGAAGGACGGACCCCATGCGCAGGTCCATAAGCATGTACCCAAGGCCTGGCCAGTCAGAACCACGTGATGGGTCAGGAGTGGTTCAGAGCCCATCTGAACCAGTTTGGCAGAAAGAAGGGCCTTTTTCCCCTTTTGGATTTGGAGCGGTAGCAATCTATTTCTGGGGCTGCTGACAGCCATTTGTCCTCCCAGGTGAAGCCTGCCTGCACAATGCAGCCAGCGCAGAGGAGGGCAGGACTGAGGAATGGAGAGAGACTGGTTCCCAAGAGCATGTTAGAGCCTCCGGATCCAGCCAAACTTTTTGGTTACTGAGCCAATAAAGTCCTTTTTTTGCTTAGAGTAATTTGAGTTGAGTTTTCTGTCACTTGTAGCTGAAAGACTCAACTGATTGGCAAGTAATCACAATGCAATGTGATACATCTTAATGTGAAGAGAAAAACTAAATGCTCTGGGAGTTCTGGACAGACAGTGTTGCTTCTTTGGATCTGTATTGGTAAAATGACTTGTCTGCCTGGATAACCTTGAAAGTGCCCCCACCTTGACCCCATCCCCACATCCTACAGTTCAGGGAAGCACTGGCTCATTAGAGCCTCTCTCCTGGTGTCGGGAACTGCTACACAGGGAAAAAAGCATGTTCATGGCCATCTGTTTACTGGCAAAGCAGTGCAGCTTTCTCTGCCTCAGATTATTAACATGGTAGGTCACCAGTTGGAGACGCAAACCGTCGCCGATTAGTGGAAGGGGAGGTGAGCTTGCCAATCGATAATCACCACACCACCTGAGGCACTTTGAAAAATTACCTCATGGCATTCCTGGGTCCTTAGGTAAATCCTTAGACTCCAGCCTGAAGAAAATGAATCACACATGTGTCTTCCTCGCCCACGTGATGTGCATTGGTCTGGGCGAGGCACTGTGGCTGTTCCACGCAAATATGAAAAGCATTTGAGCACATGGGATGATGAGTGCCACAGGAGGGGTAATAAAAATCAAAGTTCCTGGAGCTGTCCCATCTAGCAGGGGACTACGTTCTGGGGTTCCTTTCCTGTAGTGCCTACAATTTGGTTATTATGAATAGGCACTGTGGCTTGGTCTCCTGCCCTCAACATGTAGACCCTTCAACCAGAGGTGAGGGAGCCTCCATGCTCCAGGTGTCATTTAGACAAAGGGGCCTTCTGCCCCCTCTTTGCAGGCTGACCACACATTTTAGAAGCAGTGGAAATGAAAAAAAATCAGGTACCTTATTTGTACCTTGGCTTTGGGGTTGGGGGAGTGGAGCACCTATCCGATGCCCCTACTATTAATAGAAGCCATGCACTACGTCAGGTATTCTACATACACCAGCTTGTTTTGTTCTCACAACAGTCCTATAACATATATACTCTCACACTTTACAGAGAAGAAACTGAGGCACAGAGACCTCAGTTAACTTGCCCAGGATCACACAGCTAACATGTAGCGGAACCTGACTTCCAACCCAGAGGCTGCATTTCTGCCCGCTGTGCTCAGCTGCCTCCCGGCTCTTGGTCTTCCTCAGGGAGAGGCATCTCAGTCCTACATGCAGTCCTACAGCCCACTCAGATTTTTCACTGGCCATATTTTCTTCCACAACCCCATTCTCAACTCAGCCCCCTCCCTAACCCAGAGATTAAAAAGTCGTCAGATAAAGCAATGCACTTGTGACTAAGCTCGTGTTGTTATTCCCAGTGTATTGCTGGGAGTGTACAAAAGTCCTACGTGTGTGCCGTTAAGCAGGTACCATGCATGTGGAGTCAGGCTCTGAGAGTGTGTGTGTGTAGTGTGTGTATTTGGGTAAATTTAATACACAAAATCCTCTCAAAAAAACCCTTGAGATGGCCGGGCGCAGTGGCTCACGCCTATAATCCTAGCACTCTGGGAGGCCGAGGCGGGAGGATTGCTCGAGGTCAGGAGTTCAAGACCAGCCTGAGCAAGAGCGAGACTCCATCTCTACTAAAAATAGAAAGAAATTATCTGGCCAACTAACATATATATATAGAAAAAATTAGCCAGGCATAGTGGCGCATGCCTGTAGTCCCAGCTATTCGGGAGGCTGAGGCAGTAGGATTGCTTGAGCCCAGGAGTTTGAGGTTGCTGTGAGCTAGGCTGACACCACGGCACTCTAGCCTGGGCAATAGAGCGAGACTCTGTCTCAAAAAAAAAAAAAAAAACAAAAAACCCTTGAGAGAACATTTATCCAACCAACAAATGTTTACTGCATAGCTCCTATATGACACGGGAAGAATACTAGATGCTTAGTCTTTACTTTGTAGACATGAAAACAAGTAACTCCAAACAGAAGGAAGCATCTTTTTACAGTTTGCTTAAACTCCATAAAATTTCTATCAGCCAAATCCTTTGACAGTAGAGTGGAAGAACTGGAAGTACAGGAAAAAGTTTTGAAGGAAGCAGCATTTTAATTAAGCCTTAAAGACTGAGAAGAGTTTTGACAAGTATAGAAGGGAAAGAAATCAGAACATACGCTGTCCTGAGTAAAAAAATAAAATAAAATAAAAAGTAAAAAAAGAAAAGAATAAAAAACAGAAGGGAAAGAAAAAATTCCACGGAACACTGACAGTAAGAGAATAAGGTATTAGGATGAAGGCAGGTTTTCATCAAAGGAAGTAGTCAGTGTGTTTGAAGGCAGGAGCCTCTAGGGAAGTTCCAGGAGGAGCTGGGCAAGTAGAAGTGGCCAAAATGCAGAAGGCCTTTATGGAGGACCCTACACCCGGTGATTTTTCTGTCCACCACCCACACTGCCTTTAGAGAGCTGCCCCTCCACCGTTGTGTGTAGCCCCAGCGGGGCTGCCATCACTGGGCCAGGCACCACGGGGGTGGCACAAGGCTCAGGAGAAGATAATCAGAGCTGCCATTTATGACTGGTCCAGGGATGGACACAAGATCCAAGCAGGGACCATCAGGGCTTTCTGGATCATTATAAGGATATAGGGAGGAAAAACATGGCTCTTTCCTCTGAGGTTGAAAGGATATAAATTTGGGGATGTTGGCAGCTATCTTTCCCATTATCTAGAATGAGGCTGTCTGTAAAATGAAGCAATGACAATGAAGAACCAGGAGCCAGGAGGTGACAAGAGAGACGGAGTACTGAAGGCATTGTTTAAGCCCCTGCATCCACCTATGCCTGAAGTTCTAGATCCATCCCGGGATTTCTCAGTTATATGAGTCATTAAATTCCCTTTTGGCTTGAGCTACTTCAGGCTAAAGAGTCCTGACCAGCACAGCTATGAGTGTTACGCTAAGCAGCTTGGGTTACACACGGAGGGCTAGGGAGCCGCTGAAAATCCCCCAATTTCAAGTGGTTGGAGAATAGAGACCTACACAGCAGACAGAAAGACTATGGAGAGACTGAATAACCTTTCGGGGGTCAGATGGGCTGCCCAGCCTATCACAGGATGAACACTCACCATATCACAAAATGAAACCTTACCAAATAGGAGCCATTCAGGGCTGGGAGCAACTTCAAGTGGGCACCTAATCTTCTAGCACCTCTGAATAAGAGGACATATAAGCCCAGCAGGCCGGGCGCGGTGGCTCACGCCTGTAATCCTAGCCCTCTGGGAGGCCGAGGCGGGTGGATCGCTCGAGGTCAGGAGTTCAAGACCAGCCTGAGCGAGACCCCGTCTCTACTAAAAATAGAAATAAATTATCTGGCCAACTAAAATATATATAGAAAAAATTAGCCGGGCATGGTGGCGCATGCTTGTAATCCCAGCTACTCGGGAGGCTGAGGCAGTAGGATCGCTTAAAGCCCAGGAGTTTGAGGTTGCTGTGAGCTAGGCTGATGCCACGGCACTCACTCTAGCCTGGGCAACAAAGTGAGACTCTGTCTCAAAAAAAAAAAAAAAAAAAAAAAAAAAAAAAGCCCAGCAACGTGCCTCCTTGGGCTGGAAGGGTCTGCTTCTGGGGCAACCTCTTAACCACGCGGACAGGACCTTCTAATTCATCTTGCGAATGCAAAAAGTTAAACCAATCCAACATCCATAATAGAATGACACACTCTGCCACACAAAGCAAGATCCCCACAAAATGGTGACATGAGTTTGAGCTACAAATTCTTGCCAATATTGTTAGCAATATTTGGATAGTAGATATCTTATCCAACAGGGTGATAATACCTCAAGAGGAGCAGGTGACTTGTAAGGTCAAGGAACAGGGCCTGAAACAGCATTACTGTGACAAATGCAAAGGGTCTTGTTACCTCCCTGTCTGAAACTTAAGATGTTTGAAGAAGAAGAGGTGCTGAAATATCTGCAGTTGGTGGTGACACCTGAGAACGTGGTGATCCCACCTCCCTACACACAAGGGCAGGGATCATGCCTTTTGCTGCAAATAGCTTTGAACCTTCTGGCCACCTCCAGCCCTGATTTCTATCTTGGAGGAAAAAGAAAACCACTTGGCTCTTAGGCCCAAGGCCAGCGCATCAGGTTACTCGTCACTTTGAAAGTGACATAAGATGAACCCTTATTTTGCTCATAGGAAATCCCAAGTTAAAAAGACCCATAGGCATACTAAGTAGAGAGGGTGCCCAGTCTTCTGTCTTCAACAACAAGATGAACTCTTACCAGGTGGGGGCTACTCAGGGCTGGGAAAAACTTCAAGTGGGCACCTGACCTCCTAGCACCTCTGGAAAAGAGGGCGTCTAAGCCAGGCGATGTGCCTCCTTAGAGCTGGAAGGGTCTGCCTCTGGGGCAAGTGCCCACCATGCTGCTCTACCATAGCAACAAGGAGATTAAGGGTGGCATTGCCAGGTCAAAACAGAAAGCGTCCCAGGCTCCCTGGCTTTGCGCTGTACTCATCTCTGCTTAGCCTCTGCCAGCAACTGTACCCACTGTCCTCGCTGGATGAAAGACCCGGGAGAGGTGGGAAGCCAGACGGTTGCAACCCAGCATGGAACCACTCAGCAGCACGATGTCTGCAAAGGAGGCTAGGGTGCGAGGAGGGAGCAGGGAGGCCCCTGGCCCACCACAGCCAGGCTCAGAAGACTGAGAACAACTCTCACAGCAAGAATTGCACTGTTCTGACCAATTCTCAGACACTCATAGTCCACATTCTAATTGCTCTGAAATAGGGATGCATCTTGTAATAAATGATGTGTCATACTTTAAAACTGGCGGCACTTTTTCCTTTCCTGGTGATTTATGAAATAGTGGTGTGTTTTACAATTGATGGTGTTTTAGGTTCAACAACATATGTTATATCAGGACCACCTGCATACAATGTTAAACTAAAACTCCCTGGCCATTCCAAAGAGACATTTTTATAATCTAAAAGGCCCACTGCAGCAGTAGGGGCAGGAGTCACAAAACCAGAAGAGATCACAGTGCAGCAAGAGAGAGAAATGTGCAGCCCCACTCTCAATTGCTCAGAAGTTGCAACAAACAGAAAAGGTATAGCATATGAACCTTTCACACTCGGGAAATGCCATATTGCTGGCTCCTGTAAGAGGTCATCAGCTCCAATGGACATTTTTCATCTTGATGCCTGAGTTGAGGGCAGATGGTAACAAAGGTGGTAAGGTGATGGAGATGGCAATTTGATTGTGGCAGAGGTTAAGACCTGACATCTAAATGGTACTTTAAAGCAACAGTCCCCAACCTTTATGACACCAGGGACTGGTTTCATGGAAGACAATTTTTCCAGTGGGCATTGGGGGGATGAAGGCGGAGCTCAGGCAGTGATGCAAGTGACTGGGAATAGCTGTAAATACAGATGAAGCTTCGCTTGCTCACCTTCCACTCACCTCCCACTATGCAGCCCGGTTCTTAACAGGCTGTGGACCAGTACCAGTCCATGGCCTGGGGGTTGGGGACCACAGTTTAAAGTTTCAAACATTTTTCTGAGCATTATGATCTTGGGCCCAGTTAGGGTCATTGTCCCCCTTGTGCCAGATGAGGACCTTGAACCACAGGCAGCAAAGAGACTAAGGTTGCACAGTTGGTCAGTGGTGGAGAAGTGGCTAGACTCCTGAGAAATATGATCTTTCCTTACAGCCCTTCCACTATTCCACAGGGGACGAGGGATTTAACCCTAGGTAGACTTTTCTCCAATCTTTTCAAGCTCGAAAATTAGAATGATGTTCATATGTCTAATTTTTACCAGCAATCCAGGAGGAAAAATTAGTAAAGAGACAGAAAACGGCAAATGGATGCTTTAAATGGCCATGTGCAAAATGGTATCTACGTTAATCCACATAATTGAAATGTTACATGATAATATTTACATGTATATGTAAATTATTTACATGATAAATAATTTGTGCCTCAGAGACACATTTTTCTGGTTGTCAAAATGATACAAACTTAGAAAATAATAAGAGATTCAAAACGTTCAAAATATTTACACAATTAGCCCACGGTGAATAAATATCTTCAGCAAGCAATTGACACTTAAAAATCTTGCAAAGGCTGTGACAGAATTGTCCCCCCATGGGAGCAGATAGTATAATTACGGGAACAAGAGAAACATAAAAAATATATTAATACAAGATTGCAAACAATTAGCTCAAGGAAGGAAGGGCTATGAACTGGAATGGTTGCAGGCTTCTCAGAGAAGCAAGTCTTTGAGATGGGCTTTAAAGGATAATTAACATTTAGTTCAGCTGAGAGGGAGGTGGGTGGCATTCCTGGGTCCAGTAAACAGGTGAAAAACCAAACAAGATCTTATACAGAGCTTGGCATGTGGCAGGGTGCTCGGCGAGGGTCACTGAGGGGAAATAGAAATGAACGGCAGTTTCTCAGGAGTGAGAGAGCACAGGCTGGTGGAAGGGTGGGCTTAGAATAGGGTAGTAAAAGATAGTTCCAAAGGTGAATTATAAAGGATCTTGAAAAGAAGACTAGGGTACTTAGGGTATTTGGATTTTAACCCATAAATAATGAGGAGAGGGCCAGGCACAGTGGCTCACGCCTGTAATCCTAGCACTCTGGGAGGCCTACGCCAGAGGATTGCTTGAGGTCAAGAGTTTGAGACCAGCTCAGGCAACATCGTGAAATCTCAGCTCTACAAAAAAAATGTTAAATAATAATAATAAAATTAGCCAGGCATGGTGGCACATACCTTTAGTCCCAGATGCTTGGGAGGCTGAGGCAGGAGGATCACTTGAGCCCAGGAGTTTGAGGTTACAGTGAGCTATAATTGGGCCACTGCACTGCAGCCTGGGTGACAGAGTGAGACCCTGCTTCCAAAAAGGAAAAATATAATGAGGAGTCACTGAAAGTTTTTGAGCAAGAGAACTGGTGGGAAGCGGTTTTTGATAGATAATCAGCAACATGCCTATGAAGGACCCCATAAATAAAACAGGGTTGGGGAGGGTCATTAAGATAGAGAAGTCCTTGTCTCAGGTGGATCCTGAGACGGAAACAAACAGAAAACTTGAATCATGAACCAGCTGCCCAGCCCTCAAGGACAAATGACAGAGTTTAGGCAGTCTGGGGGCATGGAAGTGGAAACGCCCAGCAGTAGTTCAACTGTGGGGTCTTGCACTCAGGAGAAAGGTCCAAACTATATATAGATAAAGGTAAATAGAAGGAGATGTAGATTTAAAAGTTTTGCATATTGATTCATAAATTTCAATAGCTAGTTTTACACAGATGCACGTCATGTATATATCTAGATATATTAGATAGATAAATTATAGACAGAGACAGACAGACAGATAGATGTTTGGCATTTAATTCTGTTCCTTTTTCTCTCTCTTCCCTTTATGCAGCCATTCATTGCCCCTCCCTCTTCCACAGTTTAGCACCTTCTCTCAGTACCTTTTGACACTGGATTTTTCCAATAATGACAATATGCCCTTCTAGCAACCAAAAAAGGTCCAAGATTGCCCTGCCTCTGATATGCAAGAGTATGAAGATAGAAATACCCACTGAAACTGATTTGTACAACTAGTCCATTTATTCATTCCTCTGACGATTAGTTACTGAGTACTTCCCATGGGCTAAGTACTGTGCTCAGTGCTGGAGATACAGCAATGCACAGAACATCCTTCCTTCATTCATTTAATAAATGTTTGTAGGATACGTACTAGGTACGAAGCTCTGTGCAAAGAGCTGTGTAAGTCATGGCTCCCGACTTCAAAGGATCACAGCCTAGGAAGAAAGAAAATAAACCCCTACTGGCAACATCAATATACATGAAGTCATCTCCTTATAGGGAGTACATTCACGATTCCAGTCTCAAATAAAGTGTTCCGTTCCACACACCCAGGAGGAACCAAGGTCTGGGGAGGAAATGAAACCTTTATAACTGTCCTGAGCATGTGGGATTAACAAGTGTTCTTGTAAAACTAAATGCCAAGTGCAGAGCTGCCTATTGGCCACTGGCCTCCTCAAAGGCCTTTACGTTTATTTATTTATTTGTTTATTTATTTGCGAGATTTATCACATTTGCAGGCTGTATCATGTGGCCTCAGGGTCAAATAAATCACTTTTAAAACTTTAACATCATTCTTAAGCATTATGGGCCCCTGGCAGACTTTCTAAAAGCTTTTCAAGAACAGAATTAAATCCATTTTACAAATAAATACACAGGAAACAATAGAGTTTAAATGCACCACTGAAGGAAAAAAAAATTCCAAGAAAAACCTGGAGATAGGATTGAAGTGTTCTGCAGTGCTTTTTAAAATTGGAAAAAATCCTTTCCCCCCCCCAAAAAGAGGGGGAGGGGGACGTGGAATTCTGCCTCTCTTCTTCTTGGCACATGTTCCTACTTCAAAGGTATGTGTTCCAGGAGGCTTTGTCATAAGGTGCAGGAAGACGGCCAAGGATCATAACAAAGTGCGTAATGGAATGGAATAGAAATGCATTTTTAAGAAACCTGGCGTGTCATTTGGAAATTCAGCCGAGGCAGATTCTCCCATCTCCCAAGGCCTAAGTCTGCCTCTGAGAGACAGCTAAGCATATAGACAGGAAAACTGACTGTCTGGGTCCAGATTTAGGATATCCTTGTACTAGCATAATTAATATTATATTAAATTATACTTTCATATAGTCATCACACATTTGCTGAACACTATGTACTAAGAACAGATTAGGTGCCATGGAATATAAAAAGTAAGGCAGGGTCCCTGATTTTAAGGAAAATTCACACAAATTAAAAATGATCATATATATAGATAATAACAATGTGTTGCACACTTGGAAATTACTAACAGTACATTTTAGGTGTTCTCACCACAAGCAAATGTTAAGTATGTGAAGTAATACATATGTTAATTATCTTGATTTAGTCATTCCTTAACGTACACATATCTCAAAACATTGTGTTGTACATCATAAATATATGCAATTTTTTTCAGTTTAAAAAATGAATAAATAATTTTTACCATCATATAATAAATTTTACAAAAAGTTGCTAGGAGAGCCTGAGAAAGATGCTTAATACCAGCAGTTCACTGTTTCATTGTTATATCATCTCAGTCTAGCATTCTCTCATTTTTTCTGTGCTCTCTCTCTATATATATGTATATATGACAAGATATGTTTCTTCTACTATAAAACAACTTGCTTTTGCAAATGCAGCTGACTTATCTTGACTAAACTGGTTTACTATGGAAAGACATGTTGATACTTAATCTGTAAGACATACATGCATTTTTGCTCTGGATATAACCTTAAACCATTATTTTGGATTAACCAACAGATTCCCAATCCCAATTGCATTGGATAGGAGACCTTCTACTCTACAATTTCTACCACTACAATAAGCCACCAAAGACCAGAAGCCATGTTTTAAAAATCTGTGATTCCCTACCCCCCCAAAACCAGAAATGATAAATAGGAATTCAATAAATAATTAATAATTCAGACAAGTAGTTTCTAGATCTTATCATGTCATACAAGCAAACCTATGTTCTAAAGCCACTGAGATTTGGGCACTGTTACTGCAGAACAACTTAGCTTATACTAACCAATACACCAGACTTCAATGTAAATATGAGCAAAGGACAAATGAATGGTCATATTCCAAGGTATCTATTTATTTGACATCTACAGAATTCTCTGAGAAGTCAGGTAGAGCAAACTTTACCTCTTTCTATTCCTCCATTCCTTCTAAACTCTGCTATGCATTTCAAGTGAAATATCATTTATCCTTACTTTTTCCCGTGTACCTTCCTGTAATCACTAAAATCCTTCAAGCCTGGAAAAAATAAAAACACTAGGAAAAAATAGAAGATCCAGCTAAGAAAAACAAAAGTCTTTGTTGTTCTGTGGTTTCATGGTCACTTACCATGAGAACTGATAAGAACAATAGCTCTTATTTATTGAGTGACTACTATGTGCCCAGTGCTGAGCTAAATGCATAATCCTCCCAACAAGCTGGTGAGGTAGCACCACTATTATCTGCATTTCACAAAGGAAGAAAGTGATGGTTCAGAAGCTGGACTGAATTTTGACAAGGATTGTCTGTCTTTAGAAGGAAGACTATATTAAAAGGCAGCTCATGCATTTCCTTGAGTGTAGTCTATCTTCAGAAGCTTCACACAGGAGTAGAAAAATGCTCATTTTGTGGCTAATTGAATTAGTGCTTCTCTCACAAACATAATGAAATTCAAAGCTATTTTATTAGTCCCCTTGGGACTTTTTTAAAAAAAATTCTTCCTCTACTGTATTAGATTAGTCCCACCAAGATGGCCCTGTATAAAATGAGGTCAGGCTCTTGCAGGGCATTTCTTTGTTGCTCCTCCCTATACCAGGACATGTCAAGGTCACCTTGTTCAGTCTTCCAGTTTCCCTTCTAAATATCCCAGGAAAAGATCAGAGTATCTTCTAAATATCAGAACCAAACTGACCCTCCACCCTCCACATGCTCTCAGTGGCTAGTACTGTGTGTTCCCGGATACATCATGGAACAATTACCTCCCACACTTCAGGGGAACAGAGATGTGCTTTAAAGGAAATTATGTTTGTCTCTAACCAGTGCCATTCCACACATACTCAGAGCCTTTTGGCTGTGTCCTGAAAGGCCTTCTGAGGGTAACATGGTGTAAAGGACTAAATGTCTGTGTCCTTCCAAAATTCATATGCTGAAAGCCCCAAGGTGGTAGTGTTAGGAGGTGGGCCTTTGGGAGGTGATTCGGTCATGATGGTGGAGGCTTTGTGAATGGGATTAGTGACTTTATAGAAGAGGCCCTAGACAGCTCTCTTACCCTCTTTCCACCGTGTAAAGATACAATGAGAAGACAGTCTGCAACTCAGGAGCAGGCCCTCACCAGAATCTGACTGTTCTGGCACCCTGATCTTGGACTTCCAGCCTCCAGAACTGTGAGAAACAAATTTTTGTTGTTTGTAAGCCACATAGTCCATGTTATCATACTTTGTTATGGCAGCCTCTGGGCACAGAGTATCCCCTTTACTAAGCACACAACATGGAACATTCCTATGATTAGGAACACAATTCTGGAAAGACCAGTTTGCATCATGAAATACCCTTCTTTGATGTTCTCTCCAGCCCCCTCTCTCCCATGGATGTGTCTACAGAACCTCAGGGTGGGGTTTGAACCTAGCTCCATCACCGCTAGTGATGTGACATTGTCTAAATCACTTGATTTTTCTCCCATAGTTCTCTCCCATAGTTCTCTCATCTGTAAAATGGGATCGATAAAGTTGCCTATCTCAGATGATGCTGTGAAAGTCACATGTGTTAATATAGCTACACTCTGAAATTAATGCCTGGCACTTGGTAAACTCCATAGGAGACTTGGCAATTTCTGTTTCCCCTCCAACATTTCTTTCTTCTCTCCTCTAATGCCCTGGTTAAAGGAATGACCCCAGCCTTGGCCATTCACCCTGATTACCTTAAGCTAATGTTGCTCAACTTTTTTTCATGAACCATTATATGAATTGTTTTATATCACAACCAAGTACACAAACACTTATAAAATTAAGCAAAAGTTTTAAGAAACAATATTTACTATTATCATATGCAATGTGCTTCATTTTCAACAAAATGGGGATGATATTCCAGTCATGCATCACTTAATGATGCGGGCACATTGTGAAAAATGTGTCCTTGGATGATTTTATTGTTGAGAGAACATCATGAGTTCTCTATTCACTGTTGTTCTTTTTTCTTTTATTTTTCGTTTTCAAGCTACTCACGATCCACTAAATTTATTTCATGAACTATCAATACATTGCTGCAGATGGTCTGAACAAAACACTGAGCTAAGCCAATCATCACTCGTTAAATTCTAGCAATGCCCATATGAGGTTGGTACTATCATGAAGTCAACTTAACAGATTAAAAAACTTAGGTACAGAGAGGTTAAGTGACTTATCCAGGGTCACAGAGTTTGCCGGCAAATGGCACAGGAACCTATGAAGATTGCTCCTGATTCAGAAGCAGACACGTGGCCTATGTCAACCCAGTGGAACTGTGTATGGATGAGGAGGTGCATAGCCCAACTGACATCCATGTTACGAGCACGCTGGAGCAGGTTTGGGAAGAGCTACCACTGTGGATGGCAAAATAGAGAGCCTAGCCTGGGTTAATGTGTGTGTTTGTGTCTGCATTTTTAACAAAAAAGTTTAAAAAAATAAAAGAATAAATTTTAAATAGGAAAAGGCTTATAGAATAAGGATATAAAGAAAGAAAATATTTTTGTACAGCTGTACAATGTGTTTGTGTTTTAAGCTAAATGTTATTACAAAAGAGTCACAAAGTTTAAAAATATTTAAAAATATATAAAGTAAAAAAGTCACCGTAAGCTAAGGTTAATTTATTACTAAAGAAAGACTTTTTTTTATAAATTTAGTGTGGCCTAAGTGTACGGCGTTGATAGAGTCTCCAGTAGCGTACAGTAATGTCCCAGGCCTTGACATTCACTCACTCACTGACTCACCCAGAGCCACGTCCAGTCCAGCAAGTTCCATTCATGAAGCGCCCCCTACAGGTGCACCCTTTTTTTAATCTTTCGCACCATGTTTTTACTGTACCTTTTCTGTGGTTAGATACACAAACACTTACTGTTGTGTTACAATTGCCTGCAGTATCCAGTACATACTGCCTAGGTTTATGGCCCAGGAGCAACAAGCCAAATCATCTAGGTTTGTGTTCAGCGCACTTTATGATGTTCTCTCAACAATAAAATCATCCAAGGACACATTTTCCACAATGTGCCCGCATCATTAAGTGATGCATGACTGGAATATCATCCCCATTTTGTTGAAAATGAAGCTCCAAAAATTTATCAGAGGAGTCCTACAGGGAGTCAGTAAAAGGTGGATCCAAGATTCAAACCAAAGTCTGTCCGACATCAAGACACTATCCCACGCAGCCCACAGCAGATGGTGTACTGCAATATAAAGGACAAAATAAGGGGCTGATAGGTGCCATCTTTCTCCAAAGAAGACCCACCATTACCACCTGCACCCTCCTGCCCCACCCAAGCACTCTGCTGCTCACCCTTAAATATTCTTACCCCTGTCACTTTACGTTATAGTTATTTGTGTTTATGCTTTAGATTCTCCACGGGATTCTAAGCTCCTAGAGGACAGAGGCCACGTCCTTGTAGCTTTATAGCTTTGTGTCTTGCATGCCGAAGACACACAAGAAATGTGCAATGAATTGATTGTGCTTGAACACTCTTTGTCCCATTTAGAAATAATGGGGGAGGTAGGAAGGGTAGGGAGAATGCCACAACATTTGGTGGCAAGTTTTATATAAATTTCACCCCACATTCTGTGTCCCAGGTGTCTGCTACGTGCGGACACTCCTTGCTGTTCATTCTGAGTGTGTCTATCAGACAGGCGAGGAGGTGGAAGCTAGATGGGTGGGGATCACTTTAAAACCAAATGAACTCTTTGCACTGCTGTTGAGGCAGGGACCTGACCAGCTAAATCTGACCCCTGTGAGGTTTCAGGTCTGATCTAATCCTCACCCTTAAAGCCAAACTCTCATCCACTTTGGACTGTGGCCTGGCTCTGAGTTCATTTTAAATCCCAGGACCAATGGCTTTGCCAATATTTTATGTGTTCCCTGGGTAACTCGTGGAGGGCTGCATTCAAGAAGCAAACAGCTCTGACCATGGCGTTCACTACTTGTAATCAATCCTTCAGTGGCTTTCCTGCCTACCAAATTCAGGGTAAACCCTTAGCATGCATTCAAGGTGCTCCACAACAGGACCTACATTTTCTGGTTTTAACTCACGTGTTTTCTCCTCCCTTAGCCAACTGGCCTACTCACAGTTGCCCCAAATGTGCCCTCCTCTGTCCTGCCTCTGGGCATGTTCATCCTGGTGCTTCTGCCTGTGTGTCTTTGTTGCCACAGTACCTGCTGTGATCACATCCTTCCTGGAAGGCCCTCTCTCCTCTCTCATGAAGCCTTTGCTACTCCCAAAGTTTCTCTCTACCCATTCTGTATCCTCACTGCATTTTGCCTATACCTCTCCTAAAGCAGTTATCACACTTATTTGGGAACTGAATTCTATAAACTGATTAAAATTTAATATTTATTATTATTCCTAATGCTTACTGACATCTCCTAAGGTCAGGCATTGTGCTAATTGCTTCATATACATTAACTTATTTAATCTTCACTATAGCATATAAAGGTAGTAAAAATGGAGGTAATAGTACCTACCTCACTGGGTTGTTGCAGAAACTGAATGAGAAATACACCACAGTTCAGTTACATCTGAACTTGTTGTGAGCCCAGACGTTGTGAGTGCTCTATACATATTTGCTGTCACCACCATCACTATCATCATCATCATCATCATTAAATCCATTTTACAGACAAAAAAACCTGACTCCTAAAGTAATTTACATATAGTTACACCACTAGTAAAAAGTGGAACTTGCGTATTGTGTTAATCATTGCCTTACACAGCATTTTAATATAAGTCCCTTTAGAGCAAACATTGAACACATCCCTATACCTGTTCAGAGTTTAATACAGAGCCTGACCCAGAGGCAACCTGTACAAATATGATGAAATAAGTTTCACCTGAAACCAACAGATCTTGCTAAGTGGTTTCCACCAACTGCCATCTAATAATTTCTTTTGCTAGATGAGGTAAAAATTTACAGACGTGGTATAAGCTTTTCTGAATATAGGTTTGAATGGAGGTTTCCTAGTCTTCAATTTTTTCAAATAAAACACTTTCCTTAAGCTATTGAAAATGCCTTCTTCCAATGTAGATGTAAATAAATCCAACTATGTTCACAATCTTCATGTGAGCTAACCATGTCCTAATGGTCCAAACTCTGGAGCCATCCTGCCCAGACTCATGCAACACGGGGTAAATGGATGTTAACTGCATTATACACACCCACGCTTCCCCCCCTCATCTTTGTAATTTCAGTCCAGGCTGCTTAGGTTTTGTTTATGTTGTCATAAATTAAAGGGCATGCTTTCTACATGTCCTGAATACATTTCACTCAAGATGACAAAATAGGGGAAAAGTGGTTTCCCGTAACACTCTCAAATGTCCTCTCAAATGTCACAACGAGGAGTGTGCTTCACAGCCAGGCACTCTGATACCTGAACAGGGGCATGACCACCTGAAATTAATACACTATCAACGGCGAGCTGCCCATCGGGCCAGAGATGGAGGTAGATCGTTTTCACCCATGCATGAGCTGAAGCCTCTCACCACAGACGATGGGGTGCCTCCCAGCTAACCATGAAAATCGGTCACATATGTCTCTTGGTCTCTTACACAGCTGCAATTTGACCACAATATTTCAATTTGCTTCACCAACATTTTCCAAGTGACCTATGACTTCATCATAGTCCCAGATAGTCCCCCTGTGCAGAGCCCCCACACCGAGACTCGAAGTCAACTGTAATTGCTGAATCTTGAATATCCAGGGTCCACCCATCTTGGCTTGGCCCCTGCTGTGCTGAAACAGGTCAGATGCAGGGCTCTCGGCCACACTTGGCAAACTGCTGAGACTGAGCTGCTTGTCCAAGCAGAGAGGCCAAAGGTTAACGCCTAAGAATGGAAAAAAGAAAAGCCCACCCGACTTACAGAGCCATGTTTTGTACAACATGGTGATAACAAAAGGAACAAGCATACAAGATACACACGTTTATCCCAGCTAATAAAAATTAAAATATTGTGCTTTTCTAGTCCTCATTTTATTTGCCATTATTTCACTGACACAACGATCTGATGGCCCTGGTGTCATTGTCTCTACTTTACAGATAAGAACACCGAGGCTTACAAAGTTTCAGAGTTATGTGCCTAAGGGTATTTAGCCAGTTAATGGCAAAGTCAGGACTCAGACGAGGTTGATATGATTTGAACAAGGACTTATTTTAACGTGAAGGGAAGAGAGAAGCTCTGGCAGTAGCAGACAACCTTGTTCATGCTAGAATCACCTGGAGGTTTTTTAAAATTAACACTTCCCTGGTACTTGTCCCCTGGCCCACCTTAGGCCAATGGCAACAGAATCACTGGGGAAAAGAGCTCAGGAATGGGTATTGTATCAGTCAGCATTCTCCAGAGAAACAGAACCAATAGGATGTGTATATACAGAGAGAGATTTATTTTAAAGACTTATTTCCTGCGATTACAGAGACTGGCAAGTCCAAAATCTGCAGGGTGGGCCTGCAGGCTAGAGACCTGGAAAGGGCTGATGTTGCAGTTCCAGTCCAAAGGTTAATCTTTTGCATGAGGCTCATCTGACTGCTGAGTGGACAAAGGTGGTCTTTGACCTCTCCCTCCTCATTTGTACCTACATTAGGGATGCAAACTGCTTTTCTCAAAGTCCATTGATTTGAATATTAATCTCATCCAAAAACACCCTCACAGAAACATCCAAAGCAGTATTAAACCAAATATCTGGGCACCATGGCCCAAATAAGCAGACACATAAAATGAACCATCACAGGTAATTTTTAAAGTTCCACAGGTGCTTCTACTGTGCAGCCAGTGTGGAGAGCCACTAATCTGTCATCTTGCCTACTCACAACTTCCCCAAAGCTCTACAAAACCAAAAACTGCCTAACCATTAACAAATTATGCAGGACAGAAATAGGTAAGGCATTTGTCTAAACCAGCACTGTTTCTTTTGTGAAAAGAAGCAGAACAGTTTCTGTGGGTATACAAGTCGGTGTAGACCGCAGGTGCATTGGTAGTTTTGCTGGAAGGCAGGAAGAACTCTCTCACCACGGACAGACCATGCGTGTGCCAAAAGGTTTCTGGGGAGCAGCCAACGTATATTCTCTTTATTCTCCTCCCTCGGCCCTCTCAAAGCAAAATTCCCTATCTTAAGGGGATAGTTTAATTTTTAGAACTTGGGAAACCCCAGAATGAAATGGTTTATTTGCACCTGGTTTATGGCTTGACAAGAGATACTGGAGGCTCATGTTGAGAGACAATAAATCTTGCCAAGAAGGCAGGAAACATTGTAGCCAGAGCTGGACAAAGCATTTTCCATAGCAGTGAATTCAGAAAAGCTGATAGAACTGGCTGATCGTATATTTGCAAAATTTAGAAGGCCTCCCCCTCGACTTGTTGCCTGAGGAAATCTGACAATACAAAGCATTATGTCACTGAGGCGTTGAGAGGCAATGCTCCTGTGGTATTTAGTTTAAAGTATCAATAGTTTGGTATCTTTGTGGTATACTGTTTTGAAAACATTTAGATGTATTTTACATGTGTTTAATTAACTCAGAATTTGTGAAGTGTGGAGCAGCAGAATCATTTGCTGCAGGATGGGTGTTTAGGGTGAGGACCCCTGTGAAGTGTAAGAGTGCCTCCTGGGCATCTCAGCCTGGGTCCTGGGCGACACAGCCCTCCCAGCCAGGCCCCAGGATACAAGTGTTGCCACTGGCTCAGGCTCAAGGATGACAGCTGAGTGGGCAAAGGTGGTCTTTGACCCCTTCCTCCTTATATGAAATAGATCTCCTCTCTTCCCATCCTTTCTTTTGGCTTAGTCTGCCATTTGCTCACTTCAGCTTATAACAAAGATATTAGCTAATAATTATTTTTATTCTGAGCCTTCAACAATCCAAGGAGATATTTTTAGAAGGGACAGACCACAGGATAATTCCAGCGGGTTGGGTAAAGGGATTTGGGAAGGAGGGTGTCAGGAGGCTGCCTTAAGTTAGACCATGTGAATGGCTCTCATGTCTTCAGTGGTAACCCACAGTAACCTTACCACTTGTTATGGTAATATATATTGAAATTCTAACCCCTAGGACCTCAGAGTGTGACCTTATTTGGAAATAGGGTCTTTCCAAATGTAAAAAGGTTAAAGTGAGGTCAGTAGGATATGAGGTCATTAGGCCCTATTGCCTTACTATATGGTTTGAATCTGTCTTCTCAAAAATTGAGGTGTTGAAACAGAATTGCCAATGTCATGGTATCAAGAGGTGGGGCTTTTAACAGGTGATTAGGCTACAAGGGCTCTTCTGTTGTGAATTGGATTAAGACATTATTCAAAGAGGTCTCACCCAGCCTTCAGCTGGCCTGCCCTTCCCCATCTGCCATGTGAGGACACAGCATGCCTCCCCTCAGGGGGCTGCAGCAACAAGGTGCCATCTTGGAAGCAAAGAGTCGTCCTCACCAGACAACCCACCTGCCAGTGCCTTGATCTTGAACTTTCCAGCCTTAGAACTATGTGAAAATAAATTTCTGTTCCTTATAAACGACCCAGTCTTAGGTATTCTGTTATAGCAGCACAAAATGGACTAAGACAGGCCCTGTTGCTATATAAGTGGTGTCTTTTATATAAAGGACAAATTTAGATACAGGGACAGACACACCAAGAAAGAAGATGATGCGAAGACACAGGGAGAGCACACATGAAGATAAAGGAGTGGGGCAACACATCTATAAGCCAAAGAATGCCTAAGGCTACCAGGAGCTAGGAGAGAGGCATGACACAGTCCTTTCATAGTGCCTTCAGAGGTAGAACAGCCTTGTTAACACCTTGATTTGAGACTTCTAGCCTCTGTAACTGTGAGGCAACAAATTTCTGTTGTTCTAAGTCACCAGTGTGTGGTACTTTGTTATAGCAGCCCTAGAAAACTAATACACCATCCTTTTACCTTTTAGCCCAAAGGCTCTTGTATCCATTACATATTGCCCCAATAAAGCCACATGACAAACAAACACAAAATGTCAGTTGCATATAACAATAAATGTTAGTTGAACTCATCAAGTCTTTAGAATCCGGCTAATTTGGGCTGAATGCAACTGATCTTGGCTGGTCTCCATCAGTGGCAGGTCAATCGATCAATTACCCCTGCCAATAACAGTGGCTGCTTGCTCACACGTTTGGGTGTTGGCTGGCTGGTGGCTGATCTAGAGTGGCCTTGACTGGCCTGACTGGGCTGACTTGGCTTTCTTCACCTTCTCATTTTCCAGCAGGCTAGTTCAAACACATTCCTGTCAAGGCAATAGCAGAGGGCAAGAGCACAAGCAGAAATAAGCAAGTGCCTTTTCAAGGCTCTGTTTGCATCATGCCCGCTGACATCCAATTACCCCAATAAGCCATATGGCTGGGCTCTATAAAGAGGTTATAGGACTATGGGTTAGGGAGGGGTGTAGAATGGGGGTCATTAACTTAATCAGTCTACCATACCTCTGGTTCCAGTCTGGAACTCTCAAAAAACTGCGGCAACAAAGGACCCGTAGAAAAGCCCTACCACTTGTTCTGGTCTGCCTGGAAGTCCACCTAGTCCAAGCATAGCACATCCATACATCTATTTGAAACTTCATGGAGATCAACTCCAGGCTAAGAGCTCCAGGGATATGGAAACAAGTCAGAATTGGGTCCTACCATAAGGAAGCTTAAAATAAAATAAGCAGGAACCTAAAATGTCAGTATAATGCGGATCTTGAGAGGGACCAAAGAAATATCGATAAACCATCACTGAGTTGAGACCGCCAAATACTATGGACTGCAGAAGGCTCTAAGGCCCATAGTAAATTTTTCAGAAATGTAAGGTAAAATGATGCAAAGAAAAAAAATGTAGACAGATTATTTTGTAAGATTAACTTTGTTCTATTTCAAAAACAGTTGTTTACTCTGAAATCATGCCCTTCTTACCTTTGAAATTAACATACTATCTTCTATAGAATTAAAAGTAGCAAACAGTTTTATTTGTGCATTTTTAAATATCATCACTTGGCAAAATAAAATTTGTCTATCCAAAGTATATCCCTCCTGAATTCCCAAGTTGTTTCTTGGTTTGTTGGTATTCTTTTACCCTAGTAGTCTGGGCAGCACAGCTGAGGAGGGGAGAGAGCACTTCCAGGTGATCACTCTACAGGTAAGGAGTCATCTGAGATGGGTTTTGAAGGGTGGCTAGATTCCAACAGGTGGAAAATACTATGAAGTGGATGGAGCCTGGAGTGGGGTAGACAAGGGCATTCTATCCACAGCCAAGAGTAAGGTTTATCTGGGCACCCTGGAGCAGCCAGAGTTGCTGGAGGACAGAGTTCTTGTGGAGCAACTAGCATTAGCTTGAAGTTCCTCTTTCCTTCCCTCTTCAGGCCTGGTTTTGTCCTGGATGCAGTTGACTCCTGAACACTCTTTCCCCAGCCACACATTTTGAAGATTTCCCACCATTGCTATAGGCTATGTGATAATTTGCCTCAATTCCTCTTCGATCGACCAGTAGCCCTTACTGGGAATCAGCATTCCACACCTCTGTTTCCAGGTGCTTCTTCTCCTACCAGATGAGGCCAAAGCTAATTTTTCTGTCCTGAACCATCCTCCCACAAGCATTCTTGGAGGCTGTCCTATTGCGAGCCACCCAAGTGGGCATCCTTAATGCAAAGAGCACTCTCATCTCAACTGAGCAAGAATAATAATAGAAATTATGATTATTATTCAATCAATATTTATTAATTCAAAGGCACAGGTAGAGAACAGAGCTCTTTAAACCCAGGTCACTCTAACTCAAAGCTGGTGCACTCCTCCAACCCCCCCACACACATACTTGTACATACTATGATAATTTCCATGAATACCACTGAAAAGGTAAAATAGGCCCTCTAGCCTGGTTGTTACATAGGTAGCTCTAGTAGCCTAGGTTGCAGTATCACTTAGGAATCATATTATAGAATTGGCTGGTTTTCTTCTGAGCTAGAATTTTAAGGTTGGATTTAGATTAGAAATCACCTCTGCTCCTCTGAAGTAAGGGCTCTTAATACTATGTGGCAGTTTATACTGTGGAGTACCATGGCTCAGAGTTACCATCAAGGGGCCTCTGCATGAAGTCCCATCATTTAGAGGAGCTCTAGGACAGAGAATTTCATTGTCTCCATTGCACATGTGCTGCCTCGGGGCCCAAATTTCAGGACTGCACAGTGAACGGAATGACGATATTCACCAAAAATAGCAGCTATACCACAGAACCTCTGAGCACGTGAAATAGAGTGCTAATGTACTGTAAGTGCTGATGTATTGTATTATCCAAGATAAGGTTAGCATAATATTCTTCTTTGAAATTCATCAAAAGAAAGCACTTTCAGCACAATGACTTCCATTTCCAAAACACCTTACACTTCTCAGCATGTTCTCACCTCCTTTGACACAAACTCATCACTAATTAGTATAACAAACTAGTATGATCCACTGATCATTTTTACAGATGAGAAAGCTGGTGGTTAACTCATCTATGCCTGTCAGTAATGGATATGAGTCCAGAATTCAAGACAAGGATTTCTGTGTCCAAGTCTACTTAGATAAACACATGATTAAACTAGTTTTGTTGACTTGTTTTGTTGGCCTCTTTTGTTTTGTTGGAGAAGACTAATTAACCAACTAGATTATCTGGAACTTGAGGTGCTTTCTACACAGAACAGTTGCCCACAGCAATCCCAGGCTGGGTAGGAGGGATTACTCCATTGACTTAACCAGCAAAGAGTTCTGAGCTGCGGAAATGGAAAAGAAAACACACTCATTCAAATATTTGAATATTCTCTCAAGACTGTAGAACCTTATTACTGTCTGTGTTCTTACCCAAATCAGATGGGCCCAATGCCAGGAAAGTCTACCAGCCCAGTGTTATAATGAGGCCTCTTTGGCAGTGGCAACTTCAGAATTCTATTATATTAATATATTGAAGGGGCTACATTAGACATGGCTATCCCATTGGAAGGTTTGTGTGTGGTAAGCAGTTTTTTCTGGATTATATGTTATAGATCAAAAAATTTTTTCTACTTTTTTCTAAAGTAGATTTCAACTACCTTGGCACAAAATTGAGAAACTTAAATTACACCTAAAAGAGAACATTAGAAACTGAAATAATGATGGTGGTGGTAGTTATAGTAGTAATAGTGGTAGTAGGGTGGCCAACTTTTCCCACTATGCCAGGGACTCACTCTGTTATAAAACTGAAATTCTTACATCCCTGGGTGTCCACCCAACTCATCCCAGACAAATTGAGACAGTTGGTCACTCTTAATGATAGAATAATAATAACTAATATTATTATTGTTGTCATAAATGGTTAGAGGGGAGTCTGATGGGGTTGTGTGGTACTTAAACCTCAAAGCCACCCTCTTAGTGTTGCCATTGACTGCCTGCATTGGGTTATGCAGTGGCAAGGGATCAGAGTACAATGAAGTTTGTCCTCAAGGTCATCATCCTTCCCCAGTGGCCTTGCTCCTTGTCCCCATCTGGGCTTCTGGCATCAATCTATTCAAGTGACCACCAGACATTCCCTAGCCTACTGCAAGGTCTGGTCCTCTCTCAGCCACATCTGCCACATCTGGTCTCCTCTGAGTATTGGGAACTCTTGGGGCTGTACTGGGCAATAATTTCCACTCTGGGTTCTTAGTTCTTCCCCAGGGCTCTCTCCAGGGGCTCAAGGTCCCCCTGCTCTCAAATGCCCCCAAACACCTCTGGAGTTTCTATTGTCCCAAATGGAGGAAAAGGAACAATTAACATCACCTATATTAGGAAGAGAAAAGCAAAGGGGGTTGGGAACTCTGAAAGAGATGGGACTGGAGACGTGTCTGAAGATATGGTAGGATTTAGCTGGGAGCAAGCAAGAAGAAAGGCATTGCAAGGTGGGGCATGGGGAAAGCACATGAACAAAGTATGTGGCTTGGGGACTGGGAGACAGATGTGCCTCAAGGAGAGGGTAAGGATGGTGGAGATCAAACTGTTGGCAATGGAGAAGGAAAGACATAGACTCTTTGTTCGATAGACCAGTGTTTCTCAACCAGGGGTAGGTTTGCTCTCCAGGGAATATTCGGAGATGTCTGGAGAAGATTTTTGATTGTCATGACTGAAAGTGGGAATGTGATATGGTATAAATGTTTATGTCCCCTCCAAATTCGTATCTTGACATCCTCACTCTCAAGGTGGGCGTATTAGGTGAGGATATTAGGAAGTGGGGCCTTTGGGAGGTCCCAGGAGTGGAGCCCTCATGAATGAGGCTAGTGCCCTTAAAAAAGAAGCCTGAGAGCAACCTCTCCCACTCTGAGGTCAGAGTTAGAAGTTGGCTATCTACGAGGATGTGGGTCCTCACCAGACACAGAATCTACTGTCACCTTGATCGCGGACTTCCCAACCTCCAGAACTGTGAGAAATAAATTTCTGTTGTTTATAAGCTACCCAGTCTAAGACCCCAATGTCAATAGTGCCAACGTCGGGAAACCTTGCAATGGATGATGGGGAGCCACCAGAGGTTATTGAGCAGGAAAATAACAAAATAATATTGGTGCTGATAGCTTCATAAACCTGAGATGAAATTAACTAGCATAAGAATATCTCACTTTATGCAATGTATAATAGAATTTCCTAAAAAGCTCCGTGTTTTTCTTGGTGTTTTTCTAAAAAAAAAATCAATGTTTTAGAAATTCAATTTTATTTTAAATGTACTTGGGCAGCTACTAGACAACTCCAGGGGGTAAATACACTTGCAAAGTGAAGAACCTTTCCCAGAGCAAAATCATTCCTACTCCAGCACCCATTTTGAGTTATTCAAACGGTTGTGCTTTAGCATCTCTTAAAGTGGACTACACCTAATTCTGTCTTCCAGACGCAGAAGGACAAGGTGGGCTCCCCTCTAAGATTGGAAGATGAGAAGCCAGCTTCCCTGCCTCCTGCCCACTGTCTGATCCAGAGGAGCTCCTTTAGATCATTGATTGGTTCCAGGATCACCATTTCTTTCTCTCCATGATTCATCGACTCTTAAATGCAAGTATTTCTTCACCCTGTCATTGTGGGACACTTAATCCAAAACTGTACTGAAATCAAGAGATGTTTTCCTTGAAGGTTCGCTGGGAGCAGAGTACGATTCCTTTGAACACTTCAAAAGTTCATTTTTGTTTCTCAGTGACTTTCAAGCTTTCAAACAATAAAACAGAAGATTTTATTTTCCCCTGGCTAAAGCTTGTTTTTAACCATCCTTGGTTTTCTTTCCTTTCCTTTAAAAACCCTCAACACATCTAAGTACACTAAATATTTAGGAATGTATAATAATTTATGAGCTTTGGCTGTTTACTTCTTGCCAAAACTAAAAAGTATGTCTGTGTGTGGCCTGAAAAATCCCAACTACAACAAAACCAAAACAGTGAAATGAGCAGCTACTTCACTATAAAAAAGGGAAAAGAAGGTCAAACTTAAATCCAGAAATTGCTCGTCCAACACATTCAGACTGGCACACGAGAAAACAAATAAGTGAATATGCTGCCTCTTCCAAGGACCTTGTCCTGTTTGTCCTACCTCGGATGTTCCGTGGTAAACATTTATTGAGAGCGTCAGGGTGGAAACGGGGCCAGGCACCTGAAAGTCGAGGCTGCAGCCTGCTGGGCAGCGGGGGCTAGAGGTGGTGCCCACCCTGGCCTGCCTAGCGCTCCTAACCGAGCCGAGAGGGAAGTCAGCAGATCTCTAATGAGTTCCTTATCCAGCTCCAATCCCTCCCTTCTTTGCACACATTCCTTCAAAGAATCAAAACCCAACATCTGGAATTTGGCTTTTCACTGTCACAGGATGTCTCAAATGCTGGCTGTTGTTTTTAGAGTTACATAATTTCTCCTCGGGAGCTTTTTTCTTGCTTCAAAAAGAGAGTGAGAGAGATTGCGGAGGAAATGCCTATGATATTAAAAAGTCATAAGCACTCATCTGTGATAACGAAGAAGCAGTGGCACTGAACACACATAGGTTCTGATCGTTAACTGTGAACTTGAGGGAACCCGGCCTGGTGAAATTGACCAGAAACGAGCAGAAATAAAGAGCGTGAGGAAAAGAGGTAAATGCCTCGTGATGTGCAAACATCGTGGCGCTGAGTTAAACATCTCAGGAAAGAATTAGAGAATTGGTGGTTGGACACGCATCTGGTTAGCTCAGACCATCTCACCTGGATAATCTTACCAACCTTCAACCAGTGGTTGGCTTAGAGTCTTTAAGCCTTGCCACTGGGGGCCTCCTTCACACGACGGAGGGGCCACCTTGGAGGCGCATGCTGTGCTGTTCGAGAAAGAATCCCAGGCAGTGGGGCCTCTCTACCACAGCCAGACCCCCGGCCGGCCCACAACGGCTCTCTGGGCAGACTCTGGCCCTTCACCCAAGACCCCACTGGCCCCTGCTGAGTAGAAATGAGCTTTGTAAACCACCGCTTGGCTTCTTGAAAGAGGCAATTGACCTAACGGCTGATTACTTTCTTGAAATGGCCCATTGAACTGGATTTCCATTCTCCTTATTAAAGCAGAACAGAATAAATACAATCCAAGAATCATGATAAGCAAGGGCTTCTCTCTACCCCCTTGCTAAAACTTTTACCACGCTCTGAAGTGTCCCAGTGCTACAGATTCCAGGAAAAAAAGACCCATTCTTAAATTCTCAAGGATTTTAATTTCAGAGGTATGTAGGTCCTCTGCCTAAGCCAGAAGTGAGAGCTGAGAACAGCTGTGTGTGTGTGTATGTGTGTATGTGTGTGTGTGCATCTGTGTGTGCGTGCGTGTGCACACATGTGGTGGTGGGTGGGTGTGGGAGCATTGTTGAGTATTTCACTTTCTTCAAGGAGACCAGTACTGAGAAGCAGATTAGGTTGAATTTCTCTGGAATGCCAAGATCTCTCTATGGACAGAGTGCTTAAAAACGAGAAAGGTGTCTAAAGTTGTTCATAAAGTTATCAAATTTAAAATTGAACACGATTAATATATGCCTGGTGCTTAGGATTCAATAGTTAAAAAGTATTATTCCTGTCCTCAGGAAGCCTATGGAGATTCAGGTGATGAAATAGGCAATTACAGTTCAGAGCAATTAGTATCAATTAGTGTCATGATGGGAAGTTCAAGGCTCTGGAAGCATATATGAGAGTCACCTAGTTCAGTCTTCAGAGGCCAAACAAGGTATCATTGATGAAGTGACATCTAAGCTGAGATCTGAGCAACAAGGAAAGAGTTAACAAAGAGAAGAACATCGAGGCAGAGGTAATCTCATTTGCAAAGCCCCAGAAATGAAAGTATGTGGCATTTGGCTGAAATGTGAGTGATTAGCAATAAAGAAAAACAGACGCCATAAACAGGAATCAGAAAACTTTTCTGTAAAGGGCAGAGAGTAAATAATTTAGGATTTATGGGTCATACAGTCTGCTGCAACTATTCAACTCTGCTGCTATAGCTAGGAAGCACTCAGACAATATGTAAGTTAATGTGTTCTAATAAAACTTTATTTACGAAAACAGGCAGCAGCCTGGATATAGCTCACAGCCTGAGTTTGCTGGCACTGGAACCTTCACTGTTCTAAGTGTGGTCTCCAGACCAGAAGCATCAGCATCACCTTGGAAGCTAGTTAGAAATGTAGAATCTCAGGACCCAGTGACCTGGAATCTACATTTTATTCTCAAGAGATCCCCAGGTAGGCAGAGCCCTGTTAAAGGCCTTGGACTCTATCTTTAGCACATACATATTTATATGTTTGAAAGATCCCTCTGGGTATAGTACTGCAGGTACACAACAGTGAGCATCTCCTTGAATATTTCACCCTAAGTGCCTAGCTTGCCTCCCCGAGTCCTGGCCTTGGTGAGGAACATGGACAGGAGAGGGCAAGACTACAGGATGGTCTCTGCCCCCAGCGTGGAGAAGCCCAGGCTCCCACCACTACAAAGGGTGACCTTCAAAAGCTATTGGAGGTTTATCTTCACTAAGCCTCCTAAAGATTAACCCATTGGATGTATTTCTAAGTCTCACTTAAAGCCATTCTTCTAGGGACCTTCTATTCAGACCAGAGCTGGGCGTCATGTTTCTCTCCTATTCATTAAGTTCTCATTTGTTCCCATAACATTCTGGGGGTCAAGTCTTCTGTGCCATCTCCACCTCTAGGGGCACTTCTGGCCATGTGGGTTTGATGTCAGCTTCCAGACAAGCACTCAGGCAGCAGCTCTGAGCGTGAGCAGAATAAAGCCCCTTAATTAGGCAAGAGAGGGACTCCCGGCCAGCTGTGCACACTTGAAGGAAAACATCTATCAAAGAGCGCACCTCCCTTCCCTACCTTTTATTTATGCTTTAGAAAATCCAATTAAAGCAGAGCCTGGCACTCTCCTAACTTTTCAGCCATTTAACATATATGACAGAGTTGCTGGCCATGCACACACACACTCATGCGTGCACACAAAAATAAGCATGCACACATGCTATCTCTCCCTAGTTGGCTTTGAGGACTTGGGGACTTAGGGTGTGCCCGTGGACACTGCAGCCAAAAGGATGATGGAAAGTTGGGCAGAAAATGTCACTCACTGCTTTCATCAGTTTTGCGTGTCTTTTCCTTTACCTCTGATGATTATATTTTTTCCACATGCCCCACCTTTCCTGCTCATTTTAGCTTGTCTTTGGGGATGGTTCACTCAGATTATGCTGATGTGAGCAAACTGTGAATAATTTCCCTGCTGTTTCACTGGTTTAAGGTTAGACTGCTCCTTTATAGCCCAACCTTCACTTTCCTAGCAGCACCTTGATAATGTATGGCCCCAGGAAGGACATCCTGTGGAAATTACTGCAACAGTCTGGCTTGGACAGAATGGAGACTGGGCATTTCCTGGTGTGGTGCACACTGAGCTACTCATGTCTGTAAATGCCCCTTGCCAGGTCAACTTCTCTGCCCCTTGAGTGACAGTGGTGGAACCCAACACACCTGCTTTCATGCACCTGGGCACCAACAGTACCTTCCCATATCTGGAATCCAGTGACTGCTTTATCAGTCCTACCAGTGTACATGATAAATCCAAGGGATTGCAGTTGGGAACACAGGCTCTGGGGTGAGCCAACTTCAGTATGAATCCTAGTTCTACTTACTAGCTGTGTGACCTTGAAATGTTACCTAACCCTTTCTGAGACTCAGTTTCTTCATACTTTAAAATGAAGACAATGACAGTACCTGCTTCACTGCGTATTCTCTGAGAGAGAGCATGTGGAGGACCTGGCAGAGGGAAGGGGATCCGGTAGCACAAATGTATGTCAGCTGTAGTTCCTAGTGTTTATGATTATTAAAGCCTTTCCTCTGGTTTTTGCTAATCTGTGCGTGTCCCACTCTCACGGCCCGATTAAAACTCACCTTCTCACAAAAGCTTCCCTAGCTAAGCCCAGCCAGCCCTAGGCATGACTTCATGCATGTCCCCAGCACATATGAATAGGACTCCTGGGTGGCTTTGATTTTATTGTTTTTTAATGTTTCCCATTTGCATATTTCATCTCCTCAAACAGAATTATAAATTTCTTAAGGGACAGGACCTGATCTTCTTGTTTTGCATATGACCCTCTCAACACCTAAGATTCTTAACCATAATGCTATACACAGAGTAACATCTTAATCTTTGATGAATTAATTTTATTGCAGAAGATATCACTTAATGTTTATTACGAGTAACATGGACTTGATTCAGTTATCCACTGTGGTCCTGTGACACAGGCTGAGTGCCAATTTCCTTTTGTCATTAGAGTATTCAGCATGCCAGCTCTGTAGCCAGACTGCTCAGGTTTGAATCTGAGCTCTTCTAATCACTAGCTGTGTGATTGGGGAAAGTTTCTTAACTCTCCCGGCCTCAGTTTACTCATCCATAAAAAGGGAATAACAAGGGGACCTATCTCATGTAGTTTTGGTGAAGATTAAGTAGGTTAAGTCATATTAGGTGCTTAGAACAGTGCTCGAGAACATCATCATTTATTATTGCCTATAAATAAATTATTTGGTATGAATTAATAGTATAAACACATTTGCAGAGAGAAATGTTTACCTTAATTAAAGGAATAAACTGTTTGAAAAAAGTTATATTGATTTTCTAGCATGACCAATAATACTTGCCAAATAAGTTATGTAAATGATGCAGCTGTTTTCCCTGAACAGCATCTTTCATATGATATCAACTCCCTGCTTTTCCTTTGGAGAATCACCCTTTCCCTCCCCATGGTCCTGGTCAAACTGCCCATCTTAGCAATCACCCTGTCCCCACGCTCTCAGCTCACCACAGGCCTGAGCACATGACCAAAATGAGCCAATCAGAGTCTTCCCTGAGATGAGAATTATGGATCGTGGGAAAGAAAAAGAAAAGTTTCTCTTCCCCTGGGATTGAGAGCTGCAAGAACCACACCAGCTAGAGATACTTTCAGTCACTTTGAATACCTTTGAAAAATGGAAGAAACTACAAATTGATGTCAGTGCACAGAGCTGAGAGATGGAGAGATGGCAAGAGAAAGAGAAAAATCCAGCAATGTTTTATGACTCTTGGATCATACCATGACTGCAGACAACTCAACCTCTAGACTTCTCACATCTGTGAACCAATAAAATTCCTCTTTGCCTAAGCTACTTTGCATTATCTTTCTGTTACTTATAACCAGAGAAGCCCTGATTGAAACACTTTTTTAAAAAAATGTCAATAGATTTAAGGGTTCAGGCAGTTTTTGGTTACATGGATGATATAGTGGTGATGTCTGGGGTTTTAGTGTACCCGTCGCCTGAATAGAGGACATTACACCCGAAAGGTAGTTTTTCTTCCCTCACCCCCCTCTTGCCCTTCCTCCTTCTGAGTCTCCAGTGTTCATTGTACCACTCTATGCCACTGTGTACTCTTAGTTACAAGTGAGAACATGTTGTATTTGGTTTTCCATTCCTGCATTTCTTCACTTAGGATAATGGCCTCAGTTCCACCCAAGTTGCTGCAGAAGATACTATTTCATTCCTTTTTGCGGCTGAGTAGTAGTCCACGGTTTACATATACCACATTTTCTTTATCCACTCCTCAGTTTGGGCTCTTAGGCTGATTTTCATATCTTTTCAATTGTGAATTGTGCTGTGATAAACATTTAGGTGCAGATTTCTTTTTTGCAAAATGACTTCTTCTCCTTTGGGTAGATACCCAGTAGTGGGATTGCTGGATCAAATGATAGGTCTGCTTTTAGTTCTTTGAGGAATCTCTACTGTCTTCCATAGAAGTTGTGCTAATTTGCATTCCCACTAACAGTGTATAAGCGTTCCCTTCTCACTGCATCCAAGCCAACAACTGTTGTTTTTAACTTTTTAATAATGGCCATTCTGACCAGGGTAAGGTGGCATCTCATTGTGGTTTTAATTTGCATTTCCCTAATGATTGGTGATGTTGAGTATTTTTCATATGTTTTTTTGGCATTTGTATCTCTTCTTTTGAAAAATGTCTGTTCACATCTTTTGCTCACTTCTTAATGAGGTTATTTTTTTCTCGCTGATTTATTCCAGTTCTTTATTGATTCTGGATATTAGTCCTTTGTCAGATATATAGTTTGCAAATATTTTTCCCATTCCGTAGGTTGTCTATTTGTTGATTGTTTCTTTTGCTGTGCAGAAGCTTTTTAGTTTAATTAAGTCACATTTATTTATTTTTGCTTTTGTTACACCTGCTTTGGAGTCTTACTTATGAATTCTTTGCCTAGGCCAATGTCCAGAAGAGTCTTTCCTAGGCTCTATTCTAGAGTTTATTCTATAGTTTTTAACTATATGAGTCACGTGTCCATTAAAGCAAGTCCAACTAAGAGAGAAGAGTTTACTTCAATTGGTTAGTATCATGTGAAACTAATAAAATCTATTTTTTTAAATTCTATTATTAAGATTTTTAATGTGAATTAAGGATGTTTTACTAAAAGTAATTGATTTGTTATGTTTTATGTTTTTATTTTAGGTAGTCATAAGTAGAAATCAAAGTAAAAGTATAGATTTCTTAAATAAACACAGTAGTAAATAAACAAAATAAAAATGAATTAGAAAAAAAGAAAATGAATTAGATTTGTTGTCTATGTACAAAAAATTGAAATATTATATATGATATATAAATACATACATATATACTATATATATTAGAGCATATATACAGAGAGAGAGAACACTTGAGATTGTTAAGTCCCTACTATATACCAGATACTGACTGTCCCGGTACATTACATGTGTTATTTGATTTAGTTCTTACAACAACAGCCCTTCAAGGTAAGCATTCTTATCCCTGCATCACACATGTGAGAACAGAGACACAAAGAGGTTTTATAATTTGGCCAAGGTCACATAGCTGCTAGGTGACAGAGCCTGGATTTAAGCCCGAGTTTTCTAGTTCCAACAGCTGTGAGTTCCTTCCATTACACCACACTGGCTAGCTCAGAAACAACTGCCATTGTCACTTTCCCTGTGTCAGGCAGGAGGCCGAGTGCTGACACTTGTATGCGGCAAGCATCTTCAACCCTGTGCTCAAATTCACAAAGCGAAAACAAAGCCCCGTGTTTGCTAACCCCGGGACGCACATGTTAGAAGCCTACCCTCAGCAGTGGAGGCCACGGGGGAGGGATCCCAGCTGGGAGACCCTCCCCTCTCACCCACAAGCACCTTTCTGCCCCTCGGTGATTTGTAGACGTGCTCTAAAATAGATGGGGATCCCTGGAATAGGGCAACTGTGGTGTTGGCTTTAAAAATAATGATTCAAATATAAACATATTATTTAGAAATATGGAGGTAAAATATTAAAAAAAAATTATAAGACCATCAGGGAAATTAGAACACCAGATATTTGATGCTACTGTGGAGATAACGGTATGTGTTTATGTTGAAACAAGAGTTCTTATCTTTTAGAGAGTCATACTAAATTATGCACAGATGAAATGATGCAGTGAGCTGGACTTGCTTCGAGATAATTTGAGCGCAGGGAGAGGAAACAAGACTGGCCACGCGGCAGTCGTGGGGGAAGCCGGGTGGTGGAACATGGGTTGCTCATGCTGTCTTCTCAACTTCTGTATATATCCGAAATTGCCCTTAATAAAAGAAAAAGAAAAGAAAAATATGGACATAAGAATCATAACATTTACAAAATGGAAAGAGTTTGGCTTTGGGGAGGGGCTGCAGGGGCAGAGGGTGAGGGGCTCTGTTGGGACAGGTAGACAGGGCGCCGCTGTTTTCACTGTAAGTCCTGCAGTATCATTGACTTTTCCCATTAGGTAAACGCATCCATCTGAAAAAAAAAATTAAATTTTGAAAGAAATGAGAAAAGAACAAGCGTGTAGGTCAACCAGCCCTCCCTGGACCTGTCTCCTATGGCAGATGTCACTCGTCGGCCTCAGCCTGATTTCCAGGAGGAGCTTCTGGAATGGGGGGCAGTGCAGTGGGCCAGAGACGAAGCCTGCCCTGGAGGATGAGGTCTGACACAGCGTGTGCCCACCTCGCACTTTGCCTGTGACTTGTTCACACAGTTCAAACAGGCTCATATCTGCCTGGCATGCTTGTGCTCCGATACTGCAGGACAAGCGGGGCACTCCACCAGATGCTCGGGGCCCCCAGAGCCTCCCTGCAGGCCCTCAGAGGGAGGTCGTCGCCCCCGGCTTGCCCTCAACCTGCCCCCAACCTGTCCCAACCGCTTCCATTCCTGCCCGAGCTCCCGCTGAGCCAAAACCACCAGCCCTCCTTCAGGCGCTGCAATAACATTTTCCTATGATGTGCTTTACTGCAGACCTCAGAAAGCGATGAGTGCTAACAGATTCCAGCCCTGTGTAAAAGGAAAGCCTTAGAACTATATTTGGGTCGACTTGTGATGTGCTAGGGGCTTTTCCACATTTGGACAGAAGTGTGGTGCCAGTCATGTCTCTCCTGGATGGGCTGACTTACAATTCTCCTGGGAGGTTTAACCGCCTCGGCATAAACTGGGGGTCATGGGCAGGGTCTGACACAGCTGAGCCCTGGTCTCCACTCCCTTTGTGAGAAGACTTCCACATTGTTCAGTAGGCCTTGGACCTGTAAACCCAAACCGTTTCTATTCCTGGCCTTACCCCTCCTCAGCTAATCCCATATTCAGACTCTAACACTAACCCTAAAAGTAGGGGTGTTCTTCAATTCTTTCGCTTGAGAGACTGGGAGACAGGGGGAGGAAGTAACATAAGTTGATGGTCTCTACGGCCAGGCACAGTTCTAGGAGCTTCCTATGTATTAGATCCTAACGATAAGTCCTATGAATCAGGTTTCACAAATAAAAACACTGAGGCTCAAAGAGGTTGTGATTTTGCCCATGGTTACATAGCTAGAAAGTGCCCAAGTAGGATTTAATTTTAGGTCTTTCTGAATTCAAAAACCTTTGTTCTTCCCCAAACTGATGCTCCAAAGAAGTGTGTGCTCGCTCGTCAGCCCCACACCAGTACCAAGCCCACAGCCGTAGAGGATTTGGAGTCAGTGTATAGGCCATCTAGAAAGTGCTCACCACAGAGACAGGGGTTTGGGGGGAAGTTTGAACCTGTACTTCAGGCAGTGTCAGGTCCCACTTCTCAAATCAGAATTTGCTTAGGTAACAAACCTCCACAGGTAGAAAGTACGTCTATGCACCTCCCAGCATCTGTGGGGTATCTATTCACATTCCCACTCCTCACTGTCTTACATAGACCATGGCCAGGACCTTAGTGTACGCTCTGTAGCCTGGGAAAAGTGAGCATTTTTGTGGTCTGACTTAAAGAGAAATAGCTGACAAATAAATCAAATATCCAACCAGAAGTTAATTATGCAACTGACAGAGGCTGATTTGTCATCCATATGTGGCACTGAATTTTCAACACCGGCCTCTGGCTCATCTAGTACATGCCCAGTCAGTTGAGACCCAAGTCCTAGGGCTGACATTCATTCTCAGCACAAGTTCTGATTACAACTCTGGGAAGTGCCACTCACATATTCTGGAAAGGCAGACCAGCCTCGGCAGCTGTACAGGGTAGCACCAACCCTGATACCCTTCTCTCAGTACTGACAGAACATGCAGGTAAAACATCAGTAAAAAATAAAGATGACTGAAACAACATGATTAATCAATTTGACCTAACTGGCATATTTAGAACACCCCACCCAACATCTGGAGAATGCTCATTCTTTCCAAGTGCATATGAAACTTTTACCAAAATAAACTATGAACTGGCCTATAAAATAAGTCTTAACAAATTTCGAAGGATCAGAATATCTTCTTTGATCATAGTAGCATTGAATGAGAAATCAATACAAGAAAAATAAATAGGAAGTCACCAAACATTTGGAAATTAAGCAACAAAGATTTAGATAACCCACAAGTCATCAAAGAAATAAAAATAGAAATTAGAAAATATTCTGAACCAAGTGAAAATACAGCATATTGAAACCTTGTGGAATGCAGCTAAAGCAGTGCTTACAGGGATACTCATAGAACTATATGTATACGTTAAAAATACAAATAAATATATTAAGTAAATGCACATATTTTAACATTTAAAAAGGGTTGAAGATTAATGATCTATTGCCATCTCAAGAAACTTGGGAAAACAGTAACAAATTAAATCCATGGAAAATAAAAAGATAGTTATGATAAAAGTAAGCACAGAAATTAATGAAATATAAAATAAACATCCAATGAAGAAAAATCAACAAACACAAATGTTTGATGGTTTGAAAAGATCAATAAAATTAATAAACTCCCAGCAAGATTGATTTTAAAAAAGAGAAAATAAAAGTAACCAATTCCAGAGATGAAAAAGAAGACCCCACTATATATCCTACACACATTAAAAACACAATAAGAGAATATTATAAAGGATCTTAAGACAATAAATTTGAAATTTTAGATGAAATGAACAAATTCCAGAAAAACAACATTTACCAAAATTGACTCAAGAAAAATTTTAAAATTCAAATACTCTTAGATCTATTAAAGAAATTGAGTTCATAAGTTAAAAGACATTGACAAAGAAAAACTACATACCCAAATGGCTTCATTTGTGAATTCTTATACAAATCTTTCCAGAGAATAGAGAAAAAAGAAACATTTCCCAACTTTTTTACGAGAAGAAAAACATTGATATCAGAACTTGATATAAAAAAGATTATAGATGCAAAAATCCTAAGCAAAATATTAATGCATTAAATCCAATAATAGAGCAAAAAGGTAACACATGATGACCAAGTGGAATTTATTCTAGGAATGTAAAATTAGCTTAACATTCTAAATTGTACCACATTACCATGATAAAGGAAAAAATATGCTCATCTTAATAGACACTGACAAAGCATTTGATAAAATTCAACAACTGTTCATGACTTAAAAAAAAATCTCTTGCAAACTAGAAATAGCAGAGAAACTCCTAAATCTGATAAAAGATATCTACAAAACTCATCTAACATTCTCCCCTGAGGCTGAGAACAACACAGAAAATACTCTAGTATCTCTTCTATTCAATTTGTAGCAGAGTTTCTACCCGGTACAACAAGGCAAGAAAAAGAAACTGAGGTAAAAAAAATTTGAAAAGAAAAAGTAAAACATCATTACTCACAGAAGACATAATTAAGTGTACAGAGAGAATCCAAATGAAACTATAGACTATTAAACTTATTAAGGTAATTTAACAAGGTTGTTGGATACAAAAAATAACTGCATATTTACTGAAAACAATTAAAATGAAATTTGAAACAAACAATTTGAAAATGAAATTTCAAAAGTACCAAATATAATAGCACAAAAATCATAAAATACCTAGGGATAAACCTAACAAAAATGTACAAGGTCTATATACCAAAAACTACAAAGCGGTGCTGAGGGAAATTTCGAAAGACTTAAATAAATTAAAAGATAGACCATTTTCATGGATTAGAAGACTCAATATTGTTAGGATGTCAACTTTCCTGCTCTGTGATCCAGAAGTTCCATTCCTATGTATATTAACAAAGAGAAAAGAGTATATGTATGTACTCAAAGATATATACAAGAATATTCTTAGCACCTTAATGTATTATATAATAGCCCCAAACTGGAAACAACCCAAATTTCCATCAGCAACAAAATAGCTAAATAAATACTGTGGTATAGTCATCATACAAGGGAATATTACACAGCAATTAAAAATAAAGTTTGCTGCTATACTCAACAACATGGATAATTCTCACTGACATACTGTGGAGTGAAAAACATCAAATCTAAAAGAATACATATCTTGTGGTTCCATTAATATGAAGCTTAAGGACAGCCAACACTAATCTATAGTGACAGAGTTGAGAACAGAAGTTGCCTTTGGGTAAGATCTTCATTTAGAGGGGGCATGAGGGAACTTTCTGGAGTGCAGGCAAGATTGTAAATCTTGATGTGATTGGTGGCTCCATGAGTATCTATCTATATCAAAACTCTTTTAGTAAGCTACACACTTAAGATTTATGAACTTTACCATACATGAGTTATAAAAAGTCAAAATGAATATCTTGACTATTAGAAATCAAAATGATTAGTTTTCTTCCACAAATTTTTGTCAGTTTTGGCTTGGACCACATTGTGTAGAGTCAAGTGGACCCTTGGAAATATGCTATTTACCAAAATTGTTGTGGACCGTCTCATGCGAAAATTAACACATAAAATGGAATCTTTCTTCCTTAAAATTTGTGATTTGTTTGTGAACACTGGTAATACTCATTTCCAGTTCTCCACTTGACTTTCTATCGCGAAGACTGTCATAGCTTCTGTTTCACTTTGTCAGAGGAAACCAGTCATATGGTTTTATGAATTCAAAGTTCAAGAAATTCTCTTACAGCAATGAAAACACTCTAAAACAACTGCTGGACACCCCTACAGTGGCTTAAACTTTATGATTTGTTCTTTTTATTATTTGTTGATTCTGAAGACTGTGAGAGGTAGCTATGTTTCAACATAGCAAGCTTTCCTGCAGACAGAGAGAGAGGGGCGAGGTGTGGTTGTGGTTGTGTCTTGTGAGCGTGTGCATGTAAACTCACGAAGTTCTGGATAAATTATACATTTCTTTGTAAAAAGACATTGAAAGGTATCTTTTGCTTCCTTTAGGAACATAGTGAATGTGAAAGGAATATAGCCACATCAATTTTGTCGAAAAGAAACAGATTTTCTATGAAAATATAGGTTTTATATACAACTTGACATTTGAAGACAGATACTTTTACCAATGAGACGGTAAAAAACAGTCAGGACTGTTTGATTGTGGCTGTCAAATTCTCAGCTAACAGTAGCTAAAGCAAAATAAAGGGGGGTGATCACAAAGGTACTGGGGCCTACATGATCACGAAGGTTCATGGAGCCCACTGAGGGCTTTGGGAGATCAGAGCTGACGCTTTCTGTTCATGTCATCTCTCTGCCTCTGTGCTATGCGTGCCACACTTGCTACCACCCAAGGGCCTTCTGCACTGCAGGGAGCGTGGCCAGAGACAGCTGTGGCTTCACCTTTCTGACCTGAGTGGACAGACACCTTCACTGCCAGAATCACCTTCTAAGCCCCTGGGAAAGGCCTCTGGCTGGTGCTGTGCGACCGTTCTGCCCCAGCCATGGTGGCTCACGGAGCAGGAGCAGGGCGGTCAAAGGCAGTAACCATCCGCAACAGATAAATACCCCTCAAAAAGGCTACATACCCTAATTCACCATAAATGCCCCATTTACTCACTTCTCCAGACATCCTAGACCATGGCGTCCTCCTTGATTTCTAGAAGATGTCAGCTTTCCATTTTTCATTCTCTGCCTCTGAGACAGCCCTTCCCACAGTCTGTCAGCACTCTCGGCCCTGATCTCTACCATACATACATAGGAAGGCTTGGAACAATTGAAAAGACTGACAGGCGAAAAGACCATGTAAAACATTTTGAATTTGGAAAACGAGTAGCCTCCAGACGCTTCAGATTTCTTTCAGTTTGATTCACTTCAACATCCATAAATAGCATTGATCAGATCTACATGCACACGTACTTCACATGTACACACGTGCTTGCCGCTCCCCAAAGCAGAATAATCACTGGCTGACGAGGTTTGCACAACTTGGAGTATGAAGATCCACATGGAGTAACTAAGGAAAACTGTCCAGGTAAGGAATCACAGCACCCAGGAGCTAGGAGTGACAAGTTCAAGCCTCACAAAATTGACTGGATGATTTTGAGTGATTTGCTTTGCCCATTTATAAAAAGAGGAAGTTAGACTAGACCAAGGGTTGGCAAACTAAAGCCCACAGGCCAAATCTGGTCCACTGCCTGTTTTATAAATAAAGTTTTATTGAAACACAGCACACCCATCCATACCGTAAGTATTTTCTATGGCTGTTTTTATGCTACAATGGCATAGTTGAGTGGTTGCAATAGAGACTGCATAGTCTGCAAACTCTAAAACATTTACTATCTAGCCCTTTACAGAAAGTTTGCCAAATTCTGATCTAAATAAGTCCCCACAAAATCATTTTTCCCTTGAAATTCAAGGATAAATAAGTTTTAATCTGAATTATGCAGACAGTTGCCTCATCTGTAATTTTCTTCACCTGTATATGGTGTTTAGCCCAAGCCACATGGACCTACACCTATAGAGGAAGAGACCAGCAGAGACATCAGTCAACTGTGCATGCAGTCAAAATAAGTAACCAATATGACTTATATTATCCCTCTAGCAACAGCAGCAGTAATATGAAATATCCAAACACTTGCCCACATTTCCCTGTCCCTTTCTCTCTGGTCATAGAAACAGACGAGAAAGATTTCAGAAGAAGTGATGTCTATTCAGCCCAAAGTGAAGTAGAACCATAGCCATCACTGAATTCCACATAGATGACAATATCTGGGGAAACACACAAGGAAATGTATTTGAGAGCTTGGATTTTCTATTTTGCCTTTCAGAGTAGCCACTGCTGAAATGCCATTTAATTTATATTGTGTATATATGGCAAGAAAGGGCAAAAAATTCACTAATAAAACACCATACTCACATCTTTCAGTTTTTGTTTTTGTTAGTGCATAAAAATTCTGTGAAAGTTGTACCTCTCAAAAATTTTTGGTGTAACACCATACTGACATATAGGGAAAAAACAGAGGGGGGTGAGCAGGGGACCCCCTACATACACACATGGGCACACACACATTTCTGACAAAAAAAAAAGAAAGAAAGAAAGAAACCCAAAAGCAATAACCAAGCCTCAAAATGCCAGGAAGCAAGGTTATAAATTTAACACAAACAGCTCCCTCTTCAAACTCCCAGTCCGTTTATCAAATTTTAAAAACGAAATGACAAGTTAAGATTATTAGTCAAAATATATAAATAAATCACCTTACATATGTTCTTTCCAAGGTCTGTGAATGATTTCACAGTGGTTAGTTATAATAAGTGAATACACAGGCAACCTGGGTTTAGGAGCAAAACCGGCCCAGGTAAGGCTGGCAGCCTGCCAGTCCCCAGACGGCACAATTAGCTCAGGGGCACAAGTGAAAGCTGGGCCTGCACACAGAGGCCTTTAAAAGCAGCACTGCTGAGCTTTCTTTCATAAGGCAGAACTGACATCTTCGCCATCACTTGGTCCGCGATCCCCTACACGCAATTCTGTTGTTTATAGAAAGAAGTTTTTTTAGATGTCTCCAAAAACCAAGGATTAAGTCAACTCATCATAAATCCCTCCTGCTAGAAACCAACTCATGGAAAAACTTTTTGAAAATATAGTTTGTCAAATGCTTTGGGTTTTAACAAGATGCCAAGATCTGGGGATCATAAATTATCTGCTGGCACAGGCAGCCTCAGAGAGAGTGAGGCACGCTCGAGTTCTGTGTTCAAGACGAATTGCTGGAAAGTTTTCTATCTTGAAAAAGTGGTCCTGTTTTTTACCCATGTCAGATTTACACAACATCCGATGTTAACTGCCCTTCTGTGGCTGCCACATGCCAAATGTAAACAGGAGCACAAGAAGAAAAAGTTCTTTGAGCAGACTCCCCACCGCTGGCCCGGAGCCAGGGCTGTCGCACAAGGCCCCCCTGCCCTCCGGGCATCATTCTGTCGCTGCCCTTCATAGTATTACAGCGTTGGAACAAAGCCAGCTGTCTTCCTTTTCAAACCAATTTGTCCAATAGCACAGATTATTGCGTTAGGTAATCTGTCACTTCTCAAAAAAAAAAAACTTTAATGTCCTTTTCTTTATATATTGCTCTCTGAGCCTTTGAGGACCTTTTGGTGAGACCATTCCATGATTTATTCACCTTAGAATAAGCTACTCTTATTTGGCACCTTCTCAGCTAAACAACAAAAGCATTTTTAAGTTTAGAGCTATACAAACCTAAATTTTTTTAAATAATTATGCAGTACATGTAAGCACTGAAAGAAAATCTACACCAGCAAAGGAAAATGATCCTTATAACTTGTCTAAAAATCATTTGTGACTCCATTATATGAAAAGTTCCCATGAAGGTGGTGTTCAGGAAGTCAAGCCTCTCTAAGCATTGTCCTCAGTTCTCTGATTCACTTTGTGAGCAAAGACCTAGGAATGAGATTTTTTTTTTTTTGAAGAAACATTTGCTGTGCGCACACAGAAGAAAATATGGGCTGTTTTCAAAAAAGACATTCAGACCAGCCATGATGGCTCATACGTGTAATCCTAACACTTTGGGAGGCCGAGGCAGGAGGATCCCTTGAGTCCAGGAGTTTGGGACCAGTCTGAGCAATGTAGTGAGACCTCATCTTTACAAAAAATAGAAAAATTAGCTGGGCATGGTGGCACACACCTATAGTCTCAGCTACTCAGGAGGCTGGGGTAGGAGGATCGCTTGAGCCCTGGAGTTTGAGGTCCCAGTGAGCTATGATGATGCCATGGCACTCAAAGCAGGACAACAAATGGAGACCCTGTGTCAAAAAAAAGGAAGAAGAAGAAAGAAGAAGAGGAAGAGGAAGAGGAAGGAGGAGGAGGAGGAAGAGGAAGAGGAAGAGGAAAAGAAGAAGAAGAAGAAGAAGAAGAAGAAGAAGAAGAAGAAGAAGAAGAAGAAGAAGAAGAGGAGGAGGAGGAGGAGGAGGAGGAGGAGGAGGAGGAGGAGGAGGAGGAGGAGAAGAAGGAGGAGGAGGAGGAAGAAGGAGAAGGGGAGGGGGAAGAAGAAGAAGAAGAAGAAAGAAGAAGAAGAAGAAGAAGAAGAAGAAGAAGAAGAAGAAGAAGAGGAGGAGGAGGAGGAGGAGGAGGAGGAGGAGGAGGAGGAGGAGGAGGAGGAGGAGGAGGAGGAGGAGGAGGAGGAGGAGGAGGAGGAGGAGGAGGAAGAAGAAGAAGAAGAAGAAGAAGGAAGAAGGAAGAAGAAGAAGAAGAAAACATTCACTTCTTGGAGGACTGAGTCTTAGTTTCGTGTTTCTCGCAGTTTCTCTAATTCCAGACATGCACAATGTTACCCAAGACTGTGCTAAGAAACAGCAAGATTTCCTATATACTATGCATGGGTTAGTTGAAATTGCATTTCAATACATGTAACAGAAACCTCACTGTAATCAAAAGGGATTTATTTCTCAAACATAGCAAGAAGTGCTGAGGTGGCTGGTCCAGGCAGGTACAGCAGATGCATTCAGGAGGCGCGCCCCAGCCTCCTCACTCCCTCAGCCTATCCTCATGCTTCTTACCTCATGTTCACAAGACAGCAGCCACCTCCACTTCCCCATTCAGACAGAAAGAAAAAGGGAAAGGAATAAGGGGATGCCAGCCTATGCAAGAAAATTAAAATCTTTCCCCCAAATTCCCAGCAAATCTCTACTGTTGTCTCACTGGGGAGGCTGGGACGTGTGGTGGTTTAGGTGGGTACATTGCCACCCCAAACAGAATTAGGATTCTCTCAGTAAGGAAAGAATGGATATGGGGAAGGTTTCTAGCAGGGTCCACCACAGTGCTTAAGAAGTCGTATATCTCTCTATCCAGAAGAGAAAGCCGTGCCCAGACTTCTTGAGTGAAACAGGCTGTCTTCTCCAAGACCCTGTAAGTACCAGAGGCATTCCCTCCCTAAGAGAGACAATCTTGACCTGAATTCCTAGGGGGTGAAATTCGGAGTTAACTATCATGCTTACATAAAGTGGGCAATTAAGGGATCAAGATGTAATCACCACTAATGCGGGAAGCAAGTGGCTTCAGGATTGACCATAAAACATGAACCACACACATAGGCATTTGAACAAAAAGAGCTCTTCACTACACTCTTCATCTCTTCCCCACTGAAATTATCAGCTTGCATTAGACTGTGGAAATGGACATCTTCCCAGTCCAAGGTATTACAGAAAGTAATACTGAAACAAAAGGTAAAAAGGTAAAAAATATCTACCATATTTATAAAACAGAAAAGTAAAAAGGCAACTAATTAGTCACTTTAACCAATGGGTTTCCCTGAAGATGGGTTTTAAGGGCAAGATTCCCCAATAAATTTTATGCAATAGCTCAATTTATATGTCTCTTTATAGAAACATGTCTAAGTACAAAAAGCATGACCTAACACTTGTGCTTTGTAAAGACTTGCCACAAGATTGGCAAAATATTAATAATTGTTATCACCAGATGGTGAACACACAGGGGTTCTTTATGATCTATTTTCTTCTTTTTGTTTTGGGTTGGAAATTTTACATAATAAATTTTTTAAAAATATTTGACACTAGAAAACTAGAATAAAAGCTCCAATTTTCTCTAATAATAATAATAATAAGATTCGTATCTCATCCTCTAACTTAATGGGGAGTGTACTTTGTAAAGAACACATCCAGGTTAGTAGGGAAATTCAGAATGGTGACTCATTAATCCATAAAATAAAATCTATTTTCAAATTTAGCCAAGAGTTTTACTGTGAGAACTGAGCACTCTTTCAAGATTTCAAAAGCATAGGCATGTGTTTCTGTGGTTAGAGACGTTACTTGACATGGGAAAAGAATCTCACTGGAAGTTATGTCTCCAGAGGGCCTCTCTCCCTCCACCTTTCAGCTGGATCGTGACACCTGATGCTCAAAATAAAAGACAAACGCTATGCTCTTCTCTCCACCATCCCTTTGTGATAATCAGAAGTGGCAAGAATTCCTCCTCCTGCTTTTCTAGAACTAACTTTTTAGGGGAAGGCTATGACTTATGCACAGTTGATCTTTGCAAATAAACCATACTTTGTATCTATGGCTATGCACAAGAGCATATTTTATTCTTGGTTTATTAAAGGATTCAACCATGGCTTTTAAAACATATAGGTACCTCCCAATTATTTCCTGTTATCGTGCCATCCCCATTACCATTCCTTGGTTATACGTTATCATTGTGTGAATTCCCAAGATGAGATTACTTACATACCGTGTGCCCTGAAATTTCCTCTTATTTTGAAGTATTCTTCTGCTCACCTCCCTATGCTCCCAAAACCTCAATATGACTGTTTCCTCAAGTTCAATGATTACTTCAGAGGCACATTAAATACTTTTGTATCCATTCACTTAATCATTTGCAATGCAAACCAACTTACCACTTTCCAGATCCACACATAGAAAGGTCTCTTTCTAAAATAAGCCATACCCTATGCACAAACCATTTCTGTTTTCTGTTTTCCAATAGTAGATACACAGCCAAACAGCTAACTGAAGATTTCTGCAATGAAAAACAAGTGGGTAGCATTTCTAAACTAACTACTATCTTGGAACCAGGGACCAAGATGATTTTAAAGAGTTGCGATCTTTTTTCTTGAAAGTTCTATTTGGAGCACTACAAAAACATTTCAGTTTTGTAAGTATTATTACAAAGCCATAATTGCACTGACAAATGAAAATAAAGTGTTAGCTTAAAAATGGAGCTTTGCCCATCAAGACAGCTTGCAAGGCAAAACAGACCCACAGGCAGCTACAATCGTTGTGTATATTACCAAATTTGTGGTGGAAAAACGTTATATTGCTTAGTTTGGGTTAACTATTCTTGTCCGTATATGCATGAGATGTAAAGAAAATACATATGGTTAAGACCAATTTTACCCTTTTGAAGATAAAAGAACCAAAAAAGAAAATCCTGGCAGTTCTCTGTACACCAGCAGGGCACTTTAATTTGTACCATACTTTGTCACATCAGTGGACATGAAGATCCCTGGGGTTATTGTGATCTGTGATAGAGGTGACATTAGGAGAAGGGAAGTGAGGAAAATCTCACCGAACTACATAAGCTCCTGGTCGCCAGGCTGATGCAGTATTGTAAATCCATAAAAACCTGTTTCAAAAACAAATTTGCACAACTATAAAACAGAATAGCTCTTACGGCCACAAAAGCTTCCTCTCTTGCAATCCTGCAGTTTGAGCAAATTCCCCAGGGCCTCGAGTGAGTGGTAGCCCTGTTTAAAAAATGTCTCCAGTGTTAACAGCCTATTTTTATACTTAATAAAAAAATTTCATTAGATGGCCACCAAAGAGGATGTTGGAGAAAATACTCTCCTTTTTAAGAATGTCATCCTTTATTAAAAGTTTTATGAGGAAGAAAAGGAGAGATCCACAACAGGGCACATGTAATAGGTATGAAATGCAGAAAGACCCAAGAGAAAGGCCCACATGTTACAACATTCTTGGAAGAAGGGCTAGTCTTCAAGAGATGCTAAGCAGCATGATGTTATACCTCAAGTTTATTACCATCAGGGCACTCTGGCAGGAAAATAAGTGTTCGAACTTGCCTTATACCCTAATGAAGGCTCAGTGTTGTGCTGTTTACAAACCAGATGCACGTGGTCTGGGCAGGGCAGAGCTGCATTTGTGCCAGCATGGCGTCAACACCTATTTGATGTGTGGGGACGCTGGGCAAAACTGGAGCACAATGGAGTGATGTGCTTGAAAACTAGCAGAACAGAGTTCAGAGAATTTCTCTGGGAAATTCTACAGGGGGTGGGTATGGAAATGCTAAGATGGAAAGATCTTATGGAAGCATTTCAGGGAAACCATACCCTTGGCAGTGCTTACAGACAGTATGGCCAAGTCATTGGTCCAACGAACAATGTGCATCCCAGGAAATCCAGCAGCTGTCAGACTCACAAGACTGGAAGGGGCTGGAGAAGGACACATAGTCCATCTCTTATCTCCGCCAGCAGGATCTCAGGAAGAGTTGGTACCATTTTTTTAACATCATCTGCTACTCTCTTTGGAACTGTGGATAGGTTCATTGCTTTGTTTTGTTTTGTTTTGTTTTTTCTCCTTCACGTTTGCCTATTGCCCTCTTTGCATGACATTTGTGAGAGATAAGGCTCCAGGGGTATAATTCTCCAAAGCTAGCCCAGGAAGAAGCCCTTATGAGATTTCAGAGCTTAGTCTGTTATCTGCTTCCATAAAAAATATTTACTGGAATCTTGATGCTTATATAATGATGTTTTGTGAAGCAACAGAGTATAGTAGAAAGGCCATGGAATTTGGAGTTAGAAGAGAGTTTGAATCCTGAATTTGCTCATTCATAAAGTTACAACCAGTAAATTCTCTTGTCCAGACCCATCTTGCTGCTTCTTTATCACATCACATTAGCAGGTCTGTGTGATTGCCACTTAAGGTATCATTGTGCTTAGAAAGAAATTGTTCTCCCTGTCTGCAGACTGCAGGTACTAGAGGAAGCATTTTCTGGACCTTACCTTAGTGTCTCCCAGGTGTGAGAATTGGCTCTAAGTCAGTAACAGAAAAGCAGTTCACCAAAAACGGATTTACTAAAAATCAACCGCTGAATGATCCCATTTATCTAAATGCTCAATTCACTGAATTTTCCAAATTTATTGATTGATTTAAAGCCAATTTCTTTCAATTATTTATAAAGTTTGCACAAATTTATATTGGGAAAAATAGTTTTAACAGCTATTAAAATAATATTTCTTCAAAGCTACAGCTACCTGTGTTTCATTTTCTTTTTATAACAGCTAAGGAATATTCTATTAGTCAAAAGGAAAGAATTGCAAGGTGATTTGGTCTCTTTATGAATGTATTTAATGTTAAGAAAATATAGTTCATTGTAGTAACTAACGTTTTGTTAGTAACAAAAATTTTATTGTTTCACATGGTAATTTTTTAGTTTATTCTGATTTCTTTCTCATATCCTTTTATATAATTTTCTGTCTTATTCCAAGTTCACATTGAGATTCTGCCAATCAGGTGTCTGGTGGCCCTGGCCAAGTTGTTTCACCTCTCTGTGCTTTATTTCCCACAATTAGAAAATGGGAATAATAATAGCCTCTACTTCATAGAGCTATTGGGAGGCAGCTCTATTAATATTAATATATTTATTAATATATGTAAAGTGCTTAGAACAGTAACTAGTATACAGTAAGAAACAAATGAATATAAATTATTATCATAACTTTTCAAAAATGTTATATTAAAGCATTTCTTACTAACACTTGGGTCACCTTCAATGGATCTGGAAAACTTATTTTGATTCACTCTGCATTTCCCACTGCCAGGAGGAGTCCTCTTCTGCCCTACCTGTGCTATGAGATCATCTTGACTACACTTCTATGAAATCCTGTGTGTACATCCACATTCCCTCTAACTGTGAGCAGAGACTGCAGTCCACTCACCTCTGTATGCCATCATGCCTGCTAGCGCCGTGCTTGGGGCATGGTGAGCCTTCCGCAAGCCTTTGCCAAATGAGCAGGTAACTGACACGAATGTAGTCAGCATGTGACTGGTGTCTGGGCTCATGCCTTTTGCTGGTTCTCACTAGCTTCTATTTCGAAGGATGGCCTTTTTGTGAACTTCTGCCCTCATTCTAGAATACGTTCTTCTGAGCAAACAGTTCCCATCTCCACTTAGCATCCGCACCCTTCCCTTGGAACCAGGGAATGGTATTACATTAACAGGCATTCTTATTCTCAGAGGTGCCTTCCTGAGATGAGGTGTAAATTAATGCCAGCCTGACCACTCTGGGTCATTAAAGACCAGATGGTAATTTTTGCAAGAGGAGCAACTGAACCCTACTGGCCTGGCCCAAGTCCAACCCGAATAATTGCCTCCTGACTACACAATATCCCTCCTCTCATTCAGACACAGAAATGATTTTCACTTCATCTTCTGAAAGCTGGCCAGGCGGGGCTGTGCTGGCTTTTCACCCACTGTTTTTGCATGGACACAGGCTAGCAAAGCAGCATTCCTGTGGGGGGTCTGCAAAGTGCTCCAGGGCAAGTGGTTTTAGTCATATTCTTGGAAAAATAAGGTGTTGTCAACTTAAATGAAAACACGTCATCTCTCAGTGCATTTTTAAAATTTTTTTAAGCTACAAGAGTGATCAAAATTTTGTTATAGCAAAAAAAGGGTTTAATTTGGGCATGAATTGTTTTTGTTAGAATCATAGAAATAATGGCTTATCCCCAGTTTAGATAGTCCCTGGAGTGGGTCCACTTTTGGCATTAAAGCTACATAAAGCAGTGTGGATGGGTTTTTGCTGGAGCCAATCCCCTTTCTTATGATTATGGAGGAAGATTGGGGATACAGCAAGAACCTCAAATGCCTGCTCAGCATGCAACTGCCTGCATAGAGGAAGAACTGATTGGCAGGACTAATGGAGCAGATCAGTCTGACCGTGAAATGTCCAGGGCCAAATGCCAAGGTCGAGAGCGCCCTGGGTGGATCTGATTGGCACAAAGGTAAACAGACCAAGTACAAGACATAAGTGAGCGAAGGCTGGTTAGGAACACCATTCCCGGGAGGCCTGCAGGTCCTGACCCTTCTGCATGAAATTATCCAGAGCATGCTGGACTCACTCAGAGAGGGCACAAAGTTCTTGAAGTAGTTTATGATTATGTATTGGCTTGCCACTCTTGGAAAAACCTGCGGCTCAGACTTCTCTACACTTTCCTTTGTGTCACTAGCCAGAGATATGGTTTGTATAGAATGGGCTGAAGCATATTTTCTCCATCCAGAAAAACGTCACAAGGCCTCAGAAGACCTCCATAACTTATTTCAGGAACGTAGGGAAGCACTGACTTGCCCACAAACACATTCTCTTCGCCGGTGGACTTGGCTAAAAGTTGGCTTGGAGAAGCTATGTCTTGACTCAAAGCTAATACTTAGTAATAAAGCTTCCTGGGAAAGTAAGACTGCCAAAGTTTAAGTGGTGGGTTTTTATGACCAGGATTATGGTCCATTAAGGGATGAGGATGAAAACACCAGCTTGTTTCATTTTGATCTTTTCTCTAGGCTGAACCACCATCCCATTTCCAATTAAAGTTCCACAAGAAAAATGCTGACGTTTCTCCTTCAGAAACAACCTTCCTGGCTCTTGCCCAAAAAACCCACCATCGTCTGAAGCCACATGCTCACAGCATCGACATTCTGCAGCTTTGTTTCCTCCAAGAGTATAAATGGCTTGTAAATAAAATGAGCCTTCAATCAAGATTTTTTTTTAATGAGAAAAGTGAACACATGAAATATGTTCAGTCTGAATGGGATGTGGGAACAGCATGGCCTTAGATGACACTGGTGGACGCTGGCACCTGACTTTGACCATGAAGCTCTTATGACCATCAAGTATATAATTGAGCTTCTATCTTTAACTTGCTCTGTGGCTCAGGGAATGAAAATGAACAACCTGGTTCCTCCATTCTTCTCACACTAGTGAATTCCACCAATGACTGCAGGCACGGCAAAGGAAGGCTCCCTCCCGTCTAGACATGATCTGGTCATTTTTTAGAACAAGGTGCACAGACATCTTAAAGGCACTCTAGACAAACCCTAATGGGTAAGAACACTGGCAAGAAGAAAATTAAACAACTATTAAACAACTGAGGAAGGCTTGGATGTGTCCCACCCTTTAAGGTAGCAGTTCCCAATGTTTTTGGCACCAGGGATCATTTTCATGGAAGACAATTTTTCCACAGCCCAAGGAGGTGGGGTATGGTTTGGGGAAGATTCAAACACATTACATTTATTGTGCACTTTATTTCTATTATTATTATGTTGTAATATATAATGAAATTATTATACAACTCACCATAAGTTGGGGACCCCTGCTTTAAGGGATGTCAATGTGATAAGCTATTATTTGGGCTTTTCCAATAAGTTTAAAAATAGCTTTGTATTGTGTACTGATATAAATTTCAATCTAACCAAAAAAATCTCATATCTATATAAGAAACCTCTCAAATGAAATAGGAAAAATGAAATAGGAAAAAACCTAATAATAAACTATTTTCTAAGAAATGTTGAAAGGCCATATTAAGAAAGAAATCTAATAGGTTATAAAATAAAATCATCTTCAGATTAATGCAAGAAGGTTCGACTTTTCCCAAGAAAGTTGAGCAATTTATCTTTGTGAAGCCAGGAGATTTCAAATAAATCCAAATTGAAAACAAAACAAAATGGAAATTCCATCATCACCTAGGTTATGTGTGTTCTGTTACATTAACACTCATTAGATAACACATTCAACTGTTTCTGAACACACAGAAGGAAAATATCCTCCATGGACAATGAGACCAAATGCTTTTTATGGAAAGTTAAGGACAAATACAAATTTCTGCAATGACTATAACTTGAATCAAATTGTTTTTTTGTCCCTCCCCTTCTTTCCATGGTCTGTTCCATAACACATTTACCCCAAATGATTGCCTGGTTAATCTCTATACAAGAAAGCATCTGAGGCATGGAATTTCCATGGGGAAGATTTTCTCTTTTTCTTTACCCAAGCTTTAAGATTTTGAGAACGGGGGAAGAAGAAAAATGTCTGTGGGCTGTGAGCTTGGGAATTCTCTGGCTGGGAATTATGTCAGGGATTCCTCCTGAGTGGGACTTTCTTCTTCAGAGGGTGTTCAGAGGGGGCAGAGGTGGTGCCTTGAGATGCACTGAGCCTGGAGGGTTGATGCTATCAAAACTTGAACTTGGAATCTGCCTTTGTGTAATTATATATGAACAGATAAAGTGAAAATGGCCATTAAAAATCTCTTTCCAGCTTCTCTACCCTAAGGATAACTAAATGAACTGATGGAATTTTCAGGGAGAATCAATATTTATTAGGAGATGTCTTAGTCTGCTCAGGGTGCCATAGCAAAATACCACAGAATGGGGGACTTAAACAACAGAATTTTATTTTTTCACAATTCTGGAGGCCAAAAGTCTGAGAGCAAGGTGCCAGCAGAGTCAGTCTCTGGTGAGGACTCTTTCCTTGGGTTGCAGGTGGCCGCCTTCTTACTGTGTCCTCACGTAAGAGAGAAAGAGAGAGAGAGAAGAGAGAAAGGTGGGGGAATATGGGGACACTGTGGTGTCTCTTCTAATAAGGGCACTAATTCTATCAGATCAGGGCCCCACCCTCATGACCCCATTGAACCTGAATTACTTTTACAATAGGCTTATGTCTAAATACAGTCACACTGGGGGATTAGTGCTTAAACATATAAATTTGAGGGGGATACACTTGGGTCCATAGTAAAGGGGTAATATTCAAAATTTAATCATTGGACACAGATGCTTGCCACATCTGCCAGCTAGACTGGTTCATGCAGCAGAATATCAGTTTTACCCTTTGAATCAGGAAAAAGAAACAAAAGAAGCAGAAGTCTTCCTCTTGGCCTCCTCCTGGAAAAGTCACCATTGTGTGTTTACAAGATGACTTCCATTGCGCAGTGCATTACCCAAAAAATGTAAAAATAGGTTTTATCCATTCCTGTATGGAAGCAAGCATGTTGCTTTATCAATATAAATACATTTTAATTCATCAGTAGTGTTTATCTGGGGAGAAGGACATTATAGGAAGCTTTCACTTTATAGATTATATAATTTTATCACCTGTACATATTATTTTAATCAAAAAGAAAAGACTTTCAACTTATTTTACATTAGTAAAAATGCCCACTCTTTAGTCCTTAAAATCCTAAAACAATGAACTATGCTAGCTGCAGAGTTTTATCCGGTGTTTTTACTGTTAGAATTAAATTATTAGCTGGGCAGAGTAGCACACGCCTGCAATCCTAGCTACCAGAGAGACTGAGGCAGGGTGATCGCTTGGGCCCAGGAATTTGAGGCCAACTTAGACAACACTGCAAGACCTCATCTTTTTAAAAAAATGAGAGAGAGAGAGAGAAAGAGAAAGAAAGAAAGAAAGAAAATTACACTATTGCATGAAGAGCTGGATCTGTGCTAAGCATTAAAACAACTTCTCATTCATTTTAATAGTTTATTTCTTGTTCCAGAGTTAGCATTTTAAAAAATGGCACATTTCTGAATGAGAAATTGAAATGTTTAAGAAGGCAATTTTAATGGTATTCAAGAGTGGCTGTCAGGAAGGCCCCAGCCACTCCTTAAGCATGGTTACAGTCTCTATGCCCTAAAAAAATGAAATCATACCTTCTCTTCCCCAGCCTTTCAAGAAAGGAAGCCTTCTTGCCCCATAAGGAGATGTTATAGTCACAAACATGACAGCCGAGGACTTGTTGCTGCGTGGATTTCCTGCTTGATATCTGTATTAGTTTCACAACCCCCACACTGCAGGATATCTGGTATCCCATCCACTAAACATGAAAATCACCTTTCAGGTACTGTGGCACTTCCAAATTCTCCCCGGGATGTGGTCCTGCTGAGAACCACTGCATTTAACCACGCTAGACTATTCACAGTCTCCAAAACACTCCACACAATGCTGTGTCCTGGATCATTACATATTCTGCTCCTTGTAACTGCAATGTTCATCTAAACTTTCTTTTTTGTCCATTGAATTACAACTCACCCTTCCTAAATTTGTAAAGGCTTTCCCCATTCTTCCTACCTGGCAATTCCCATACCCACCTTTGCATATTGTATTCCATTAGCCAATGGAATAACAAATAACTGAAAACCTGAATAACACAGGCTTTAAACCAAAAGACAGATATGAAGTCTGGAAGTGGGTCAATCCCAGACTACTTCTGTAGTTCTCAATTATATTATTCAAAAATAAATGCCTTTTCCTTCCTTCAGCTCAACCATCTTCAGCATGTTGGCTTTTCATTCTGTTGCTAATTGCTTCATGGTTTTAAGATGGCTGCCTGAACTCTATCACAATGCCCTCACACCACTGTTCCAGTTAACAAGGAAGCAGATGATAAGAAGTCTTTCTCTGAAACACACTCTTTTTTAATCTGGGAAGTAAATCTGTACTCATAGACATCCCCTTATGTCTCATTAGCCAGAACTGCTCCACAAGAACATTTCCCAAAGAAGTTGGGTGAGAAAGTAAGTCTCTATCAAGGGGTAATAGGATACCATGATTGGCTTAGCCACAAAATATATTATACTTTATGGCTGGCCATATTCATACATACACACACACACACATCAATCAATGTATTGAAGGCAAGGGAAAAGGGGGTGAATGGCAGTTCAGTGGGTATCTAATAGTATGTGCAAACTTGTGACTCTATCTCCATGGGATGTCTGCAAACCAAGACAACAAAGATGGGGTGTCATTTGCTTTGGATTCTTCAGACTCCAGCACAGAAAGAAAGCAAAGTTTTCCTCTGGGAACAGAATTTGGATTGGGCTGCCATAATCAACAAAAGGCTCAACAGAAAGCCACCAGCACACCTGGGGTCAAAGCTGTAATTCCTGCCCTTTCTTTTCCTCTCAAAGTCTACAGCTCAGTATATCTGAGAGGGGCATTATTATAGGAATACCTACTATAATTATTGGTTACGCTTTATTGAATTTTTCTTTCTAATAACAAAAGCAATGCATATTTACTTCATCAAGGCAAAAATTTCCCCCTTCACCTCATTTCAATCCTCTACCCATAGCACCTCCACTAACTAATGTTAACAGTTTAACATGTAAACTTTTGCATTTTTCTCTATACTCATTCAAACTTAGATTGTATTTCTATATATTAGCACCAAGCAATCATAAACTGAAATTTTAAAAAATAAAAGGAGAAATAGACAAATCTGCATTATAGTCAGAGATTTCTATACTTCTTTCTCAATAATCAATAGAACAAGTAGACAGAAAATCATTAAGGATGTAGAAGATTTGATCAACACTATCAATCAATTCAGCCTAATTAACATGTATAGAATACTCCACCAACAATGGAATACTCATTTTTTAAGTGCATACAAAATATTTACCAAGATAGACCATATGCTAAGCCAGAACACAAGCTTTACTAAATTTAAAGCAATTCAAATCATATTATGTTATCTGATCACAATGAAATTAAATTATAAGTCAATAACAGAAAGACCTCTGACAAAATGTGAAATATTTGGAAACTGAATAACACACTTTTAAATAACCCATGGGTTAAAGAAGAAATCAAAAGATAAATTCAAAAGTATTTTACATTGAATGAAAATGACAACACAATATATCAAAATTAGTGGGATGCCGCTTAAGCAGTATTTAGGTGGAAATTTACAACACTCAATGCCTGCCTATATTAGGAAACAATAAAGGTCACAAATCCATGACCAAAGTCTTCTTTTTCTACTTTCCACCTTAATAAACTAGAAAAAGCAGAGTAAATTAAACCCAAAGTGAACAGAAAAAGGAAATACTAAAGATCAGAGCAGAAATCAGTAAAGTAGGAAGGAGAAAAACAATAATGTCAATGAAACCAAAGCTTGTTCTTTGAGAAGATCAATAAAATTAATAAACCCTTAGCCAGACTAAAGAGGTAAAATAGAGAAAAGACGCATCCTAACACTATCATGAATGAGAGCTGTGACATCACTACGGATTTTATAGACAGTAAAACAATAAATGAATGTTATTAATATAAAAAACTTTATATCAGTAAGTTATACCTTAGATGAAATTGATAAATTCTTGAAAGACACAAACCATCAAAAATAATTTAAGAAGAAATAATTTAGTAGCATTATATCTACTAAAGAAATTGACTTTGTAGATAAAAACTTTCTCACAAAGAAAACTCAAGACTCAGATGGCTTCACTGATGAAGTCTACAAATACTTAAGTAAGAAATAACACCAATCCAATTATACACAAAGTCTACCAGAAAATTAAAGGGAGGAGATTTTTTCCAACTCATTCTTTGAAGCCTTTATTATCTTAATATCAAAACCAGACAAATATATTATAAGAAAAGAAAATTACAGACAAATATATTTTATGAACACAGATACAAAAATTCTAAATAAAAGTTTAGCATATGAAATCTAATAAGATATAATATATGTGTATATGAAATATACATATATATGAATACTTCATGACTAAGTGGCACTTATCCCAAGAATGAAAAATGCTAGTTTAACATTTGAAAAATCAATCAATGAAATTTACTATATTAATAAATTAAGAAAGAAAAACATATGGTCATCTCAATGGACACAGAAAAAGCATTTGACAAAATCCAGCATTCATTCCTGGTAAAAACTCTCTAGAATCTGGAAATAGAAGGTAGTTTCCTCAACCTAAAAAAGAATATCTGTCAAAAACTTAGAACTAACATCATTAACTGTTTTCCCCCTAAGAACAGGAAGACAATGTTTACTCTCATCATTTCTATTCAACATTGTACTAGACGTTCTAAACAGTACAATAAGACAAGAAAATGGAATGAAAGGTATAAAGAAAAGAATATGTAATCCTTTTTTTATTCATAGCCTGAAAGTCTACATAAAAAATCCAATGGAATCTACAAGAAATGCTAATAAAACTAATAAATGAGTTTAACAGGGTTGTAAGATATAAGATCAATAAACGAAAACCTTTATACTAGCTCTATATTAGCATATCTTTATACTAGTTGGAAGCTGAAATTTTTTTAAGTTTTATTTTATATATAATTGACACATAATTATACATATTCATGGGTACAGTGTGATGTTTCAATACATGTATGCATTGTATAATGATTAAATCAGGGTAATTCGTATATCCATTACTTTAAATAGTTAGCATTTCTTTGGGAAGATAACATTCAAAATCCCCTCTTCTAGCTTGAAATATACAAGCAAGTCACAGAAAGATAAATACCACATGATTTCACTCATATGTGGAATCTAAAAACGTTGACCTCATAGAAGTAGAGAGTACAATAGTGATTATCAGAGTCTGGGGAGGGAAGAGAGATGAGGAGATAGGGAGAGATTGCTCAATGGGTACAAGGTTACAGTTAGACAGAAGGAATAAGTCCTGGTGTTCTATTCTTACATAGTAGAGTAACTATAGCTAATATTAAATAGTAATGTATTAGAAGTTAAAATTTTAAAACGATACCATTTATAATAGCATCAAAAAATCAGAAATAGCTAGGAATAAATATGACTTGAAGATGTGCAAGACCTATACACGGAAAACTATAAAACATTGCCAAGGGAAATTTTTAAGATCTAAATAAATACAGAGATAGGTCCAACAATTCAATATTCATGGGTCCAACAATTCAATATTGTCAAGATGTCAGTTCTGCCCAAAATGATCTTTGGATTGAACACAATCCTGTTAAGATTCCACCAGCCTTTTTTGTTGTTGTTGAAGTGTACAAGCTGATGCTAATATAAAATTTATTTGAAATTGCAAAGGACCTAGAACAGTTAAAACAATTTTGAAAAAGAAAAACAAAGTTGGAGGGCAGATGTTATCTGATTTCAAGATTTATTATAAAGCTACAATAATCAAGAAAATGTGATATTGATGTCACGCAAGACAAATAGATCTATGGTAAAGGATAAAGAGTTCAGAAATAGACCACACATACATATATAGACTACTGATTTTCAGCAAAGGTGCAAAGGCAATTCAATGGAAAAATGATAGTCTTCAACAAATGATCCTGGAACAATTAGATATACATGTGCAAGAAAAATGAACTTCAATCTATAATTCACACCATACATAAAAATTAACTCAAAGTGGATTATAGCCCTCAATTAAAATCTAAAACCATAAAATGTATATGTATATATATACATATATTTACATATATATGGTGAACATTTTGGGACCTAAAGGTAGGCAAGGATTTCTTAAACTTGATAAGAAAAACATGATTCATAAAAGAAAAGAATTGATAAATGGGATTTCATCAAAATTTAAAACTTCTGTTCTTTGAAAGACATATTTAGGAGAATTGAAAGACAAGTCATAGGCACGTAGAAAGTATTTGCAAATCATGTATCTAACAAGGGACTTGTATCCAGGATACATAAAGAAATTTCAAAATTCAATATAAGAAAATAACTCAGTAAAGAAATAGGTTAGCTATCTTATCCAAAAAAAGATATATAGTTGACAAATGAGCACAAGAAAAGATGCCAAATACCATTCGTCATTAGGGAAATAAAAATTAAACACACCTATTAGAAGGCTAACATTTAAAAGATTGGCTATACTAACTGTTAGCAGGATGTGGCGCAACTGAAAATCTTACATACAGCTAGTGAGTGGGAAGTAAAATGGTATTAATACAAACACTTTGGAAAACAGTTTGGCAGGTTCTTAAAAAGCTAAACACATAGCAACTACAGGATCTAACTATACTATTCCACTTCTAGGTATTTACCCAAAAGTAAAGAAAGCATACATCCAGACACAAATTTGTACACAAATGTTCATAGCAGCTTTATTCATAAAAGCCAAAAACTGGAAATAAACCATCAATAGATGAATAGATAAAAAAAATTTGTGGTATATTCATACAAAAGACTAGTACTCAGCAATAAAAAGGAATGAACAATTGATACATCCAAGAACATGGAGGAATCACAAATTAATGATGCTGATTCAAAGAAGCAAGACCAAAAAAATAGAGTACATATTGTACGATTCCTGTGACGGACTGAATGTTTGTGTCCCTTCAAAATTTCTGTGTTGAAGCCCTAACCTCCAATATGATGGCATTTGGGACCCTGGGGAATGATTAGGTTTAAATGAAGTCATGAGGGTGGTGCCTCATGATGGGATTATTGCTCTCATAAGATGGGACACCAGAGAGGTTGTTCTCTCTCTCTCCTGACGAGTGCACAAAAGAAATGTCAAATGAACACACAGCAAGATGACAGCCTCCTATGAGCCAAGGGAAAAGGCCAAAGAATGAAACCTATCCTGCTAGCCCCAGCCTCCAGAACTAGGAGAAATAATTTCTATTATTCAAGCCACCCAGTCTACAGTATTTTGTCCACCTGAGCCAACTAAGACAATTTCATTTATATAAAACTATGTAAAATGAGAACGAATAGACATTGACAGAAAGCAGGTCAGTGGTTTCCTGGGGAGGAGGAACTGACAGGAGGGTGCAGGAGAGGGCGATTACCAAGGGGTGAGAGCAAACTTTGGGGAACTATGGAAATGCTCGTTATTTTGATTTTAGTGATAGTTTCATATACATATGTCAAAACTTATCAAGTGGTACACTTAAATGTCATTCCGATTATACCTCAACAATCCTGTTAAATTCCCACAACGAAAGTACTTTAACTGTTATTAGCAACACAGTTTAAAATAGACTAAGTATCACTTAAATCTATTTTAAAATTTAAAATAAAATTTTAAAAAATAAAACCATGCTTTAGCATATAAAGAGCACTTAATGAATATATTTGGAATTAAGAATATCTTGTGACAGAGGGACCAACGTGTGCTGAAACCTTTAAGTTCCCTGTCATTCATAGTTGTGCCCCTGTTATTTGTCCCTCAGGGATACTGGGTCACTCTGTAACTAAGTGATGATAATAAAATCACTGTTTGTATTTTACATACCACTTTGCAAAGCCTTTTGTTTAATCCTAACATCCACCCTAAAGGTAAATAGTATTATCCCTGTTTTGCAGAGAGGAACAGAAAGGTTCAAGGAGGGTTAGTCAGTTGCCCAAGTCCCCATAGCTCAGGTAGCAGGGTGAGGTTGCATGGCAGGTCTGCTCCCATGGCTCTGCTCCTCATTCACCCTGGGGCCTCTCTGAGCTACAAATAACCAAAATCTTGGGCAAGACTCCATGAAATCCCTTACCCTCACCACCCAACAAGGGATAAGCTCCCTACCACCATCCAAGCACTTACAGAATCAGCTTAGTATTTAGACTGCATAAATGAGACAAGAAATGGTCTTTCTATCCACACTTTACAATGACTGACACATTGCAAGAGAAGATTTCAGGATTTCACGTGGACCCGACATAAAGCAATCAATTTCTTTTAAAAGGAGAGAAATTATAAGTGTTTTGTTAGGATAATAAAATCCAATGAACTTGCTTATTGAGAGTCCAAAATGGCTTGGCTCCTAAACTAAACACAAAATCAGACCTAGATGTCTACAGAAAATTTAGCCACTTCATCAACTAGTTTACCAAATAAATATAAAAGCAGACTCATACATTATTCCAAGCAAAGATAACAGATGCAGGCCCTTTTTAGACTTACACTTGCATGTCCTATTATTAAGGGCATTAATAGAAATGTTCCCTGAATGTTTACAAGGTGTTTACTTAGTTTCTATACTGAAAATCAGAACATCTTGGTACTGAAAATATTTCATGCCCAACAGTTATACAAAACCACTATTTCTTCGGTTTATAGCCTCTCTTAATCTCTTTGTGGAAATCTCCAGACCTCAACTACATTCCTTGAAATTTTACAGGGCACCAGAGGAACAGAAATCAGCTCAAAATGAATATGTGTATTCAGAAATGCATTGAGATTTTTCCAACTTTTCAGGTACCTCGTACAAATTAATCTTCTTAAGGGCCCTGGTGGTCTCTGAATCACTGCTTCACTTCCCCACTTCTCAGCACCCCCATTGTATTCTCTTGATAGGAATAACTGCCAGGTCATTAGGGAAGAAAAAGTTTATTGAGTCAAGATCTGGGAGGGCCCCCACAAGGTCAGGAGCAGGTACCACCAGTTTTACATAATTTTTCCATCTGCACCAATTTGATTTAAGGCTGTAAGTGGAATTTATTGGTGAGCATTGTATTATAAAAAGTGGTTTATACCATATTGTCTCATATTTATTATGATTCAGTCAAAAGTGAATTGTACACATGCTGTCTGCAATGAGCTGATACAATGGGGAAAAAAAATCCTGGCTCTTGGAAAGCACATTTGTTCTCCTTTCCATTGTCGTTAATGGTTTACTTAGGGGGAAGAAAAATTGCTTTAATGTTCAAACCGTCTCTTTTTCTGAGACACTGATCACCAAATGGAAATTATTAGAACAAAAAAAGCAGAAGGAAGTTGAACCTGATGTGTTAGGATAATGATAATAGAGAAAAATAGAATTGTTTGAGCAAAATGTGCAAAATAAAGAAATTATTTAGGATCTCTAAGAAGAAAATGAAGCATAGAAATGCAGGTTAAACCATTCAAAAATTTCAATTCTTTTAACAAAAGCAAAAAAAAAAAAAGTTATTATACTTAACATTATCCACATGGCTTGTCCCTTCGCCTCTGGCATCCTTATGAAGAGAAGGGAACAAACACCTACTACATGCGCTCAATCAGGTCACAGTTCAAAGTAATTTAATGGCCTCTGGAAACTTCTCCAGGTCCCTTTTTACAAGGCAAATTGTGCATTATTATTTTTTCTATGTCAATCCTGCCATCTCCCAGAAATCTAAAAATCTCTGGTTGATATATCTAAATAACTAAGTCTACTATTCCCAGAGTCAATAACACACTCTAAGCTCATGGGAACACCAGAATCCCCCCTGACACTACAACCAGGTTCCACATTCTAGCTTATTCCTCCATTAATACGCTCTTTGTCATGGTGGTAATATTAGTAGAGCACAAAAGAGCACTAAAAACAAAAGTTTTACTTCCTAACAGATTGATACCATATAGAAGTTGAAGACTCATGGTTGGAGGCACCGCCAGTAGCTGCCTCAGAATCAGGAGACTGAGTAGTGTGGCCATTTCTCTACCCAGCTCTCTTGTAGAAGTCTTGCATAAGCTTATAGGCACACTGGATGCTTTGAGTTTGGTTTGGTTTGGTTTTCTCTGCCTTTTACTCTTCGCTATGTGGTTTAATATCCTAAATGGTCTTTTTTAATATGTATGGACGAAAATAATGTCATGTCTGGGATTTGCCTCAAAATATTCCAGGAAATAGGAGAAATCAGGCAGCTGTAAATGAAACAAGATTAGTCATGAGTTGGTAATTTTTGAAACTATGGGGTGCAAAGGAGTTCATTATGCTTTTCTATCTATATTTGTGCATGTTTAAAATTTCCCCTAATAAAAGTTATTTAAATGTCGCTGTTAAGAAGTGTTATCATTTTGGGTTTTTAGTGGGGAGTTTGTTTTGTTTTTTGTTTTGTAGAACTTACATGCAGCTTTTTACAGCCAAGCGAGTGGTCTGATCTACTCTGGGTAGCTGTAGCAGGGTGGCCCTTTTCAAACAGGGTTGTAGTTTGACCCCTCATTTTATTCTGAATAGAGACTGCCACTGATCCATGAGCTAGAGCCAATGCTAAGTCCTATAAAACTCACACTCTAGATTCCCTTAGAGGCAGAATTCCACTCATTGCGCATGGAAGGCTGGTTGAAGAGAAGATAGCTGCCTTTGGCTCCCCCACCTCAAACCTGCAAGTGACTCAGCTGGAGGAGGAGAGGGCCTTCAAGTCCATGGAGAGACAGGGAGAAGAGGGGAGGGACATGACAGATGCCTGGCTCCCAAGGGAACTCAGCTCAAAAGCACGAGGCTAAGACCATGCTGGGCGTCAGTCACCAGGCTGGCAAACAATGGGTTAACTAAGGCTGTTTTAATTTAAAGCACTGAGAATTGAAACACTGAGAACTGGAGACCCAAGAAAATGTGAATATCTGGCAAATATATCTTGAATTAAAATGAATCTCATTTTACTCCTTTTCTCTTTTACCCAACACTTCTCCTGAAAAAAAAAAATCTTCAGTCGAAGGGTCTCCAAGGTCTTCTTGATTTTCAAAATTAATCTCTCTCTGAATCTGTTACTAGAATGTGGAGAGTGCAACTATTCCTGAATAATTTGCTTTTCCAGGGCTCTGAAGACTGGAATGTCCCTGTGTTCTCATGGAAGCTCAGTTCTCAGTAGACCAGCCTCACAAACTATGTTAGATTAGAAAGGAACTGGGTGCCCTTCTGAGGCTTTGTCCCTTTATATCTCAAATGTTTTCTCTCTAGTGTTGATACTAAAACCTGTTCCATTTGTATAATTTTATAAATCAGAGCCATCAACAAACTGTGTCCCTACAAAGCCCAATGTCATGGTTATTAGACGAAAAATGATCCTCATTGCCTCACAGACAGATCTCCATAATTTTTAAATCATCCACCTTATCAGTGAAAAAAATGTAAGGCACATATACACCTCATATTTTCATGTTTATCTGTCTATAAATTATAACTATTAAAATAATAGCAAAAGTAGTGTCAAACAAGTATGTAAGAGTGGGCCATGCCCTCTTCTATGTACATTGCATATATTAATGCTTTTGATCTTTACAAGAATGCTATCAGGTGGTTAATGTTATTTTTTCATTTTGCCAATGAAGAAACTAAGGCACACAGAGGGTAAGTGACTTCCCCAGGGGAACGCAATCAGGAAGTGGCAGCACCAGAATTCAAGCCGTCTGGTCCCAAAGTCTGTCTCTTAACCAGTAAGTTAGTGCATGACAGACCAGAAAGAGAAAGAAAGGGGATCAGGGGTGGAGCGGAAGGGAAGAGAAGGGAAGGAAAGGGAATGAAAGAAATCAGTAAAAGATGAAGCTTTTTAAAAGAAAATTAGAATTTCCACCGTCTTCTCCCGGCCCCCCTCCTTCCAGTGTGTACCCCCGTGCATGCTCCCAGAGGAGCTTCCCCCTGCCCATACCAGTTTGGAAACCATTAACTAAATGCTTCTCCCTTGGAAGCTGGTAGAAAGCCCTTCGGGAGGGCTTGGGAGCTATGGATTCTGCAGCCTCCCCCCAGTATCCAGCGTAATCAGGGTGATTCAGGACCTGTGATGACATGAATAAGTTTATACGTTACGATTGGCTGTCTAGGTATGAACCAATATTCTCGCTGTCTTCTGGCTACATTTCTGGGTACCACTATACTCTGGTTATATTCATATTATCATTTACTCTCTGAAGAGCTTTGCCCTGCACTCTCAGAAAAAAAAAAAAAAAAGTGCTGAACCAACAAAGAGGTGCTAAGGACTAAAATGACCATTCGCGATATTGTCTTAGAATCACAGGAGATCCACGCGGGAGCTGGATCATGCAGAGACAAAGAAGAAATGGGCAGCAAATGCAACAACAAACCATTATAAACGCAGTCCCTACTGGCCGTCTGGGGAAAAAATTCTCATGGCGTAAGCTCTGCCCTCTCTTTCTCCACCACAATCAAAGTCAGCACCCAGGAGATTCACTGATATTTAAAAGCAGGGATGATCTTTCCAAATGTCCAAACCAAGACAAAACTAAATGGGTGACAGTCCTGGTGAGCTAAGCAAGTCATGTGAGGATGAGGGCATCAAAAATGTTCCTGTTGCCATCTCTTGGGAGAAGAGGAAGATAGCTAGAATTTTACTAAGCATATTTCACATTCTTTAAATCCTATAATCTCACATCTCTAGGAAGATAGCTAGAATTTTACTAAGCATATTTCACATTCTTTAAATCCTATAATCTCACAACTTCGAACAATGAGAAAAATGGAGGACAGAATGGGCCTCACATCAGGCCTTATACTTTCTGCAAAGCCCACATGATTGGACCCCTGGTCGCCCTGTCACCCCTCTCCCTACTACTGTCCCTTAGTGACCACCCTTAGTCACTTCATGCCAGCTACACTGTCCCTCTTGCTGCCCCTCTAGTGCACCAAACAAGCACCTTCCACAGGGCCTTTGCACATGATGCTCCCTCAGCCAGAAATATACATGCCCAGAAACTCACCGGTTCACTCTCTTGCTTTATTCAGATCTCTGCTTAGGCATCACCTCCTTGAAAACACCTTCCCTGGCCACTGGGTCAATGGCCTGTGCTAGCACTCTATATCCCTCACCTGCTTTATTTTTCTTCAAAAGCTTTTATCTTTACCCAATATCCTATCAGACATAGATATTCAATATATGGATTCCTACCTCCCCAACAAAAAAGGAAACTCCACAAAGATGGAAACATTCTCTAGCTGGCCCTGCAAACATATCCTCAATGCTTAGAATGGTGCCTCGCATGTAGTGAGCACTCAGTATCTGTATCTGTTGAATGAATTTAACAAGGAGTGTATTCCAAATGCAATTCCCCCTGGTTCTGAAACTCCTACTCTATTCCTCCTTCATGGGAACAATCCACATGACATATTATTGTATTATTATGATGCTGCTTGAGAAAGCACGCCCTCCCCGCTCCCTCAATTTACATATATGAAGCCACTGTCTGGAAGCGCCATCTGCACCTTCAGGGTAAGGCCAAGAGCCATCGACTGATGCTCACACCACTGTCATTCTGCTCTGGTTACTAGTCACCGTTTAGGAAGCCTAAACATTCCCCCGATCTCCTCTCTGCCCTAGCGCTGAATTACAGCTTTTCTTCTCTGACTCCACCTCATAGAACATTGCATTAGCAAACACCCAAGGAAAATGCCAAGAACATTTCAGACATGAGGGAGGCAGATGCAGCCATGTCAGCGTGGAATGTCAGAAACAAAGCCAAGAACATGAAAAACTGCCCAGTTTCAATAACCCAGAAAATTCCAGAAATCAGGTCAAGCCGAAGGTGGCTTTTCCGTGAACATTAAATCAAATCCTCTATTAAGTGCTGTAAGGTTCTTGGAGAGCAAGAGTATATCCATGTTCTCCTATCTGAGGATTTGTGCACATATCACTTGTGCTTCCACTTAAAAGCATGAAATGAGATTGAAAAAAATAATAATATTGACCCTAAAAGCGACTCAAATTGCAGCTTAGTAATTTGTCTTTGTGATGTTGATGAGTCTAAGGAAACTTCAAAGAGCAAGTTTAAAGAGCAAGGGATGATAAAACTCAGTTGGGAATAAGTTTCTTCTGAGTAAGGGGTTTCATGTGAAACTGTCTGGAAGCAGACTAAGAGCGTCTTCGTGCCAGGAGGCTCTGTGTGTGGGTTCTGCTAAGGACAGAACAGGACATCCTCAAGAGCATTTTTCATGGGCCCCGGCAGTGGAGCGATATGTTCACTGCCCCTGCAACTGTCCATCTCCCAGTGAAGGAAGGAGCAAGTGCTCTGCAGCCCTCATTCTATCGGTACCATTCCTTCCTGCACACCTGGTTCTTTCTGGGATTCCGGCCAACATCGAGAACTAAAAGGAAACAGAAAGACTTTTCTGTGTGTGAACTTTGATGTCCTGGATGGGACCAGGAAACCAACACGGGTATCCTGGTGCCTCACCAGGCACACATCCTCCTGGATGTTACAAATTAATAAGTTTAGGAAGATTCAATAGCCTCAGTTGTAAATGAGGGTGAAATGCATACATGAATGGATAAACAAAACGTGGTATATCCCATACAATGAAGTATTATTCAGCCATAAAAAGAAATGAAGCACTGATACACACCCCATGTGAATGAACCCTGAAAACATAATGTTAAGCGAGAAAAGCCATTCTCAAAAGACCACCTATTATGTGAGTTCATTTATATGACATTTCCATTATAGAACAGGCAAATCCACAGAGATAAAAAATAGATTAATGGTTGCCTGGGGCTGGGGGCCAAAATGATAGAGGAATTGGGGCTGAGGGGTGACAGCTAAAGAATAAGGGGTTTCTTTTCCTTTTTGGGATAATGAAATATTCTAAAATTGACTATGGGATGGTTGAACAGATAGATCAGTGAATATACAAAACACCTTTGAATTGCAAACTGTAAATGAGTGAATTCTAAGGTATAGGAACTATATCTCAATAAAACTACATTTTAAAAAAGCAAAACAAACAAGGTGAAATACCTAGTCTGCACATGCCATCATCGATCCACCTTAAAACTTATCCTGGAGTATTATTTTCAGATCATGCCATGGTCATGAAATCAACTTAGTGCATCATATCGAGCATTTTTAAAACTAAAATAAAAGCAAAATATAATAGAACATAAAATATCAGAATGTGTTGCACAGAGTAAAGGTAAGTATTAGTTTTCGGTTGATGTGAGTATACTGGGTAACAATGTGCTATTCAAAGACATGTGATTCGTCTTATGAAGAGTCCTTAAGCAAGCAATGCACTTTCTTCACCTGTCTGATCAGTCTGGGTGACTCTGTCGCACAACCCTAGACAGTTCAAGGTTTGTCAATTTACTCAACAACATCCAGCGTCAAAGCTGTCATCTGATTTTCCTTGCTTTGCCTCCAGAATGATCATACCTTGCTTGTGGGTCTGTGAAACAGCAATCCAGACTCTGCCATCCGTCTTAATGACAGATAGAAATGTTTTAGTCTCTCAGTCCTTCTGCTAGGTGCTCTCCTAGCACTCTGGGGCATCCACCCTCCCCGACAAAAAGTTCATGCTTACTGGGAGCTGGGGTTACATGTCGCAGAGCCGAGAAAGCTAGACTCCCAAAACTGAGGTGCTCCTAGGAAGGCCCTTATTTCCACTCAGCCTTTTATTTATTGGTTCAACAACTATCTCTCTACCACTCACTATGTGCCAGGCGCTCTGGGCAGACGGTGGTGAGCAAGACAGGTGTGGCCAGTGCCTGCCAAAGCCTATTGCCTTGTCAGATGTCAGAGTCTAGTTGTCAGAAGAGAGGCACAGTCTCAAGGTTTTTTTTAGGACTGACAAGCAATTGCTCCATGACCTTTGGCTAACTATCCCACCCTGTCACTCAAAGCTGGGTTTTCTGGCCCACTGAGAATCTTAGGATCTTAGAGCTAGAAAAGCTCTTAAAAAGCAGCTCTCCTATTTACTGATGAGGAAACAGAGCACCCAAGAGGTGACACCCTTTGCCCACTGACACACAACCCACTAGGAACGTGTCTCCCAGAGCCTCTTCCCCACCCCCGGCACCCCCCAATAATGAAGCTGAACATGGTCTATTTTTTATGAAGAATTGAGAGACCTTCAAAGAAAATGCCCTACATCTTGAACTTTTCAGAGAGATAGTAGTGCAAAATGTTCAAGCTGGTGTGAAAAAAACCAAAGCCATATTTGGATCATACGGGAGGCTTTTTGGCAACACAAAGGCACAGAAATGAGAACAGCAGGAGTCTCAGTTACCAGGCACATTCCCCTAAAGCCTCCTGTGTGCATCCTGATAAATTTCCGTTTTCCTTTTTTGAAGTTTAAGTGCTCCCTTATTGAGTGGCCTTCTGATAGCCAGGAGTCCCTTTAGAAACAAGAACCATGCGTCCAGTGCCTGGCACTCAGCATTTGTTCGGTTTGGTTGGCTGGTTGGTTGGCTGGTTGATGGGTGGTTTTTTCCCTCCCTCTATCCTCTTAAAACTCCAGCCAACATACTAGGGGCTTTTCGTTCAGCTTCCTCAGATTCCCAGCAGTTTCCCTAACGTCTGTCCCATTAAACATGAAATCCGTAGAACACACACCAAGCTACTTTTTCTCTCCCCTAATAAATCAGGTAAATTACTTCCTTTGTTTTTAAGACCATTTCAAGTTCACCTTTAACATTTTCAGTTAACGTATTATTTATGTTGTGATTTAATCGAGATTTAATCCACTTTTCAGCACACAATCGTATCGCAATAGCCCTGAATTTTTTGCCCCTATTATTAAACTTGAGGGAAAAGGTAACGTTTTCCTCCGACAGGACACTGATCATTTCCAGATTGCATGTGTGTCTCTCTGGCTTTTTAACCCACCTGAGTTTACAAGGCCTCCTAAAATAAATACTAGTTTGTTCTGCAAAGGACTGGGCTATGTTAATAAATGCATAGAGAGATCTATGTTTATCTCCACATTCTGAAAACATAAGAGTCTTCTACAAATATGTGTATACACAGCAGAAACCACGTGAATCTCCTGGTAAATGTTTGCCTTCACACTCCTGGGGTATGTTGTACACCAGATGGTTTGATCAAAACAAAATCACACACACACACACACACACACACACACGTTTGAGCACCATGCCTCCCTGGTTTGGGGGGGTTCTTTTTTTTTTTTTTTGACATTTTTCTCTCCTTTCATGCATGAGAAAGAATGTAGAAATACTTAGAATAATGACTAGTATGTTCTGTGTTTACTGCTGCCTTCCCTCACTAGAGATTAACTCATAAAATTTTACTCCAAATTAAACAAACTCAGGCTCTCCTTGCAGCCAGTCAAAGCTTATACTGAAGGAAATCTTGACTTCTGTCTCTGAGAGCTGGAATGGACACCCTGCAGAAAGGTAGTAGGGGCTCTCTTTTCCTCTCTATGTTCTGCCAGTCCTTGGAAGGGCCAAAATACTTATCTGGACTCTGGTCTCGATGGCACTTCTTCTGGAATTATAATAGAAACTACAAGGATCACAGATAGATCTATATTTTAGAACATTAACACCTCTCCTGCTCTTTTTTCAAAAATTATCTGATCGCTTCAGTTACAGTTATTTAGAGAATTCAAACAGATTAGGATTGTACCAACAAGTGGGCAAGAAAACACCCTTAACTGTGGCAGAGAACTTCCAAAGATAACTGCATCTAGAATAGATTTAGGAACTCGCTCACCATCCTGTCTTTTCAGCCACAATTTCTCCAGAGATGATTAGACGTTGTCTTTCAGAAATCCGAATGAAAGAATGTGTATAAAACCACCCAGTTCTTTGCCTTGAGTAGAGTTAAGTTCTCCGTGGATATTAATTCAGGTGGGATCCCAGGCTTAAGACTGTAATGCAACGATGCATGTAAAAGACCTTGAGGAAAAAAAAAAAAAAAAGGCTCAAGGTCATGACCTCACCAGCTTTTCTGTCTTCCTCTCCACTTGGGTTTCACAGCCTCCAACCCTACTGAACAACATTTTTACCTGGAAGAAGCTTAGAGAGGACTTTAATTTTAAAGGGGCATTTATAAAGATCATTTGATGCAAGCCTCCTGCTTCCTACTCCTTAAGCTCTGCTTATTTTCAAACGTGCCCGCCTGGAGCCATGGGTGTGTTTTTGTGTGGTCCCATTCCCCTTTTATGGATTGTTCGTGTACCCTGGAATCCCTGGGATACTTCAATTATGAAAATTACCAAGTGCTGGGTCCTTTCGGGTTGACAAGACTGCGTTCCTTTCTCTCTAAGCCGGGTTGTGTTTGTTTACATAGGAAATGTACTCTCTCTAGCATGGTTTCAACATCCACTTAGATAGCTCCATAAAAAACAGGTTAAAAAAATTAAGAAAGGAGGCAAGAGAAGGAAGAAAAAAAAACACACATCTTTAGATTCCAAGAATTTGGTTCAGAGAGAACTCGGAAAATCAGAGGATGTTTTCCTTTTCGTCGTTGAATCAATGCTGTGCTTGTTCTCGCCGGGCACCAAGGACTACGCCCGTTTGGATCACTGGGTCACGTTGTGCAAAGTGCCTTTCCTGTGTAAACTCTGTGCTTTCTTAAATGTTATCTTTTCGAAAGAAAATTAGATAACCCTGTGTCCCCAGACTACATCCTATTTGTTTGAATAGGAAATGCTAATATTTTTCTACATGTTTTATATCGGTGTCGGTGGGCACTCAGTTTGGTAATTAAGACAGGCCCCTTTGAGTTCTGGGAATCTCGTTGGCTATCTTCCAAAAGCCAGGAGGTTCATGGTGATCTTGAATAATCATCTCCACTGCTATGTGAATTACCGATATTATTTCTAAAAGAAAGTTAGATTTACCTTTTCTATATTTACTTGATTTATCTTCAAACGTGTCATTTCATGAGGGTTTTCCTTCTTAATTTCCCTTCTCTTTACCTCCACCCCCATGTTACTTTTGCCTTCTACCGAGCCCACCACCACATCAACTCCCCAAACTCCCTGCAACCTCTCCTTAAAGACCATGTTTAATTAATCATTACCCCCAAGGATCTCCGCCCCACTCATCTGTTTCTACATTCCCATGGGTCTAAGCCAACGCCTGTTACACCAGAGCCCCACCCAACCACGACTAGAGGCTCCCCCTTCCCACAAGTCCCCGGTTGTTTTCAAGCCCCTACTCCTGACATCCTAGGAAGGAGGCATAGCTGCAAGAACACGTTACTGAAACAATAGAGTCCCCATTTGAAAAAGCTCTCTGCTAAGACACATTGACCAAGTCCTCCATAGGCAGCGCTGCCACACCCAAGATTTTTAAAAGTAAAGCTTGTTATTAGCATCCCAATCTCTATTTTTCAGTACCTTCTCTTCAGCCACACACCTTTAGGTCCCCAATGTCATTTTGCTTCCCCCTATGAAAACCTGCTCCTGGAAAGTCTAGCATCAGGCATTTAAAACTTCACGAGAACTTAAGTTGGTGTGTTCTCTCTCCCAAGGGTACTTAGATTCTGAGCCCCACGTCTAACTAAGGAATGAAGATTTGCCCTCTCCGAATCATGTTTCAGTCATCAGTGATCAGATGGGAGAGGTAATACTTGGGGAATAAGACATACTCATTGTCACTAAAACATAGCACACAAGTGGTTTGCTGCTCCATTGGAACAAGTAAGCCTTCTTCTAAAAACCCTACATGTCTGTTTAAACCCAAAGTTTTAAACCCAAGAACCTTCCATGATAAATAATAGCACTCCCCTTCTGCTGCTCTTTAATTAAACCAATACCCTTAACTATAATATATACCTGGCAAATACAAGTGAATAGCATTTATATCCATTGTTAAGTAAAAAAAAAAAGCAACAATGAGCAGAGGCAGGTTAATTGTAAGCAATGCAGCTTAAACCTTGGGGCCCTTCCCTTGCACAGGTTCTTGACCAGATCTCAGCAATGAACCTAAAAATTTTGTATTCATAATTTTATAATCCTGTAAAGAAGGCCCCCAAAACTGTAAAAGCTTCAAGTCCCACAAAACGTAGATCTACCCTGTTATAGACAGAATTGTGTTCTCCCCAAATTGATATGTCAAAGCCCTAACTCCCAATGTAACTATATTTGGAAATGGACCCTTTAAAGAGGTAATTAAGATTAAATGAGGTCATAAGGGTGAGACCTTGATCCAGTATGACTGGAAGAGACACCAGGGATGCACACACATAGACAAAAAGCCATTTGAGGACATAAAGAGAAAGCCGCCATCTGCAAGCCAAGAAATGAGGCTTCAAAAGAAACCAAACCGGACTACACCTTGATCTTGGACTTCTAGCATCCAGAACCAGGAAACAATAAATTTATATTGTTTAAGCCACCCAGTCTGTAGGATTCTCTTATGACAGTCCTGGAAGACTAATTAGATACCAATTTTTAACTTTTCACTAGCAAATTTTGTTAATGACAACATTCACTGTTAACTGGAGTATAGTGAAACAGGTAATCGCGTACATAATCACACATACATTGCTGACAGAACATGATTCAACACAACTTTTTGGAAATCAAGTTTGAAATAAGTATTAAGAGACATAAAAATACTCATTTTCATTACCCCAGGAATTCTTCCAGAACTCTATCCTGACCAAATAACTCAAAATATTTTAAGAACTATATACACAATAAAGTTCATTGAAGTATTATTTACAATTCTTGCCCATAACTGGAAGCACTCCCTCCCATGAATCACATGTTGTGTGGCCCTCAGGTTTCTAGTGGAATCCGCAAGAGACTTATACAGAGTCTCAAATTTGACCATACATCTATATATGAAATTGTATTGGTTTATTTACACAATGGCTACAATAATTCTTTCCATTCCTGCATACTTGCCCCTTTGCCATGTGATATTGCTTCTCCACCCCTCAAGAGGTAGAGTCTATTTTTCTATCCCTTGATCTGGGTTTGGCCGCATGACTTGCTTTGGCGTACAATATCATGCACACAAAAAATAGGATGTAGGCAAAGAATGCTGGAAAAATGCTTGTGTACGAATATTGCTTTCTCTTCCTGCACTTAAAACCATGACACCATCCGGTCACTGAGCTCAGTCTAGCCTGCTAGAGGAGTCACGTGCTGAAAAACCAAGGCACTCTGGCCACCAGCCTGCCAAGCCAGCTATGTGATCGAGTCCATCCTAAACCCTCCAGCTCCAGACGAGTTGGCCCAAGCTAGAACTTTCCCAGCTGTCACGGCCAGGCACAGAATCATAAGCTAAATAATAAATGTTTATGGTTTTAGGCCTCTGAAATTTGGATGGTTTGTTATGCAGCAAAAATTAACTAGTACAATAATTTCCCCTATAAAATGCATAGGGGACAAGTAGAGAATAGACAAACTATGTTAATATCTTGATATTGAGCCATCAGTTCGTGAACTAGTTGGCTAGCTCCTGGACTCCAGTCTTGTCACTCAGACTCCCCAAATAGTTCATTCTAATCACTAATTACCACATGCCTTGGACCTTCAGATTGCTTGAGAATACCTAAAATCTTGAATGATAAATCTGCAAATGCCCCTGGTCTGGTTTAGTTTAAAACTGGAAGTGAGCAGAAAGTTCTGCAGTATATGCTTTCCTTCCATTAGCCACTTAAAATTATGGCTGTGAAGACAATGTAGAATAGAAACATGGGAAATGTTTTCATGCAATATTAAATGAAAAGAACAAGATGCAGAACTGTCCTTAAATTATGACTACAAATATATAAAGAAAAATAGCTAAATAGTTACACTGAGGAAAAAGACTATAAAGAATTATGCCAAAATACATTAGTAGCTGCCTTAGGGTATTAGATTATGGGTAATTTTTTTTCTTTTCAATATTTTTTGTAATATTATCTTCATAATTAATTCTATTCATAACTTTAAAAAATTAATATATAATAATTTTAAAAATGGAAAACTGGTTAGGGATAGAACCAATTGGTTTGCGTTATAATTTTTAACCATAAAGATTCTCTCTGCTAGCTTATGACCATAATTTCCCAGAAGATGAAAATGACTGTAGTCGTGATTTATTTGGATCTTCCTAATAGTGCACTGGAGTTTTGCATAAATCTGTTTAAAACCAATCTAAACCACCTTATGAGACCAGGACAAGTCCAATTTCACTAAATTAAAAATTGTTGAAGCCTTGTGGGTGAAACCCACTCTGATTCAGACCTAAGCTACATGCAGAGGCAAAAATCACGTTGTCACCTTTTTAGGCCTTAACTATCCTAAAAAGTGGCTTTAGACCAGTTACCCAGCTTGCAATGAGCAGACCTTAGTTACTCTCTAGAGAAAATATCGTATAAGCCTGAAACTTCTGCTAATGGGTAGGTATTTATACCCATAGCGAGGAAGGCATTGAGAGAGAAAACGATAATAAAATCAGACTGTTTAAGTGCTTTTTTTGTGGCTCCCCCTTGGATAATCTCTTTAAAAACAGCAATTCCTTTGACTTTTGACCTCTGCAGGCCCCTAATTTTGAGCCAGTCTTCCCTCATCTCACATCCACCATTGCACGATATGCCCAAATGAGTGAAAACGTGGATTTCATCTCCAAGAAATTTTCTTGTAAAACTGAAACAGAAAGAACTCTAGTCAGTATGGGCTCCAGCCTCCCCTAAACTATCACCATGGATTTCCCACATCACTGCAGTCAGCTTAACATAAATTCTTAGGAGAACCGTGTCAGTCTCTGTTAATAAACATGTTCCAGCATACAAATTCAATCACATTATGAAATCTAATATGTCAAATAGCAAAACCATAACACAGAAAGTTCATGTAATTAGAATATTAAACAACTGCCACTCAGTTGTAATACTTTTGATCCCAACAGCCAACGGCCAGCTGATATGCAAAGGAGCGGGATTCAGTTGGCTTTATGGCTTTGCCTGCCGGGGAATCCCTATCACCCACTCACCAACCACCACATTGAGGTGATTCTAAGAGCTGAGCTTGATTCCAGGAAAAGATCTGCCCTGAGAAAAAAGGGAAAGAAACCGAACTCTAAATATAAAATTTCAAGCCAGGGCCAGGCGCAGTGACTCATGCCTGTAATCCCAGCACTTTGGGAGGCTAAAGCAGGAAGATTGCTTGAGGCCAGGAGTTCAAGACCAACCTAAGCAACATAGCAAGACCCCCATCTCTACAAAAAATTTAAAAAATGAGTTGGATGTGGTGGTGAACACCTATAGTCCTAGCTGCTCAGGAGGCTGAGGCAGGGATATCTCTTGAGCCCAGGAGTTGAGGCTGCAGTGAGCTATGACAATGCCACTGCACTGTAGCCTGGGCAATAGAGACCCTGTCTAAAGAAAGAAAAAAAATTCAATCCAGAACTTTAACCATTTTCCAATTGCCCTTTTTTACTCATAGATACTATACCTCTGCCCAGTTGAGTGCCAGAACTTTAAGGCTTCAGAGATGGACAGGAACCCTCCAAAAAAGGCTTGGCTTGTACAGCAAAGTTCACACAGCATTATTCACAGTAGTCAAAAGGTGAAAATAACCCAACTGTCCACTACAGATGAATGGATAAATCAAATGTGGCATATACATACAGTGGAATACTATTCAGCCTTAAAAAGGAATGAAGTTCTAATTTATTTGAATTCTAGTAATATTGCACTACAGTTTTGTGTAAATCAATTAAACCCAACTTAAAGCACCTTATGAAACCAAGACAAGTCTACCCTCACTAAATTAGAAACTGTTGACACCTCCTGGGTGACGCCCAATTAGATTCACATCCAAGCTAAGTACAGAGGCAAAAACCATACTGCTTCCTTTTTAGGTGTGACATCATGGATAAAACTTGGAAATATTAGGTGAAGAGAAATAAACAAGACACAAAAGTACAATATTATATTATTCCACTTCTATGAGATGTCTAGAATAAGTAAATTCATAGAGACAGAAAGTAGAATAGAGGCTACCAAGGGCCGGGGGTAGGGGGGAATGGGGAGTTTATATTAATGGGTACAGAGTTTCTGTTTAAGATGATGAAAAAGTTATGGAAATTCATAGTGGTGATGGTTGCACAACATTGTGAATGTACTTAATGCTACCTAATTATACACTTAAAATGGTTAAAATAGCTAATTTTATGTTATATATACATTTACAATAAAAAATTTGAAAAATATGGCCTGGCACGGTGGCTCACGCCTGTAATCCTAGCACTCTGGGAGGCTGAGGTGGGAGGATAGCTTGAGCTCAGGAGTTCGAGACCAACCTGAGCAAGAGTGAGACCCTGTCTCTGCAAAAAAAAAAAAAAAATTTGAAAAATAAGGCTTGAAAGATCATGTATTTGGGATAAAAAGAAATGAATGCCAATTAAACTATACTGTGTGGCACAGTTCTGTCCGCAACACTTCTCTCATCTTTTCAGTCTTCATTAGCAGAACTTCTTCATCACAACACATAGTATCACTTATTTTGCATGTAAGAAGGCTAAACACTAATATCAGGAGACAAATCTCCCAAGTGCACCCCCAAGTTGGGCACTAGAATGAGAACACCCTTGTTTCCATCCTATCTTTTAGCCAATGACCTCGTATCTCATAACTTCAAGGCTATGAGACACTTACCTTATGTTATAAAGAAGAATATGTATTCCTAATTTAAATGTTATTTCTCTGCTTTCCAAGTAGCCAAAGCCCACAAATGAAGGCACACTGCCATGCACACATCACATGCTCAGTAAGCAATTTTCTGTCATCATTAAAAACAATTTATTACTCACAAATCTGATACCAAGAAAGACAATAGTCATCCAGGAAGAGACATAAAAACAACCAGCTGGAGATTCTTGATTTTATTATTTAAAGAAATACATAGCAAATGATAATTCCTTAGCAACATATTATTTGAAAGAAAAAGATAAAGATGCTTGGAGGCAGGGATGATAACTAAAAAGATCACCGATGGTCCACAAGGATCAGAAATCATGTGAAGTGAAGGATTGTCTTCCAAATCGACATTTGACAGCTCGTTAGGGCTGAAGAAGTGTGAGCTAATAAAGGCGTACTGCACTCACTCATGTGGGAAGGTTTTAATGTCTGCTTCTCACTCACTGAAACATGAGTTTCAGAACTCCACATATTCCAATTTCCCAGACTTTCAAAGGAATGTCTTTTCTAAGGTCAATTCTAACACCTCGAGATGGACCACAGCAACATTTCCCAAAGTGTTCTCCAGGGAATTTGAGTGCTAAAAGATGTACCCTAAGGATAGTGTTCTGTGGTCAATTAATTTGAAAAATTCTGCTAAATAAAATCTCCCACTTGAAGATTTACTTTGCATTTGATCATTTTAACATCTCCCCTTCCTGTAAAAATATTAGCCACTCCTCACCTCTGCTGTGCTTCCACGTGGGAGGAGTGTACTTCCTGGACCCACTGGGAAGCTTGACCAGGGGCCTTGCCTTAGCCAACAGGGTGTGAGCAAATATTATGTACACCACATCTAAGCAGAAGCTTTAAATGTGCTTGAAAGGTATGGGTCAACCTCTTTCTTCCTGCTCTCTGCCATAAGAAGAGTGTTCCAAATAGAGGCTGCTCCTTCAGCCTACATCCTGGAATGGAAAGAAGTTTGGGAGCCCAGCAGAGCCCGGCAGACCCAAAGCAAGCCAGAGCTGACCTACAGATCTGGAAGCAAGAAGTAATGTTAGGAGAAGCTTTCAGGCCTGGAAGGTAATGGAATACCTGCTATTCCTGGAGGATCCACTAAAGGATGAGACTTGTTCAACCAAGAGATGACTGGGGGAACTTTGGCAAAAGGACTGATGGTGAGTATTTAATATGTTAATATATAATTGTAGAGCTAAGATTAAAACAAGGACAAAGACATGAATAAGTATGTAAATAAGTATGTAAATATTATAGTTATGACGTAGCAAATAAGTTGGCAGTCTTGGGAGCCAGGGTTCTAACTATAAAGAAAAGAAATACAAAAACAGAGCAGGGACAGCAAGGAAGAACCTCATGGACTTGGACTGGAATTGGAAGTATCAATATAAACTCATGATGTCATTAAAATGTTTTAATCTTTTTTAAATCCTAAAAGCAATTACACTCCATTTAGGTGTGAACACACCTAGCACCCTAGTCTTGGTTTCTAAATACCACTGCTAACTAAAAGGAGTCAGGGCTCCTCGGAGAAATGGTTGATTCCAGAGCTGGGATGGGGAAGGTCAAGATGAGTTTGGAACATTTTGTCATGTAAGGAAGTATTCACAAAAGTGTTAGCAATATGTCAAAAGAATACAGGAGCCAATTTGAAAGGGTTCCTACTGGCTAAATCTGGGGAAATCTGAGCATCAAAACAAATGGATTTAAATCCACTTAATAAAATAGGAATTTATGAGTAAAAGATTAAAGAAAGGGAGAAAAAGTGAAAATCCTTCCTTAAAGAAGACTGCAGACTAATAAATGTGAAAGGGGTGGGCCCACTCTGGATCTAAGCCTCCACTGCCCCTTTTGCCCAGGCCACCTTGTCCAGGTCACAGTCTGCACACTTGTATGCACTGGCCCTGAGAAGCAGAAAAGAGCCCCCTTATCGACCAGAAGTGTCTGAAAAAGACATACTGCACAAGAGAGGTTTTTACAATTAGAGGAGCCAAAAATAAATAAATATAGAAAGAAATAAAAATAGAGCAATGGGGCAACAGAATAAGAGGTGATGAAAAGACCTGGTGCAGGGAACATTGACTCCCAGAACTACTGACAACAGAGAAGGGAGCTGATGACCAGGAAGCAGAAGACCACCCTGCAATTCCACAGCCCTTGAACCCACAGAGCAAGAATAACAACTGTGCAGCATGAGCTGCCATCACTCTCCGTCTTGAATCATCACAGATATCAGTCTTTGGTCATGGAGCTTTTTCCTACTGCTCCTGGATGCATCCTCAGAATCTTTCTCAACACAATACCCCACTAGTTTTTCATCCAGGCAAAAGACATCTTCTCTCTGTGTGTGAGAGCTTTATGAGGTTGAGGGGTAGGAAATGGAAGAAATCTGAGAAGGGGAGCCTCTAGTGCCGGTTCTCAATTCAGCATCTGTGTCAGTGACAGACCTAAACGGGAGACTTTTATAGTAAGAGTACAGAACATTTTAAAGTTTTACACCCAAAGAATTATGATAATTTTAACAATTATAGCAATCTGGAGCTTTACAGGTTGATTCCTTCCCAGCTTTAAAGAATTCATTCTCTAAGCATTCCAGAAAGCTTGACTTTATGAAACATGAAAATGAGCTTGCCTAACTTTTACTAAATCTACCTGTGGCACTGGGAATTTATAGTCATATCTAAACCAAATGCCAATCAAAAGCTGGTGTGCAACTTTTACACTTCCATTTAAGAATCAGCAGCTTAGACTGCGAAGGCTCCAAGGGAAATAAAATTCCACCAGTTTTCCCATGATCCCTAACGTCACAAAAGGCTGGAACTGTTAGCTAAGAGTGCTAGTGTCTTAGGGAAATAGAATGAGAATGACGCAGATGAGTTTTAGAGTTTTCATACTAAGCCTAGGCTGTAGTCCTGTGTTTCTCAAGCCCAGTTCTCTGGGCATCAAAGCCCACATATATTTGCATGTCTTCTCTAAGTTTACAGAATCTCCCACAAAAAGCTCAATTTGGTGACTTAAGATGAAAATTGACCTGGGGACTCATGCATTAAGCTAGAGGAGGGGTCGGCAATCTTGTTCTGCAAAGGGCCAGATAGTAGATATTGTCACCTTTGCAGGCCACAGTCTCTGTCCAGCTACTCAGTTCTGCTGTTGTAGAGGGAAAGCAGCCGTAGATGATACATAAACAAATGGGCATGGCCGTGTTCCAGTGAAACTTTATTTACAACAGCAGGCATGGAGCTGGATTTGGGCCACGGCCACAGTTTGCTGAGCCGTGGTCACAGTTTGCTGAGCATAGCGTGCAGCTGAGTTGCAAAGTGGTTTTCCAGATGCGGCTGCCAACTTCCACCACACCCTTGTATGAAACCTTTCCTTCTGGTAGTTCCTAGCACTCCTTTGTTTTAAAATCCAAGGGGATGTTTATGTGCTAATGGATACATCACTGCCTCCTGATTTCTTATTTACAAAGTATTATAGGAACTACTGGGATTTAGCCTCCCAGCAACCTCTCAACACCAGCAGAGCCTGGATGCTCCACTGAAAAGGCTCCTAATGCACAATTAAAATGTCATCACGGGAGATGCTGTTTTGCACGCTGCACTTGAGCTTGCTAGAAAAGTTCATATTGGCCTTTTCATTCCTCGCCCTGCATTCTGATGGCTTCAGGCCTTTAGCGTGGGCCATATTTAAATTGTCAAGAGATGTCAACAAGCTGTGAGGGACAGCCTCACACTGGCAGCAATTACTAGAGGGCAATGATCAATGGGAGTCTTTTGTTAGTGTTGCAAGATCACCACTGGCTCAGGAAGTAAGTGTCCCAGTGGTTTAGGTGAAAGCTGAAATGGACAAGCAGTTTCACCCTCGCTGCTCAAAAGCCACAAACCTACACTTGCCCCATTAATTACTTCTACCCAAAAGACAAGGGCGGTTGCTGCCGTCAGCCGAGGAGAGGGGGTGGCCAGAGACTCACAGAGGTTCTATTTACAGTGCCAGGAAATGCATCCTTCTTGCTTTCCGGGAGAGAGTGATTGCTTTATTCCACTGTGATTCCGTCTGTAAATAGGTAAAGGCCACATGACAGCCATTTGTAAATGGAGGGTTTTGAAACTTTGGTCATGTTTTTTGACTTCAGAGATTATATCTATCTGGCACAAGGACCTGATGAACGACTGCAATGTGGAAGAGATGATGCCCTTTAAGATCCACAACGCTGGGGGGGTGTTGCTCTTCTGCCTTGCATTTTTTATTTTTTCACTTTCTTGCTTTAAAGTCACATGCCTTGCACAAAAGAATCTAGAGCTGGAAGTTGAAAGTAAGGTCCACTCAAGTCATCCTTCCACCCTAATTTCTATAAAGAATACATGTACCTGGAGTTATTCTTTCAAGGAAGATGAAGTCAAAATCCCATTTTCATTTGATATCATTTTTTCTAGATTTGCCCACACCAGTCTCCTAGTTAAATGCCACCTCCTCAAGGAAGCCTTGTCCCATGTAAAAAGCTAGAAGTGATTTCTCTTGACTCTGACCTTCTGTAGGAATTTCCTACACTTCTTCAGCACACCATCTGCAGGCAGGCATGCCTTTGGGTCTCAATGTGCACAGCCTCACCTTCCTCATCTTATCTCCACCCCTTGGGAGCAGGATGCAGGTCACATTCCTCTGCACTGTCTCCACGAGGCCCAGGACAGTGCCTCAAATGAAGTAGATGCTCAATAAATGCAACACGAATGAACAAAGTAGCCCCTGCTGCTATCTCTGAGACTAAGGGGACCATCATAAGCACAAATATTTGGCATTATAAGTCACCATGTTCTTGCACTTGACTGCTCCCATCATTAAGATTAGAAGAACACAAAAGTCCTTTGCTTCCTTGCTAAAAAAAAAAAATTCAGACAAAAGTCAATGTCAGACTTTTCTATGGGGAGCTGAAGAACAGTGAACACAAGGAAGGCTTTATGAACTAGATCCCAGAGAGAAACAGTGCTATTGCAGAAAGGAAAACAGAACGCCATTTGCACAATGATCTTGAATTACCATCTTGCTTGTACACAATGGGGTCCTACATTCAGAAAAGCACTGGGCTCTACAGTCAGGTGGAAGATATGAGAGAAGCCAAAGTAAGTTGTCTACACTAGGATCCCCTCTGATCACCTCCTTGGCGGCTCCAGCAGAGGGCCCCCTGCACACTGGGTCAGTTTCTCACCCCCTAGAACATCCTCTTAGAGAGAATTCCCACCGAATTCCATAGGCTGGAAAGCTGGCATGCTGCCTCAGGATGAGAACAGATAATGATGGACGAGGCTGGTTTCCAGGGAGACTTTCACTGAGGAAGTTTGCTTCTGAGCACCGACACTTCTCTCCCGGGTCTTTGAGTAGCGCTATTCCACGGAGAACCCCCCCAAAATGGAAAGAACATCCAGCCAAAGGAATGTTTCCCATTTAAGAATTGGCTTTGTGGAGAGGTAATTATGTCCTAAGGTAAATTTTTAATATAAGAAAGGACAGCCATTTCCATACATGAAATTATACCATTTAACTTTATAGCCATATCTTTCCTCAAGCAGTTAATTTTCAGATGAAGGGCTTAGCTGTCTATTTTTACTACCTGTAATCTGGTATTCTGTAACTTTCACAGCTATGGCTCTTCATTTCTATGTGAAAAAATCGTGGAGATTATCAGGAGTGTGGTTTCAACCATTCAGTCATATCTACAAGGTCTGAAGATTTATGACAGGAGGGAGATATTTTCTCCCCAACAGAGTTTGTTGTAAATCGATTCCTAGAGTGACTAAACTGCAGGAAGTCGCCTTCATGATGTTTTACTTGCCGCATGGGTTTGGCATACCCTAAATTGAGAGTAACTATTTCTGACTTAGGATGTATATAAAAAAGTTGCCCTCCTCTGGCTCAGTTTGAAAATCTGCAAAACAGAAATAACAACGTTTACTTACGTCACATGAAAAGCTGTAGCTTACAATTGAAATTTTTATCTTATAATTATGAAATGAAACTAAATGATAAAAAGGCATGTTATTACCATAATATACAAAACACCAAAAGAATGCAAGTTGCAGGGAAAGAGGCTTTGTTTATATAGAAAAGAGATAACTATGCCTCCATTAACTTTATTCAGAGGGAAACAAAAACAATGGAAAGGGTGAAAAAAAATTTTTTTAGCTAATAGAAGGTAGAAGAAAAACATCGGTGACATAAACCTTGGCGGAGTTTTCTGCTTGCTGCGGACCTGGGGACCACAGGAGTTTCCTCAGATTGGCCAACTTCACCAATCACATGTCTTCATCTTCCACTTCTGACGAAGTCAGTTTGACCCTATAAAAGATTTATTCTTCAGTGGCTCTATCTATCAAAGACAGTGGTTCTTAACCTATTTGGTTTAAAGTTTCCTCTGCAAACCTGGTAAAAATCTATGGCTCCTACACCCAATTAAAATTTATGTAGGCATATCATAATAACAGCAGCAGCAATTATAACATCTAATACTGAGAGAGCACTTTGGGGCCAGGCCTTGCGTGAAGTGCTTGATATGCATTTTCTCATTTAATCTTCACACTAACACAATGCAGCAGATATGATTCCCCTCCACCTTATAAATGACTGAAAAAGCTTGGAGAGGTTAAGTAACTTAGTCCCCCATGCAAAAATGTACTTACAGTTGAGTAAATTTGTTGAGGCCTTCCACAGACCAACAAGCACACACCCCAGGTTAGGAACCCTGCCCTCTGCACACAGAATAGCTGCAAACCCTATGTCCTAAACTAAATTCAGAGCTCATTCCAAAACATCAAAAACCAATATACACATAACTGTGCATGTGTATGTGTATATATGTATGAATCACCATGTCTACAAATCAACTACCATTTTCATTTCTGCTGTAGCTCTCTAAAGTTGCTTAAGCCTGGTGAACGGTTTCATCTCTACCCAGCTCCGCTACCCGATAAGATACTAACATCATATGTTTACCCACACCTCCACTCATCAAATAAAAACTGCACTCCATCGCTATGAGCTTCTGCAATGACCCTGGGGAGGTGTCATATAAAGTGCTACCAACCAGCAGACAGGTTCACAGTCCCTCAACTGACATTGGTAATGAATAACATATCACCTGGGGCCTTGAAACCCCTCTCAGACCCATTACTGATGACCCTTTCTGTCAATGGGCTGATCTCGGGCTGGTGTTTAATCATAGGCCTGCAATGACAGCAGAGGGCTGGAGCTGGACTTTGCAGAAGGGTCTTGGGGGGCGGGGGGAGGTCATTAACTGTAAGTGCTGCGGAGGAATCCTGAGAGAAATCGCCAGGCGGCTAGGCCTTTTGGCAGCCGGCATCCAGGTGAGGTGGTATCGATCCTGGCAGCAGGTGGCGCTGGAGAGGCTCCCCAGGCTGCCCTAAGCCAGCCGTCCCCAACCTTTTTGGCACCAGTGACCAGTTTCATGGAAGACAATTATTCCAGGGACGGGGTGAGGGGGAGTGTGTTTTGGGATAATTCAAGCATATTACATTTATTGTGCACTTTATTTTACATTGTCACTTGCCACTCACTGATAGGGTTTTGGTATGAGTCTGCAAGCAATTGATTTATTATGGTCTCTGTGCAGTCAAACCTCTCTGGTAATGATAATCTGTATTTGCAGCCACTCCCCAGCATTAGCATCACCGCCTCAGCTCCACCTCAGATCATCAGGCATTAGATTCTCACAAGGAGCCACAACCTAGATCCCTCGCTTGCACACTTTATAGTATGGTTCCCACGGCTCGCCTCCTGCTGAGCAGCTCGTGGGCCATAGACCACTACTGGTCTGAAGCCTGGGGCTTGGGGACCACAGCTGAAGCCATCCCATCCCCACAGGCTTGCTGAAGAGAATGTCAGCATCTCATCAGTCTTCCAAAGGGAAGTTCAACCTGAAGAAGTCAGCCTCCCCTTCAGGCTTCCAGGGCGTCGGCTCAATGGCCAAGCAGCTTTAGAAGGAGGATGTAGCCTGTCAGGATGTGTGCCTCACTCTTCCTTCCCGACAACAGACTTTGAAGTCCAGGTGGTAAACTATGAACCCCCTCTGATCACGAGAAATTGCCAGGGGAAGTTATCCAGTCCCTTGATTGTAGGAATCTGTAATGAGCTGGCTGCAGCCCTACAAAGATGAGCTTTCCAGCTAACACAGAGCTGAGCTCTGTGTCACACACATGTGCTCATTCCCTACCCAAATTTAGTGACCTGACACCTGGCCAAGAAAAAAAAAGTGAATGTAAAAAAAAAAAAAAAAACTCGGAAAATATCGGAGAGATGTAGCATGATAGAGTTTCTTTAAACTACAGTGAATGGAAGAAGTTAACCACGATCAGCCATTTCATCCAGCATGAAAAATAAATTACCCATGTAAAGCCAAGACACTTTTTCAAAACACCATCCTGGAGTTATTTACCATCATCCAATTTTCCAAACAAATCAGCTGTTGATTTGTTTATTTGTTACACAACCAGACCACATATGGCTGATGAAAGCAATCAGATGGTGGCAGAGTGAAAAGAGTACTCAAAAATAAATCTAACCAAAGAGAAAACACACTGCAAAAAAGAGCAGGACTCAGGCACACCTTCAAAGTCGTGTTATTCTATGCTATTCATACCACTTTCCTTATTTATGTAAAACAATTTTTGTTTTCTTTTCCAGAAAGAATGCTGCCAATCGCCAGAGGCAGACATGTTTATCAAGCTGTGTATCTTGAAGTCTGACATAAAATCTGTGGCCTTTGGTACAGCTGAAAAACACTCTGTCAACACCATGGAGAGAGCAAGCCCGTGGCGCTGGCCTCAGCCCAAGGAGTGCAGGGGAATAGACAAAAATTTGACTCGAGGCCAAAAATTACAAGATGAGGGAAAGTCAGACTTGAGGCGAACAAACGTTTTCCATCGAGTCTGTTTAATATCTCGTGTAAGCATCCAAACCACAAATCGGTCAGTGCTTAGGTGAAAAGACGAGTTTTTCTCCCTTTTGAAAAGCTATTTTGCTTAAGCTCCTATGAATGCATCAATTATGTTAGCCCTGAGAGTGGCTGTCAGTGCGACGTTAAAAGGTCCACTATTTTTCAGACTGTCCACGTCAGAAACAAAATACCCTTCAAACTCCCTGCCCTGAATTGCTTGGGCCAAAGGGAGCTCAAGAAAAAAAGCATAAACTCTGCGTGATTGAGAGAGAGAAGAGCCACTCGTTTTAAGTAAACTTGTATTCCTATTTACTAGCTTAATAAAATCACCCCAGCACGTGTACCTTCAAATCCTTCAAGGAAAATGGCTTTTTTTTTTTTTTTTTTTTTTTAGACGTCTCACTCCTTTGCCCTGGGTAGAGTGCAGTGGCGTCAGCATAGCTCGCTGCAATTTCAAACCCCTGGGCTCAAGCAATCCTCTTGCCTCAGCCTCCCAAGTAGCTGGGACTATAGACACATGTCACGCCCGGCTAATTTTTCTATTTTTTGTAGGGACGGGATCTCACTCTTGCTCAGGCTGATCTCGAACTCCTGACCTCACGCAATCCTCTCTCTCCTCAGCCTCTCAGAGAGCCACAGAGCCTGCCTGAAAATGGCTCCTTTGTGACAGAAGGTGTCAGAGAGTCCCTTTGCCCTCCAGGCCAACTGTGCTCAGAGCTTTGGGAAGCCAAGCTTAGTAAGAGAGTAGGTCTGTCACAGAAATACTCTGTCCTCAGCTTTTCCTTCAGGACCAGGTCTCTGGATTCCCGGATGAGCAATATGCAGACACCACACTGAATCAGGATGGGGTAAAGAGAAGCAAACTAAGGTTGGAGATAGCCCACAGGCCTTTCCACACGATAGAAAAAGATAATCGTAACAGTTCATAGTTGGGAAGCTTCCAGGGACTCTATTGTTAATAATCACCAGTCATTCACAGTTCCCCTCAACCTTAAAGCTGTCGTTTGCATACATCACATGTGCTTTCCAGAGTCCCTCTACCTCCCCGCCTTATCTGTCCCCAATCTCCACCACCCTCGGTTGCTTACATTGGCCAACCAACCTGAAATGGGAGAGTCTGAATCCTTCATGCTATGTGCATAGCCAACATTCCACAAGATTTATGTCACTAAAGCCTGTGAAAATGACAAATGGTGGGAAAGAGGGCCAAAAAGGGAAGCAAAAATAAATCCAACTATGACTTAAGCAAGGGTGGCCCAGTACCTGTACCTAGAGGGTGCTGTGATAGCTTCGAGGGCATGGATTTAACAATAGAAATAAAACACTGTAGGAGGACCGTTAAAATGCTCTTGTTTTCCATTCTAAATCTCTTTAGAAAAGTTTGCTTTTTACCCTTAATTCATAATCCAAATGTGTCAGCGTGGTATTACCACCAAATGTGTACTGATTGGGTGGGTGACTGGGTGGGAAGGAGGGGGGTTCTTTTCTAAGATATTTTCTCTAAAAAATAAGCAAAAGTGTAGAAAGGGTCCTGGTTCCCAGCGTGACGACAGTCATGGAAGGAAAAAAAGCCCCCGATATGCAGGATAAGGATGGCCACACTGTAGGGCAGCTTCTCGGTAAAATACGCTTTTGTCCTGATTGCCATTTAGTGAGCTTCCAGTGACCCTACCAAAAAGGTCACCAACTCCAGTAAACTATGGCTTACCCACACGGCGAAATACCATCCAGGCACTAAAAATGTGCTTACTTTTAACAGCAAATAGAAATGTTTGTGGTATAATGTTAAAGGAATAAAAGCAAGATATACAAGGGCATTTGCAGTATAACTGCAACTGTGAAACCAATCTGCATATGAGGATAGCACCACCCCAAAACTTGGAATGGTGATTATCTATAGGTGGTTGGATTATAGATTATTTTTATCATTTTCTATACTTTGTATTGCCTTAAGTGTTCTATAATGAGTATGGATTGATTCATTTTTATGAATTCACAATATGTTAAATTTTTATAAATCCATAATACATATAAAAATATATATTTTAAAATAGAATGAAATCACTAAAAGGCATCAGTTACTTCTTTCAAACACTAGATATTCCTTAATTCAAGGCTTAGGGCCTCAGAGCTAAAATGACACTATTAAAAATATATTTCTCTTTTAGAATCTATTTTCCTCAATCTCTTCTCTGATACTTAAAAGTTCTATTGACCTTGATGGAAATGTGGGGAGAAATGTGTTACTGAATTTGTACATGAAACTTGCCCATCTAACTGGTACTATCTAGAACTGCACTGCCCAGTACAGTAGCCACTGGCACTGCAGCTACTGAGCACTTGAAACGTGGCTTGTCCAAAGTGAGATGTGCTCTCAGTGTAAAATACACACCAGTGCCCCATGCCATGGTGCAGTGGCTCACTCACTTTGGGAGGCCAAGGCGAGAGGATCGCTTGAGGCCAGGAGTTTGAGACCAGCCTGAGCAACATAGTGAGATCCTGTCTCTCCAAAAAATTTTAATAGTAGTTGGGCATGGTGGCACACACACCTTTAGTCCCAACTACTCTGGAGGCTGAGGCAGGCGAAACTCTTGAACGCAGGAATTTGAGGCTGCAGTGAGTGAGCTATGCTGATGCCACTGCACTCTAGGCCCCAGCAACAGAGCAGGACCTTGTCTCAAAAAATAAAATAAAATAAAACACACACCAGACATGGGAAGGAAAAAACAATGAAAATATCTTATTAATAACGTTATATTGATTATACATTGAAATGATATTTTGGAGATATTGCATTAAATAAAAAATATTATTAAATCATTTCACGTATTTCTTTTCACTTTTTTTAAATGTGGCCTCTAGAAAATGTAAAATTAGCTCTATAGCTCATATTATAGTTCTATTGAACTGAAATGCGCTAGAAAAATATCTTCAGAATTGTGATTCAATGTTCCCTCAATCACCTTTTAGAAAGATACAGGATCCAAATATGGACTGCTTCCCCAAGCCGTATCTACGGCCCCAAAAAAGTGTATTCTCCTGCCCCTGCTCCAAGTTGGATTACACTTTCAGTGGTCAGGTAATTTCAGTTATTTCCAAACGTGAATGAACTGAAGCCAATTCAAAAGCAACAGCACTTACAAGCTTCACCTAAAGGTAATCTTGCCTTTCTTCACACTGACACGGCCCACATAGCTCAGAATTCTCTAACTCCCTAACATCTGCCTCTGCTCCAGGGATTCGCTCACACATCTGTGTAACACTTCATTCAAAAGACGCAGCCCCCATTTGGGACAGCCTCAAATATTCACAGCTCCCAAAAGGCCGTGCCAAAGGGCCTTCTTCCAGGTAGCTGTAGGCCATCGCTCAAAGTGCCCCCAGTGTGAGGGGACTGAAAATTATTGCTCTTCAAAAGGATGGGGGAAAATGAAAGGAAGGATTATATCTGCCTGAACTGCCAAACCAAACTCCGAGAAGCAGGTCCTCCAGAGAGTGACTCAGGTTCACATGATGTTTTTCAGGGCCGATGCTTTCACAGGGAGGTGGAGAAGTGTACATTCAGCTGGCTATCTGGCTAAAGATTACTCCTGCTTTCGTGACCAGCCCACCCCACAGCAATCGTGTACCTAGGGTTCCTTTTTGTCCCTGCTCAGAGCTGCCTTCTGTCTCTGCAGCAGCAGCATTAGAATAAATAAAACCCTTAAAATCAACATGCAAGCCAGAGGATATATTTTTGCAATGCAGGCAGGGTCAAGGGTGATTAAAAAAAAAAGACAAGGGAAGCCACGGACTCCACAGTTACTATGACAAGACTCATGAGGTCAAACTGAGTTTATAATTCCTGATTATTCCCTTAAAAATGACTAACATACAGCCCTATTCTGGCAGTTTTCATATTTCAATAATCTTCCAGAGTTCCCCTGAATTTATTCAACCTCGGCAGATTTAGAAACTCTTCCTAAAAATACAGTCTTTTTCATCACAGAGGGGTGACTTCAAGTTTTTCTTCAGGGATGAGAATCCGAAATCTGGACCCCGCATGCCACACTATTGAGCTGTCTTTATTTATCTCTTTGACATTTTTTGGCATGGCTTACAAATTAAAACATTAAAGGAAATAAAACTTTAAACATAAAAGAACGATACAAATCATGATTTATTTGATTTTTACATTCTTATTACTAAAACAGAGTTTAGGAAGCAAAAATTACACTTTATTACTTGAAGATACACCCCCTAAATCACAACATCAAAGGGTGTTATAAAGGGTGGCATTGTAAGAATATTTAATTGACCTGATTTTGGGGGGTGGCAGCACACAAGAAAGAATCAAATTTGAAAGAGAATTTGGTTAATTTTAAAATGTTACCCAAGTAATTACAGTCATTTACCTCCCTGTGGTGCAGCAAAGAAGTAAAAATACCAAGCTCTCTCGCAAATTTTCCAATATATATATATGCTGTTAAAACATACACATTGCACATTCAGTGAAACCAGATTTTGGAGTTAAGCTATTGCTTGCCAAGGTTCACCCCAGAGCAAATATTTACTGCGGAGTTACAAAGTTTTCCTAAAGGAGAACCAAAATGGAAGCGTTTACATACGCTGCGAGTACTTTATGTGCGCAGGGGCCACAAGAAAGGTATAGTTTAATAAAAACATTTATGGATTTTGAAAGCAAACACAATCCAAGAGCCTTGCACATGTGGGAAAAGATGATATTTCAGCCTAACACGTTTTCTCTTGAAGATCCTTTGGCTGTTCGAAGTGAACTAACCCCAGTTTCCTCCAGGGCCCCGCTAATCCATATTGTGAACCATTCTCGGGAAAACAAATGAAAGAACAATCCGACCCTGCGTGGTCGGAGACAGCAGCAGGGATGTGGCTCTGTTCTTTTATACACAGACAGAAACTACCCAGGATGGGCAAAGGTCGCTGCTAGAGTGAGAACTTTGGTTCTCCAACCTAAACCTTACCCACCTCCGCGCCGGGTCATGAAAATCTCTGTCTTCACTGCATTCTCCCACCCACCAGGCTACCTCCCATTCACATCGCCAAATGAACCGGATATTTGCAAAACTTAGGAAATGATGCACTCGTGTGCGTCCCACTGTTTCTCGATGCTTTTTGGCCCTCGTCTCCACTACTCTCTCCCATGGCCCGAGAACCCACTTAGCGTCCATGGATGGCCTCAAAACCAAAGCTTTGTATTTACAGTTAGCCTTTTGCACGCTGGCTCCATTTTGCTCTGTCACTGGGCCCTGGGGGTGCGCTAGCCTGCTCTTCGTGAGTGCTTTGTGCTTCATTCTCCATGAACCGTAGGCTGCATCCATTTACCTTAGCGCTAACGATCAAATGGGGGATCTTAAAATGAACCACTCTGCGCCATTTACAAATCACACGAACTGGAAAAAGGAATTAACACCGAGTTTGACAAAGTTTTGGAAGGGCCTTGCGGAGCCTTGCCGCTCTATCCTTGGCCTCTACCGCCCCCTGGTGGCTTCTCCAAAACAAACACGCCAGAGCGGAGCCCCTCAAAGGTTCGGATGTCCTGCCCTTGGGTGCTGGAGCTGCTCTAGCGGACGCAACCGGGCGGACTGGGGCGTGGGGAGGGAAGGGGCCAGGGGGACGAAAATAAACGTGGAAGAAAAGGGAACTTGCGGAAATTCATCCGGCAAAAAGGGTTCATGTTTCTCCATCCCAAACAAAAGAACATTAGAGCTCGACAAAAAAATGCAGGATCCTAAAAGAGCCCCCTCTTTTTACAGACGAGAAACTGGGGCCCAAAGAGATGATGTGACTTGCCCAGAGAGTCTGGTTGCTTGTGACTAATCTCCCCACCCCTGGTCACGCTGCTCTTCCTGGGATAACGGGATTCGGGGGTCATCCAGGAAAGATTGAGGAGTTGGCCTTATTCGGCTGGAAGACGCAAAGCAGTGATCAAACGAGGGAGCGAGTGGCTTGGGAGATTTGTGTCCTAGCCCTCAATTGTCCTCATTACAGGGTGGGACGGGGTAGAGCGGCCTCAGGCCTCCTCGGCCCCTCGTGGGAACGCACCGCGCCCCCTGGGACCCCAAGGCAGCCTGACCCGGCTTCCCAGGCCCCGGCGGGCAGGCGGGCGAGACACAAAGCAGGCCCCGCGGGCGGCGCTCCGGGTCTGGGGAGGGCGGCGGTGGGCTTGATTGATGGATTCACGGCGTTTAACCCCCGCCGCCTCGCAGGAGGCGGCCGATCCAGCTGCGGCCGCGGGCCCGGTGTGGCCGCGGGCCTGGCCCCTGCGTCCCCCGCGCCCCCGCCCCGGCTCGGAGGGCGGCCCCCCGGGAGGGGGGAAGGCTGATTTACAGCCGCGCCGGCCGGACTCTGGCGAAATCACTTCGACAGGGGAAGCCCACTGCCAGCGCTCAGCCCGGAAGAGGCCCTGAAAGGGGAGAGGGGCCCGGGCGGGGGCGTCGAGCCTCAACTTCCCGCGCCCGCTCGGCTGCTCGCCCGGGGCGGCGGCCCCGGGGTTTCCCGCCGTCTGCCCACATTTCTGACTGAGATTGAGTTGGGGGTCGGGGAGAGCTGGGGACCGCAGCATCCCTCGCCCCGGGGCCGGTGCCCCTCATGCCCGCCGCCCAGGGCCGGGGCCTGTCCCCCCGGCGCGCCCGGCTCGGAGCGCAGCTGTCCCACCGTGCAGGGAGCGCCAAATTCGCACTCTGAGCCGGCCTTCCCCGCGGGGATGCAAAACACGGACGCGGAGATTAGGGAGGGCGCTGCTAGTTCCCGGATCCTAGGCGAAGCCTGGAGAGCCCCCCAGGCCCCATCTCCATCTGTTTACACACATTTTGCTGTTAAGCAGAAACAAACATTAAGAGAGCGAGATTGTGCTTAGAAACTTAAGGTTGTCTTTTAAAAGGTTCCCTGAGTTTTCTGCTTCTCCTCATCACCCTTCTTATCACCTTAGGAAAATAAGCGCTCCCTAAAATGCTTGCTTTACTTTTAGTCTCTGTGTTAATGCTCTCTGATCATATTTTGCTTTGGGAGGCTAAAAAAAAATGTGCAGATAGTGAAATAAAATAAGAAACGTATGGTTTCAACTTGAACTAACAAATCCAAAGTGGCTAATCTAAACTAAAAATAATGTTATTATATTTTTTTGCTTATGTGTGACTGGGTAGGAAGAGTTTTCCTACAGTTGTGAAGTGGCTCACTAGAAACCCAGACTGGCGAATCTGTGTAGATTGTTGTCCTGCAGACACACTAAGGATCTTGTGCTGGGCTAGAAAACTAACCCACAGTTGGGATGTCAGGCGGAGACCTAAATTCACGTCGGCACCCTAGTCATTAGTTCCTGGCTAACCAAAAGTCAACAGACACAGCACAAGGAAATAAACTCAATGAATTCGCCGTTTTGTAAAATGAGGGCATAATGGCTATATTCTGAAAGATATTTTAAAGTAGATCTGTTTTTAAAAGCTCAATGCAATTTTTAAAATGCACAATTATAGGGTAATCAAAAGTGAGTGTACGGTTATTCTGCTTGTATAAATAAGTGAAGAAAACATGAAGTTTCCCAGAAAGAGCGATCGACCTGTAAGATATAAACATGCAGACGTTAAACTGTAAAACTTGTCACTCAACTTGAGTACAGTATTTTCTTCTTTCCTCCCCTGTCCCCTCTGCAAATACCATTAGCTCTTAGTCTGGCCTTGATATGGGGGCAGCACGAGCCCCTCTCTTCCTGATAAGCCCAAACAGAAAAACAGATATAAAAAGGGAGGCAGATGAGAAGTGGAGGGCAGTATTTTCCAGGGTTCCACCCCTAAATCCCCCACTGAGGTTGGCAAGACAAACGCACTGCCTCCTACTACAGTGACTTGTGAATGGAAAGAAAGCTTTTCCTGTCTTTAATTGGGACCCCAAAAGGAACCCCTAAAAAAGCCACACACTGCTCTAACAGCAAGCTGATCCGAAAGCTGCGATGCGACCTCGGCCGCGGCGCTCCGGCCCGGCTCCGCTCGCTGGAAAATTGAGCTTGGCCCTTGATTTCATTTTGCACCCCAGGAAGCCCACGGGCCCTGCAAACTACACCTCAGAAACGCAGGCGCCTCTTACCCTTACCTCTCTAACCCGCTTGGTGCTGTGCTTAGGGTGCGCACTTTGCTTTAAGGAAATATTTTTGCAAACACTTTCACTGGATGAGTATTTTACTTGCAAACTTTTCTGGGCAAAATCTCAAGAGGAAGTTTCACATTAAATGCAACAACCAACAAAGCTTATTTCCATACTATGTAGCTCCTTAACAGTGCAAGTATGTTCTCACTTCATTTAGTTATAAAATATAAAAGTGTTTGTTTTTCAATTTTTGTAAATTACTTGCAGAGTACGAGGCGGGGGTGGAGAGGAAGAGGATCCTTATGCCATCTGGCGGTGCCATGTGGAACTTCTCTGAAGAAGTTAAATTTTCTGACCATCTGTGCCTAGAGCGAGTTTCTCCAGGGAAAGGCTCTGTAAATCCCGTCCTTATGAAATCGATGGGGAAAACAGCCTCCTCCACCGAGGATTAATCTAAAGACAGCCATTCCCTGTGTTGGAGGGAAACAGGGAAATTCTGTGCGTTGGAAGTCCACAGTTACATTACATAGATTTCTAAGTGAACCATCATATGTGCGCACGGGATAATTCTTTTTTTTCATAATTCTTGTTTTTAAAAAAACAAGCATAGTTTATATTCCAGTGACAAAGAAATCTGCAAAAGGCCAAGGCGACCTGTAGAGTTGAGCATTTTGTAGCGTTTATTCAGACGACCATGCAGACGTCTGTGCAATATCCAAAACTGAACACGTGGGGGCGTACTCAAGTCTCTGCGGTCGCTGGTAATATGACTCCTTTCTTTATTTGCATGAATTGCTTTGATTGGATGTCAGATTTTTAAGACGTCAACTTTGCGTCAAATTGTTGTCAACCAATCAGCAACCTACTCCAGCGTGATTGGTTTCTACTGTAGGTGTCAATCATCCAAAATTTGCATACTAGTCCGCCGGCCGGCAAACCTTGTCAGTCGGCTGTGGCAGCTGAAAGAGAAAGAATCGGACGGAGAATGAAAAATCACTTTGCTCTAGCAAAGCGAAAGAAAAGTATTATTTTCTTTATTACTTTAAAATAAATTTAAGTGTATATTTACCTAATAAAATAAAAACATTCAACTAACAAGATAAGCAACTATCAAAGCCTTTTTTATTAATTTTTTGTAATGTTTGCTGTTTCAATAAGTAGTGAAAGGAATAATAAAATGCAAAAAGAATATGAATGCTAATTATTTTGTGTCATAAATGTTCATTTTATTACTAAAGGTGAACCTAGGGCTTCTAAATAAATTGCTATGGTAGCGTAAAGACACTGCTTTCAATACTTAGGCAAGCTGAAAGCGCTGTTTCATAAGAAAAAAACTGCACCAAGGGGGGAATTTTAAAGAACATTATTTTGCTTTTAACAATCATATAATTCTCTCTCTCTGCCCTTTTTATTTATTTACCGTGCACTCACAGCATAGTACTGAGAGTGTCTGTAACATTTGTCTTTGTACATTTCTTATCTCACACACAGCCCAAAATTAAAAAAAAAAATCAAGGAAGAAAATCTCAGGGCCTACAAAGAAGTAATTGCCAGTTTTAAAATTCAGAATTCGTAAAATCGAAGCTTTGAATTGTCAGCTACAAATTCTTCTAGGGCTACTGTAATTTAAAATACTTGCAGCGGTGTAAGACGTTTATTATCTCCCTAAAATATGTGTGAGTACGAACGAACCACCTAAACACTCTGCCCACCTCCATCACGCTGCAGAAACTTGTCCGAAACGAGAATTTGGATGCAACAGGGCAATGGAGCAACGTTTCTCCTCCTCGCTAAGACAGCCCTCGCCTCTGAAGAATTTTGTACTAGGCGTTAACAACGAGGATTGAGATAAATTGGAATTGTTTCTACGGTATTAGCCGGGTTAGAAAATTATTTTCGAATTTTATATTCAATAGCGAATGGATTTTTCCTTCGGTATTTTATTTATTTTTGCCACTACTGTTTTACTTATCGCTGCATCTTTCTAGTTTTTTTCTTTTTCTTTCTTCTTTTCTATGTTCCTTCTTTTCTTCTGCCTTTCTTTGCTATTCTCTTTTTTTTTTTTTTTTTTTCACTTTTTCCCCCCCTCTTCCACTTAAGGATTGCTATAGTGTGCCGGGTGTCTTTGTAAGTTTGTCCCTAGTCTACATGATTACAGGAGGCTAAGACGTGTGTACCTGTGACTACGGAGGAGCTGAAGAGGACGAAGTTAGTGCAGAGAGGAGGTGGAGGAGAGGTGTGTTTTGCACATGAAGGCACGGTTGTGATACAAATAGAATTTAGTGGGTGCTTCACAAGGAATGCACAAATCAACACAGCGGTAACATTAAATCTCTTCCTGAGGGTTAAAAGTATCTTATTCAAAAAGAATAAAGCATGTCTTATACTTCTCTTTACTTCCCAGTTAGCCTGCTGCTGAATATCCCCTCAGTAAATCCATTCCAGACCGACTCCGCAGCGGGTGAGAGCGCGGTCTCTGACCACCACCCCGTCTGACTCGGCGGAAACCGCCTGCAAAGACGACTACACCTCACCAAGCGGGCAGAAGCAGCCTCGATTCGAGCACTCACTGCCACCACCAACGCCACCATCACCCCTCACCCCACAACCTCCACCACCACATTCTCATTCTCCCTTTCTCAATCTCTCTCTCTCTCTCTTTCTCTCTCTCTCTCTCTCTCTCTCTCTCGCTTTCACACACACACACACACACACACACACACGGACACACGCGTACGCGCGCGCACACACACCTCTCCTTGCTGTCAATCACAGCCTCACGCCATAAGGCGCATGCGCGCTGCTGGACTCCAACCCCCATACACCCCACGCCTTCTCTGTACGTCACCCTGCCCGATGGACCAATAAGAGGGCGGACTCTGGGGGCGGGCCACAAGGAAGTAGCCAATGAGAGCGCGGTTGGAAGCCGGGAGCTGAGAGGAGTAAATCCTTCCGTGGTCTGTGTTCAGCCGCCCCCGCGATGATTTATGCGTCCCTTTTATTATTTGTAACACTTTGGGAAGTTATTAAAAGGAAGATCTACTGCTTCCTCCTTTTTGGGTGGAACTAGATGGCAATATTTGTCACCGGCTCTTATTAGAGAAGAGTGAGGCGAGGTGGAAGGCGGTTGGATGCTGGGTTTGTTTGTGTGGGTCCTGTTTTTTATTACAAGACAGATTATCCTTTTCATTACAAGCTGTAGACAGGGCCAACTTCGAAGGTCCTCGTGGCCTAGTGATCTTCGATCACTCAGGGAGCTGAAACCTGATGCCTTCTGACTTTCCTGTCTGTACTCTTGGCGTTGGGAACAGCCTCTCGGGAAGGTGTTGCAACCTTTGGTTGTACCAGAAAGAAAGAAGCAAGCTCCCGTCACTCCCACCCCCATTCCCCGCCTTAACATGGAGTAAACCTCGGCCTTTTTCCGCTTGGATGCTCATTAAGAGTTAGTTGACTTTGTAGCGGATGCAATAAAACTTGGATGGTTTCAGGCCCCCAAACAATCCTGGTTTCTGTTTTTCTCTGGCCCCAACCACACCCCCAAGGAAATTGCCTTTTCAGCAGGCGCCCGCGGGAAAGAACCGCAGGAGACAGATTCCCTTGGAGACCTGCAGTTGGGGGAGGTGGAGGGTGGCTCCGAGGGTATGTTAATAAAGGGGGCCAAGGTAAGAGTGCAGAGCGGCCAGAGACGACTTCTATGTTTGGATTTGAATTTTCTGGCCAGCTAGGGAAAATCCACAAACCCGAAGTACCCGGAGGACACACTGAGAAGTTAGCTGTCACCCACAGAGCCGCTAACCACCCAACTCCAGCTGTGCTTCTGCTCTGCTGGGGAGGGGCAGTCTCCTAGGGCGGAATAAGCTGCGGTGTTGGACGGGAAGTGGGAAAGAGCCAAAGAAAAGAACGGATGCAAGTTTTCTACTCCTGACTTCCCAACACAAATCACACTTTGGAAAGTAAAACACGATTCCAAGAGGATAGGGATGTGGGGAGTATGATCCCTCTGTTCAGATAGGTCACAGTCAGGAACTTAAGTCGCTGATGTGGAGATATTTTTGTTTCAATTTAAGAAAATCAGTGCAAGAGTGGTTGCTGGGGATAGGGGTAGGGCAACGAGAGACTGTAGGAGGAAGAGGAGGAGGAGGGGAGTATAAGCAACCTGGAACTGTTTGATCGCAGGACTGAGCTGAAGGAAAACAAAACCGTGAACTTCAAAGCTCAGGCCTAATCCCCTCCGGGTTAATTTCTGCTTCCTAAAAAGTTGATCAGGGTCATAAATCACTGGGTCCACCCTCGCCGGTCCTGCCCGGTTCCTGAAGGTTCTCCCCCCGCCGCCCGCCGCAGCAGCGCAGGGTGACTCTTTAGCACCCTGTCATCTGTGGCCTCCCGCGGCGGGAGGGCTCCTGGGGCTGGGTGGGCGGACCGAGCCGCGGGAACCCACAGACCGGAGGCGGCCAGCGTCCAGGGAAGGTGCTGGTAGGGGGGTGGGCCCGACCGTGGAGGGGCGCCGTGCAGATGCAGTTTCCATTCCTCCCGACCTTTAAAAAAAAAAAACTTCAAGTATGTCTGGCGTGCTGTTTGAAGAAGGTTACAGCGCGTTTAGAGATTTGCAAAGCTCTGCAGAGCAGTAAAGATTAGAAAGGCCTGCCTGAGGTTTGTCAAATGACTTCCGGTAGCAAAGCCCCCTTTAAACCCGGGCGGGCCCGGCAGCCTCTGATCTTGGCTAGGTCCGTGCCTGTAACTCCAGGCTGGACCGCGCGGAAAAGGCTCGGCTGAGCCAGGAGCGCCGGGAAGAGGGCGGGGGCGGGCTGGGGACCTGTGATGGGTTGGCCTCCGGTCCTGAGGAGGCTCTGATTTACCGCGACTTAGCGGTAAAAGTCAAGTCGAGGCCTTTCCATAGGCGTTACCGTGAGGAAAGCCCCAGGTGTGGACCAAGCACAAATCTGGTCTATATGTGGACCGAATTGACTGACAAATGCGGGGAAACGTCACCTGAATCCAGAGTCTGACCCCACTCCCTAAATGAAAGCCATCGCGGAGGAGACCAGAAAGAGAACTGGCGGGGGAAGGCCCGGCAGGTCTGCATCATAAGTGGCCACGTCCCCAGCAGCAACAATAACTAAAGTTGTAAAATAAAGCAAAAGAACATTTTGTCAAAAACCTAAGAGATAGTGATCATTGCGGTCAGGGACGCTTAGTGGGCCGCAGGTCACAGGAGTTCTCAAGTTTCCCAGATTGTTCCCAGGCGGGCATTGACTCAGGATTTCTTTCCTCTAGGGATGACAGTTTGCGCCTCCGCACGCCCCAGAGTTGCGCATTGGCTCTACCGTCCCACTGTTGCAAAACCGGCCGACCGCGCTGCTCTGGTTTACACGGATTTTACAGCTTGAGCCCACAGGCCTAAAACAAATAACTGAAGGAAACTGTTGGTCAAGAAAGATAAAAGAAAGAAAACAAAGAAAATAAGAAAAGGTATCTCCCGTTAGACGTCGTTCAGGTCCCTCCACTACATCAGAAGATGGGGGAGGCGGAGGAGATGTTATTATAATTTTCCTGGATATTAGATAGAGAGAAGTACAGTGTATATCCGAAAAAGAAAGATAAAGCCTGGTAGAATTTGTTACCCTAGATAAATAATTACTCAGATTCACTCAGGTGAATGTTCTTTTTTCCGTGGAAAAGACATTAACATGGTCTATCTATAATAACACACACATACACACACACACCGGGATTATACTCCCATTTTTAAAAACACAAAATAACTCTAAAGTTGATTCTTGATGGATAAATGTTTCACTAATCGACGAGTAAAAACAGAATTAAATTCTAGGACATAAGTGGGGATTTGATTACTTTCCCCATTTCTGAGGAGGAAATAATCCCTTTCACAAAATAAAGTTACATCACTGATTAAAATAGAGGGCATAGAGAACCTCGAGAGAGAAATAAAGTAGAAAAAAAGAAGACTGTGTTACATTGAAGCAGATTTAAAGATCAGGCGCAAAAATAATTACATTCAAGGGCATATTAAAAGAAGGCGATGAGGATTTATCTGAGGAACCACCACCGCCATGGACAGAGTAACCACATCTGTCCCAGATGTCAGACTTCCCAGCAACTTGATCCACACGCTTCAGCTTTGGTTTTGAAACCGAACCACGAGTGCCAGGAAAGAAGTGCCCGCAGCCCTGCGGTGCAGCGCTGGCTTAGCCTCTGGGTGTGTGTGAATCCTGCCAAGAACTATGAAAGCCCAGCCCAAGATTCAATGACCACGTTTCCCAAACCACAAGGAGAAGGTGACAAGAACATTCTCTGTTATCGATTCCAGCTCCGTGCAGCCAAGTGAAAGCAAATATTCTCGACAGTTTCGGAATTAAAAAGATTCGCTAATAACTACTGCTCACTCTTTCCGGGGCCCGGGCCTGCCTAAACTCGTCTTATTTACATTCCTAGAGGCCCCGCTATGGAACACGCGGAGGTGCTGGTGCCCCGCAGCGCCGAGAGCCCAGCAACCCGCCTCCAGGCCCAGGGCAAAACTTTTAAAAAATTGGTCCTCTTCCCGCCTCCTATGTGGAAGAACTTGGGGGCATACATCAAGTCTGCAATGAGTTTATTCATAGCTGTAGTACAGAGCTTTCTAAACGAATAGGAACCTGTTATTTACCTCCGTTCCTTGCACAGATATTTATTATCTGTAGGAATATTTTAAGGGCCTGTACTGGGCTGGCCACCTTTGACAGGGGCCGTCACCTCACACTCCAGGGTAATGGACCACACTGTGGCTGCATTTAATTTATTGGGGTGAGAAGTTACTGTGGGAGGTTTCCAAAGAGGGCCTTTGCCACGAAAAGAGAGGCCCTGTGGTGTTTAGAAGATTATATTTTTGCTTCAGAATAACACAACCAAACACTACTCAAATATGAAAAACATTTCCTTAAGGTGTAGGTTCTGGTATCGGGGTCCACGGATGCTTCAGAGTCTGTGGACTGGCCTTAGAGGGCAGAACTCCCTGAAATAGAATGCTAACTTTGGGGGTGGCGGTTGTGTGGCTCTTAAACATTTTTAAAAAATTAGATTCTGGGCCGGCGCGGTAGCTCACGCCTGTAATCCTAGCCCTCTGGGAGGCCGAGGCGGGTGGATCGCTCGAGGTCAGGAGTTCGAAACCAGCCTGAGCGAGACCCCATCTCTACTAAATAGAAATAAAAATTATCTGGACAACTAAAATATATATATAGAAAAAGTTAGCCGCGCATGGTGGCACATGCCTGTAGTCCCAGGTACTCGGGAGGCTGAGGCAGTAGGATCGCTTAAGCCCAGGAGTCTGAGGTTGCTGTGAGCTAGGCTGACGCCACGGCACTCACTCTAGCCTGGGCAACAAAGTGACACTCTGTCTCAAAAAAAAAAAAAATTAGATTCTGAAAAGAGCCTGTGACCACCGTTCACAGATGAAGAAAAGATCAAGAAGCCATAGTTGAAAATTACACCAAGGGCTCGGAAGTTTTGCATTGAGCCTAAATTAGAGGAAATCTGAGAAGCCGGCATAATTAGCAGCGAAATAGGCACGATTTTTCACTTGCTTTAAGGCAATAGATCAAAACAAGCAATACTGAAATCCTTTAATAACCATGGTATTGTGATAAACTCCAGAGAGCTTGGGGACCTCGAAACCGGCTACCTGGTGTTAATATTAATGCGTTTTTAAACCAGAATGCAATAACTCCATTTTACCTCTAAGCTTCAAGGCAACCCAAGATCTCTTAATATTGTCATTACCACGGCCGACAGAGGGAACTCGATCCGATGTGGTTCTAAAACAAAATGGGATATTAACCGTGTTTGTTTTCACTTTGATCCATAGGAAATAGGTCCTGCGCCCTGTGACCCATTAAACTAATAAGATTATACACATCAGCAGAGCGGAGGTTCTAATTGTTTCCACCTGTCCCAGATCTCTGCATTTTAAAAATTGATGAAAATAGGACTTGAGTTACAAAAAAAGGAAATATATTGAGAGTGAAATAGTTATAAAGCTGAGCCGCTTGGACCACACATGCAATCAATTACTGAGAAAATAAATAGGTGTATATGGTGTGGAGCTTTGGGAAGAAGAAAAAAAGCAGGAAACATAATCATTTAATTGATCTAGGGGTGCTCGCACATTTCATAAACATTTGCTTGAGAAAACTGACCAATCACAAGCGTTTCCGGGAGACACTCTACACCCCCTCTTCTCTTCATAAATATTTAAACAGCTAGATTTCTAGATTTGTCATTTAAATGAACTAGGCAATGAGCCGCACAGACTCGTCTTTCAATGGGTTGCTCACACAGAGGGAGGGGCCAGAGGGAGGAGGTACGTTTGCCCTGCGTTCTCATTTGCTTAGACTGCCTTCCTTACGTCATCGTACTGCTAAACCAATCCGTGAAGCTCACTTTGACAAGCTCCCCGCCCCTCCTTTCCTAGGTCACAGCCCGCCTAAGCCAATAGTATGGCTGCATGTAAATGAGAGAACGCCCGCGTTCCCCGTTCCGCCCAGTTCTCCGCCTCTTCCCGGGGCGGAGCGAGCCAAGCTGAGTGGGAGGGGCCGATGGCAGGCAGGGTGGAGGGAGGACCTGAGGAAGAGGCGGAGAAGCCGCAACGCGAGGAGCTGGGTTTGCCTCCGCGCGTCCTCCTCCGCCCCCCGGCCCCTCCTCCGGCCAGGCGGGATGCCGTTTAGTCATTGGCTGGATCACTAAAGACGGGGCGTGTCCTCTAGTTTACATAAATGGTGGGCGGGCATCTAGCGTCCCTGTTGTAACTGGAGAACCCGGTGCCCCGCCCCTCTTCCTGGGGGGTATGGGCGGGTCAGGGGTGGGTCCGGACCGGCCTCTCCTGACGTCCGCCACTGGCCTGAAGGAAACAAACGGTTTTCTGAAAAGATTCGTTTTAATTCACCCTTTTGAGGGACTTCTCTGTTTCTAAATGTATCTTTTCGTTTATTTTTACAAGCGTTCAGGGTTGTACGATGAAATAAATAGAGATTACCAATACAGCCTCCCCCCAAATTAATTTCCTTTTAATCTGCGTAAGGTCCACTGCTCCGGCTGGCCCTTTGAAAAGAAACAAATTTTTTAATAAATTAATCCTTCACTATAATTCATTTTTTCCTTTACTGCGAATTCCCTTTCTCCCCAGTTTTCCACTAGCAGAGCTAGGGAGAGCCGAGTTGAAGTGTGTAAAAGCAGAGAAAGTATGGAAAATTCTTTCGGGCTAAGCGTTCGTGAATTGCTTGTGAATGATGCAAGTGTTAAAATTGTTTCCAACAGTAAAATGCCCTAGGGAGAATCGGTTGACATTTTTAAAATAAGAGAATTATTCTTGTAATTTATTTGGTTTTTTTTTTTTTACACAAATTTTCCTTCTGTTTTATGTCCAGCTGAACATAGACTTTCCTTTTCAGGACTTACGAAATAAGACGTCAGGTGGCAAATAATTGGGAAATGAAAGGATGAACACGGACTCCGGGAACCTAAGTTTTAAAATACCATCTGTGCGTTTTATATTCGGTAACACCCCACAGTTTTCAGAAGAGTAATCGTGGTACCTTGTTTGGTCCAAACTAAAATTTGGGAGTGTTTGTTCCTCGATTTATATTATACTTTAAAATCGGAGTTGTCAACAAGGCCCTTTTGATGAAAAAAGATGGAAGCAAGGGTTGATTTTTTTTTTGGCAGGCTAATGGAGGTTTATTTAAGTAGAAATTAAATTAAAATTCTTAGCAAAATCGAACATACAGCATCCCCTCCACCAATATTCTGTCTTTCTTTCCCCTTTGGAAGACGAATTACAGCTTTCAGCTTCTGCAATACTTGATTGTCCAGCGCAGAAATGAAGAGGTTTCCAAATAATTTCTGCATTAGTAGAAAGCTGAGCGTACTCTAATGGTTCCAGGAAAGTTAAGATCAAGGGGAAAGAAAAATTTTCTTGTTAGATCTGTGTGGTGTAGCGTTTATTCTTCAAAACACTTTTTTTTTAATTTTTTTAATTTAGCCTCCGCAGAACATTGAAGAATCTTCAAAACACTTTCTGATGTGCTTAATTACTGTCTTTTTAAATTTATATCAGTGTGTTGATTACATTTAACTCAATTCGTATTTAATTTTGTGGTATTAAAAGTGACTAGGGACATTATTTATTACTCTCCCATGAAATTATATCCAGAAATATTATTCTATTGCTAACTCACTTAATGTTAAAAATACATGTTAATGCCTGTGATATTCCAAGCAATTAAAATAATGTACATCCATCGTTAAGCCAAGAAATATTATGTCAGTTGATAATTTGTCAAAATTGTTATTTGAAATTGAACTCTAGGAAGGTAGAGTAGTAAAACATTAGTACTTTTATACACGTTGTTCTTAGTAATTATAAAAAGTTAATTTTACAGCCTAATAGCAAAAAAAAATTGATTATATTTTCGTGTTAATCAATTTTAGGAGTTAGTTCTATATGACTGTGTTAATGCTGTTTTATTAAGCTTTGGGGATAATGAATAAAATACTAATTTAAGAAATCTAACTGAAAATTTATTTAATCCAAACTATCACATTGTTTTTTTCATTTTTCTTTTATAAACAAGGATTTTCTGGTTGTGAAGTATATATGTTCCTGGAAAAAACCTGAGAAATATTGAAAGGTATAAGAAAAAAATTTTTTATAATTTATATATAGTCTCCCAATCAATAATTAAATCTAATACTTTCCTATATTTCCTTCCTATCTTTTTCTATGTATTAATAGTGACATTGTTTTCTTGTTTTGTTTTGTTACAAAATTCAGATTGGGTTCCATATTAAGAACTCACTTTTCAAAGCTCAGATTTATTTTGCTCTCATTTTCTGCTTGAACTGTAATTTGAATTTGTAAGAATTCATAGTTTTATTACATTTTTTTATTTTAAACTTCATTTTATTATAAAAAAAATATGTTCCTAAGGTAATTCTTAGAACTACCAAAAAGTAGAAGTAAAATATAATAATGATTTGCCCATAAATAATTCTCACCATAATTTGTTTGCATTTTTTAAAAACACAGCATTATCATCTTTACACATAAACAATGGGACTTTTGAGTTAAAAACAGAAGGATATATTCAAAAGTAATTTACATGTTTACATATTTTTAAAAGATTTGTTGAAGGTTGAATTTTAATATTCTAACTTAGCAAAGAATGATTTGAGAGTTTTCATGTTTAGCTTATCTTCTGCAACATATGCTAGCAAGTCTGATATTGTTCATACAAGCATTTTCTCTGAGCTTTATAAAAATGCTTCTTCCCTATACTTCTTATTCCCCTTAAGATGCATTTGCTGATTATTCCTGTTTTAATCCTGAAGAATGCATAATCACAGCAAACCAACATATTAAAGACATTGGTCTGTTTTCAAATTGCTAATTTTTTTCTTTAGCCCAATTATGTTTTACTAACAGCATCTGCTTCCAATCTATTTGCACTTTTAGGAATACTGATTTTTATTAATAGCACCTGAAAATACCAGCAAGCCACAAAGGACATGTAATTAAGAATATCATCAAGCAAGTATTTAACAAAATGCATGATTAGCTATGTTTGTGGCCTCTAAATTGAGCAAAAGTACATATCTCACCATTTCATTTTACAATCTCTACTTATTTCTTCTCCATCTTGATATTATGGTTCCAGTAACAAAGCAAATAGCCCTGTTTATCATTAAATCGTAAACTCATAGCAATACACTCCTTATATCACATATCCTGTAAATTTTTAAGCCAAATTATTTCATCGTGGTGGCAGATGGTTGTGGAAAGAAATCTGCTTTTACATCTTGGTTCCCTTTAGCTTATGGTAATAACTAACTCTAACATATTTAAACAAGAGTTTAAATAATAGAAATAAACCATGTTCCAAATATATAAATTAAATTGCCAACTGTGAGAAAGTCTGAATATGTGTTCCATGTTATTTTATTTAAGCTGATGGATTAAGTGGGTAATTTTATCAATTTTCCCAGTGTGGTTTTATAAGAAAAAGACATGGAAATTGATATGCTCCATAGAAGAGGAACGGTTTAAGCCACTATTTTTGTGGATGCAAGGATCCAAGAATTAAATAAGAATATACAGTGGCATTTTTTTAAATCTCTCTGAATAAGAACTAACTCACCGATTACATGCTCACAGCTGGAAAGTGTTTGTTTCTATATACATTTTAAAAGACCGCATTTGCAGACCGCATTTGCCTTCATGGGCAAACACCAGCCACAAGAAAGGAAATTAAGAACATGGGAGGGCGGTGTTTGTTTGTTTCAGGTTTCTTTCATCATGAGTATTTTTTTAAAAAATTTTGATAGCATGAATTCATTATTGGAGATCTTTATATATGCATGTATGTATATATAATTATATGCATGTAATTTTTTTCACGAAAACAAGATGCATTTTGTACCCAGGGTGCCATATTTATGTAATGAAAACAGAGTCTTGAAAAAATAAGCGGCATTTCTAATAGTTACCATATTTAAGGATCCTATATTCTGTGGCTGTTTCTAAAAGGTGGCAAAGAAGTTATGAAATACTTTAACTTTCTTCTGCTATAGAAATATATAAAATCATATATATAATATATAACATAATATATAAAATAAAAACAAAATAGAGCCAGGATACCAGCTTTCCATGCAAAGGCAAAAATGTATGTGAAGAGAGAAAGAAGCAGATAGTCTGTCTCCAAAATGTAAAATGAATAAGCTTTTTTTTTTCTTTTAAGCTTGGATTATGTTGAAAATTGCCTCAATTTTCTCTTCACATCATATGGATAAAGGAGCTTAAAGTGATGATTCAAAATCATATTCAACCCCCCAAAACTAAACAATCTTAAGTATTTAAACTTAACTGTAAAATAAATTTTGTATAGAAAAAGAAATTTATGTTTTCCCTGTAAGTTAGCAGGCTCCAGGGTCCCTGATGAATCAACATCTCAGTGACTGTGTTATTTGCCCATTACCATGATAGTGAGCACAGTATGCTGGGCAGAATTACATTTCCTTTTAAAATTATGAATTTGAAATAGTACTTTAACTTCCAGAGGTGGTATGGTACATAATTTTGATTAAAAAAATCACTCCTGGAAAAAAATGTTTCATCACTATAGTCTTTTTCCTCCCTTTTTAGTTTGTCTTGTGCCTCATATGCAAATATCAATATTATTTATAAGAATATTTGAAGGGATGTTAGAGGTAAATAAATGCTGACCAAATTCAAGTATAAAGTTGGCAGATAACTCAATACATCTGGGATCAGCTTGTCCTGATTTCAAAAAGAGTCATTGATACTGAAAATTGCCATGTATGGGCTAGTGCATTTTTTTAAAACTGTATGCATATTTTAATAATCAAATAATATATGTGTATTGTAATAAATTTTAAAGGCACAAAGAAAAGAGGGAAACAAAATTCATCCCCAACCAAAGAAACCACTGCTCAGATTTTATATATATCCTTGAAATCTTTTTTCTGTATATATATATTTGCATTTCAAAAAAAAATAAATATTACACATTCTATTTTGTTAAACTTTTGAGTTTTTTTATTACTCTTGGTAGGTGATGGAAATCTTCCCATAGTCCAGGATTCTACAAAATTGTTTGAACTGGCTGATAGGTCTGCTTACAATGATCATAAAACTGGATTCATTCAACAAATTCTATATAATGAGCCATTTTAAATTGTGTCTAATTTTTCGGAATTATAAGCAGTGCTGCAACATACATGTACGTGATGCCTTTGTCAGCAGCTATAACTCTTTGTAGGGTAAATTCCTATGAGAGGAATTACATATTTTCAAAGCTTTTTGTTCATTTCTTTTTCAGTTTCTTTTCTTTCTGCTTTTGTCTTTTTTTCTCTTTTTTGATGTGTGCATGTCGTTTTGTTCTGGTTTTGTCTTCAGATTGATTGCTTATTTTTCAACCAAAAAAAAAGTGATCCATAAATACTCTCTTCTAGTTTTTAGAAATCAAAATGTTAAAATATTTTAAAAGGCTGAAGTTCCGGTAGACTAGCTTTTTCCTCCTCAGTTTGGTGCATAGCTTTTGAATTCTCTCTATGCATTTATAGATAACATCTATGTATGTATACATAGAAAATACATTGTACTGCTGAGTAGTCTTAAGTACTATTATAGCAATTCAAATTGCATTCTTTCTCAGTGACAATCATGGAGCTGAAAGGAGAGAAAGTGAGGGAGGCAGGGGAGAGAGGAGAGAGAAAGAAATTAAAGGCATGGTAATCAGGTAAAATGATGACATGAGCTAAGCTAAAGAAGGTAATGTCTTCCTTATTTCCTTCCCACAACTAGAGAAGTCTGCTTAGTGTTTAAAAAAAAAAAAATGATACAAAAATTGTGATCCTAGTGCAAAGTCAGCCCACAGTTTATTCAACAGAGTGATGCAAATTCCCCTGGACTGCCAAGCAGTCATTTCTCCTTCTGGAATCAAATCCCTGATAGTCCTACTGTGCAGGTGTACACACTGTCCAGCATCATCAAAAGTTTCCTTAGGAAATATCCAAAAGAATTTGCAGAACATGAACACCAAACTGGGGATTTTTATGTTTTCAAATTTGGAGCTAAATAGAAGTCCCTCAGTAGGTACCAAAATGCTCAGAAAGTAGGAGTGACAACTGAATTTCTTTTTCCTAGTTTCTGGGGTGGTGGAGGAAGAGAGTCGGGTGTGTGGGACTTGTGCAGCAGGTGAATTGCAGTCAAAGCGCTCTGAAAGGAGGCTTAGGACATTGAAGCGCTTCTTGTAGGTATAACACAATCCCTTGAGCAATGCTCTCCTTCCTGGCACTCCCTCCCCCCACCCACACGTTCCCAACACAAGCAAGTGGAGGCCAGCGTGTCATGACAGTATAGGTTACAATGGTGTCTGGTGTCATTGTGTCAGTACCTCATTCTCCTTCCATCCCTTACTCAGGGATGAGCCTCCAGTTGTCTTCCTTCTGTTGTGAGATCCACCATTATCCACCTCCCCAGTAGGGTAACTCTTTCCTAATATAAAGGAGGAGTATTAAGAAGAGGGGAAAATGAACCACAATGTTAAAGAAATAAAATAAGAATAATCTATAACTCCATTCATTTTTGTTTCTCATTGAGTTTTCTCCCCGTAGATAAGTCCACAAAACTAAACTGACTTAAAACATAGTGCAACTTAGAAATTGACCAATTACTCCTTTCTCATTGCTGAGTGTCAAACTCACCCTAAAATGCCATGAAAACCAACTTCCTGCCAGTAAAGGAACAGACTTCAAGCTTATGGAAAATACTTAGAGGCATACTAGACATCAAATAACTGCTTCAAAACATTCTGATACATCAAGCCTGGAAGTATCAGAAACAGATGGGCCACTTCCTCTCTGTATTTCACACAAACTCCAGAAATAAAGGAAGAGCCTACAAAAAAAAAACAAATTGCATTTCCATTTGCTCATCTCATGTTTGAAAATTTTGACCAACACCCAACACATTCTAATTATATGGTTGTATTACATTGGGGAAATTAATTATTATTGCTCCATTAGAGATGCTGGCAAACATTTGATCTTTCAAAAACGTCTGGATCTTCTTTATATAGACTTTTTTACAAAGGCATCAAGTCTTTTGAAAGAAATATCCCATAGAAGAACTTCTAGGCTCTGGCATCAGAACTGATGTCGTGTTGTCTACAGACTAAATCTTTGCACGTGCGTCTTTCTTGAGGTCTACCTCAGAAGGGAGATATGTGTCACCTTTCTGGTTAATATGAACAATGAGCAATAGTGTTCTGAGAGGATTCCCACCTATCAAAAAGCCACCCAGATTTTTCAATTTTTTCCCTAATTTTATGCATTAACTAAATATTTTCCAACCCTTCAGTTCTTTCTGAGCTGCAGAGAGATCTAAAGAGCTATAACTCTGTCTATGCCTGTGTCTATGTACTAGAATGTTTCTGAATGTGTCAGAGTGTGTGGATCACTGATATGGAAATGCTTGGAGTGGTAAAGTAGTTTCTGCTTCCATGTGCAAATAGCAGATTGCATTTGTGAAAAATACTCATTCTTAAAGATCTCACTCCATCATTGCCTAGTGCTCTCTTCAGTTGGTCTGGTAAAATCTACCCAGAATTAGGATCAAAGATGGAGATTCAAAACTTCAGCCAGCTCCTTTCTTCCATCTTCTGTTCATTAAATCAAGAGTTGAGACCGGGTGAATTCAATTATTCCTTTGAAGAACATGTCTTTGTTTTGAAAGGCAGATCCCTAAAAACAGCATAACTTAAGCATCTGTTCATCTGAAGAGCTCAGAAACATGTTCAGATTGTGCCAACTTCCAATTTGAAATGCAGTCTGGAGTGTGGACCAGGGAGCCAGGCTGCCTGATTTGCTGGCTCAGACACTGGCCACCTGTGTGACCTGAGGCAAGTTTTGTAACCTTTCTATGTCTCTATTTCCCTCATCACTAAAATGAGAATAATTACAGTATCTACTCCCTCATATAATTTGGGTACAAATTATACTAATATTCATAAAGCTTTTATACACAGATTTTTTTTTTTTGTTTTTGGAGACAGGGTCTCTCTATAGCCTGGGCTAGAGTGCAGTGGCACAATCATAGCTCACAGCAACCTCAAACTCCTGTGCTCAGGTGATCCTCCTGCCTCAGCCTCCCAAGTAGCTGGGACTACAGGCACGTGCCACCATGCCCAGCTAAGTTTTTTTCATTTTTTGTAGAGATGGGATCTCACTATATTGCCGAGGGTGGTCTCAAACTCCTGGACTCAAGCCATCCTCCTGCCTCAGCCTCCCAAAGTGGCTAGGATCATAGTCGTGAGCTACTGTGAGTGGCCAGATTTTTTTTTTTCACTAAGTGTACCAGTAATAAGTAGCCTATTTGACTAAATAACTAGAAGTTCCCTTTGTCTAGAAAACAGGATATTTAGGCCTCTTTAGGAGTTCTCACAAAGGCAATTTGGTCCATATATTGTTGATAAGTTGGTGTCTCTGTGGGGGAACAAGGGCTCAGGGCTTTCTATTCTGCCATCTTGCTGATGTCACTCATATTTAGGCCTCTTTAAATGCCTGCTTGTTTGTTTGTTTGTTTCCCTTTTGTTATAGGATTAATGTCACGTGCATAACATGCACCCAATAAATAATTTTGGAGTGAATGAATGCAGCAAGAGTGGACTGTGATTTCATTTTTTAGTAATGAATGGGAGCAGTGGTAGGAGGAGGGCAGAGTGCATGAAGAGTTGAGGCCCAAGTGCCGCCCCCCCCAGCAACCTGCTAGAAGCTTGGATTCTCACCAAGGGGAAAAACTGAGAATTCTGAGCCCATGACCCAGGAGGGAGGTTCTAACGACAGAGCCAGTGGCAACTGACAGAAACAGAGACAGCCATCCTGTAACAGAAGCAACACCCCCTGGGAGTCAGGCAAGCTGTTCATAAGCGTTGGCTCTCCCACAGATTGTGTGACATCTCCAGGGTCTGGAATCCCCCTGTGGAGACAATGGGAATAATAGGATAGAATTTTCCTCCCAGAGTCCTGACCCCACCATCTACTATATTGGCCAAGTCTTGTGCCACCTTGAACCTCAATTAACTCTTTCTCAAAGGAAGATGCTATTGCAGCAAGTTCTGGGAAACAAATGAGTATGTCTGTGAAAGTGTCCTGTAATCTGCATAAAACCAGAACTAAAAAGAAAGTTCAAGGCATTGTTGTAGCTGAATTAGAAGAACAGAAATTAGGGTTTAAACCTGTGGTAGATATTCCTAAGAATATTGATGATGTAATACCAGAGCAGGTTTTTAAAGGAGACTGTGGGCTCTCTATCTGGGGAGAATTTAAAAGAAAGGGGAGGAAGAAACATCTGTTGGGAGGAGGAATGTGTAAAGTAAAAGGTCCCTGGAGGTCCTTTTGGGCTCTCAGATTCCATAATTATGTGGCCTCTAAGAGTATGCACTGTGGTGCCCACAAGGTGCTGGTGACTGATAAGTGTCACCTTTCCTGTGGTGTCCAGAGGCACAAGCCAGCAGAGCTCACAGGTGTGCTGAGATGCGAGACAGGATGGCATCTGCAAGACAGAAAACTACAAATCAGGCTGGACTCACCAGGTCCTGCTTGATGGGTAATCTCTTTTTGGAGACAGCAATCTATCCAGGTGCCATCTGGTTTTCAAACACTACAACAAGGTTTTGTAGAGCCTGAACCTTATACAATTGGGGGACCCTCTTTTAGGGAAAGATTATGAAATTACAACAAAGTCCAAATGGGGCCCACACAAGTGAGAGACCCTGAAGTCTAAGCTTCATCAGTTTTCTTGCCTATAACCGGAGTATTATCATCTCTTTACAGATTAGGAAACTGAGGTTTGGAGGAGTGAAAGAACTTGTTCCAAGTCATGCAGCTGATGAGTGGCCCAGCTCGAACCAGCTCCCGGTCATCTCATTTCTGTGACATCACAGCTGCACTCATAGGGAGGGTGGAGCCTCTGTTCTTAAATCTGGGTAAATCTAGGATTGCTGGGGCTTCTACTTCCAGGAGAAGTGTTTACTCCTGACTCTGAGCAGAGTAGTTCAATGCTAAGCATCCTCATGTGTGAGGGTTTTGGAAAACTTGAAGGTTTGACAAACCTAGGGTGCTTAGAGGTTTAATTATGGGAGCCTTAAGTGAGGGCAACCGACAACAGGGATCAGCTGTGTGTGTGTTAAAAGAGACAATGTCTATGGCTATGATAAAAGATGTAAGGATTAGTGCCTAGAGCAGAAATCAGTAATATGGTCACAAAAGTGTTCCCAGAATGTTAAAGATGCCAGGGACCCAGTCCAATGCCATCTTTCTCCAACTAGAGGTGAAAACTGAGGCTCAGAGAGATTAAGTCACTTGCTCTAGGTCACACAGCTTCCAGTGACATAATTGTTTTTTGTTTTCAAAACAGAGTCTTGCTCTGTTACCCCAGTTACAGTACAGTGGCACTAACGTAGCTCACTACAACCTCTAACTCCTGGGCTCAAGTGATCCTCCTGCCTCAGTGTCCCAAGTAGGTAGGACTACAGGCACACACCACTATACCTGGCTAATTTTTCTATTTTTTGTAGAGATGGCATCTCGCTCTTGCTCAGGCTGGTCTAGAACTCCTGGCCTCAAGCAATCCTCCCATCTTGGCCTCCCAAACTACTAAGATGTGATGAGCCACCACACCTGGCCTCCAGTGGCATAACTGGACCAAAGAATCTGTTCCTAGAATCCCAGTGCTTTGTTGCCAGCATCCTTTTGGGGCTCCAATGCCAAAAAGCATTCTTTATTTACTTCCTAAGCAAGGACAGCCATGCTGCTTTCGAGAGTTGAACACTTAACCATGCATTTTTATTTTCACTTTATTTCAATAATAAACAAAACACTTTCTGTGTATTTTTTTTCATTCTACAAATGCTTGGGGAAAATCTTCAGTCATGATCGTTGCAAAAAGAGAATTTTCCACAACTTTTACATTTAGCCAATTAATTTTATTTCCTGGCACTTTCCACTATTGACCAAAGAGTCCAGTCAGGGGTGTTGGTGAAAAGAAAATTTCCATGGCTGCCTTTCTGCCTTGGTGTCAATGAAAGATTTATTTTCATGCTTTTTTTATTGACTTTTGGAAGATTGTTGCCTATGACAAGACTTAAGATGGTCCATCTGCAGTAAGCTGGCTACATCATTCTTATGATTTCACACCATAAAGTTTACTGGACAGTGGCCACTGCCCCTGCCATTTCTTGCCATTCTCCCCCTTTTTCTACCCTGGCTACCTCCCCAGCTACTGAGAAAATGTTCAACATGGCCCTCTAAAACTGTGGTGTCCAACAGAACATTTTGTGATGATGGAAATGTCCCAGATTGGCACTGTCCAATATGGTAACTATTAGCTACATGTGGCTATTGAGCACTTGAAATGTGGTTATTGTGACTCAGGAACTGAATTTTAAATTTCATCTTATTTTAAAGAAATTTAAATTTAAATAGTCTTGTGTGGCTATTTGGCTACCATATTGGACAGTACAAAGAGAGAACATTTCCATCATTGCAGAAAATTTCATTAGACAGCATTGAACTAAAGGGTCTATGCCTGAGCAAGAGCCTTGAGACTCTACCCCATGTCTGCCCTTGAGCTGGCTTCATCATTTGGGCTGAACTAAAGGAGAGGCCTCCAGGATGGCTTGGTGAGTCACTCCTGGAATGTCAGGATAAAATGCGTCATGGCAGGGTGGAGGCACCATATTGGTTCCTATACAATAAAGCTTTAGAATATGTAATGGAGAAGGAAACTTAGAGACCCCTAGTTGCTGCCTCTCTTCACAAACAGGAAAACTGAGGAGCGGTGAATTAGTTACTTGGCCAAGGTTAATAATTGAGCCAGTCTCCTCATTCCAAAGCCAGGCCTCTCCCTTGATTGGGCTCAGGTCAGTTCTGGGAGGTCAAGGCAAGTCTTTCTTTCATTACTTTAGCACATCCATATTGTGGGTTTCCTCTGTACAAGGATTCTTGTGTGGGGGACAGACAGGGTGGGAGACATGAGTTGCCTCTTGGTGGAAGAGGGAGTGTTCATCAGCTCACCTCAAGGGGCTGTCCAGAGGACTGGATAGGGTGACCAAGCATTGTCAGGACTGGCTCAGTTTTTAGCACTGAGTGTCCCACATCCCAAGAAATCTCTCAGTCCAAGGCAAATCAAGATAGTTGTTTACACCAAGACAAATAATAAATAGTACCACTGATCTTCCAGAATCCAGATGAAGCAAAGAATCAAGGCAAGTATAACCCCTGGGTGGGTGGCTTATGCCTTCGCTTTATAGATTCAGAGAAAAAGAAGTTTGCTGGGGTAATATCCTGGTGTTTTTCCCTTCATCTGCATCCAATTGTTCTCCTCAACCAACAACCTTCAAGCAGCCCTGCTTTTAAATGGACCGTGCCTCCTTGCAGAACATTACATTTTAAAACATACCTTTAAAACACCGCAACATGATTTTAAAATAGAGATATGGAGTGATTAACCCACAATGTAGGGCTCTGTTCTGGAGGCTGAGACTGGCTGTTACAAGGTGAAAGCATTTATACAGTCGTCAGTCATCTGCACCAAAACCTGCTTTAGTGGAGGTCTGGGGATTTCTAATGGCCTCTTTAAGAACGTCCTGTTTCTATTTGAGTCACTCCTAGACAGAAGCATTATTCAGGTACCTGTTGAACACCTGGCTACGACATCAATTGGCGAAAGCCATGGGATGAAGGAAACAGCAGAGCATACCAGGAGTCCCAGGTTAGGAGGCAAGAATCTGGGTTCTAGTTTTAATTCTGCCATTAGCTCGGCTGTGTGACCTTGGGAAAAATTACTTGAATTCTCTGAGCCTAAATGTCCTCATCTGCAAAAGGGAGATACAAATGCCTGACCAGCTTGCTCTCACTGAGAAATGGTGGAGATTCAGAGAAGTAAATGTGAAAGTGCTTTGAAAAGTCTAAAGTATTACACAAGGACAAGAAAGGTAGTTCAGGGCCTCTGATGGATGAAGCTGAAATGTGGAAATGTAACCACAAGTGGAGATGAAGCACAATTACTGGGCCACAAACAACCTTAGCTTAAATCACCTGCCCCCACAAAGGGCAAAAAAGGAAACACATGAAGGCAGGAGAGAAACAGCACAAGAAACACCAATCCAGAGAGAATGTATCAAAGGGCTAGAGGAAGTCAAAAAAGCCACATTTCTCATTCCAGCATTTTCTTCTGTAATAAAGACATATAACCTCAAACTGGGTCATTTAAAACAAAACACCAGAACAATGGCAAGTCCTCAGAAAGGCAGAAATATGCACAAGAGACATATTCTGTTGACATGAATTTACTATGGATTCTCTGGCCTTGGAACATATGTCAAAATATTTCTTTCTTGCTATTTCTGCACAAAATACACAGACAACATCACAACAATTAGATCACGCCCACATGAAACCCAATCTAAGTCCTTTTCCTAGAACATTATTTCTTTCCTGACAATCCCTGTGTAAGTCAGCTACTGCCAAAATAACACTGCATAACAAATAGCCACCAAACAGTGTCACATACCAGTTGATATTTATTTTTGCTCCTGCGTCTAAGGGCAGTTCTAAGGGTCTCTGTTGGGCTTCATTGTGCACCTGTCATCAGCCAGCCAGAGCTTGGGCAGACAGATCTGCTGATCTTGGCTGGGCTCACTCATATGTTTAGGGATTGGCCCATTCATACACCTGTGTCATCTGGGAGCTCTTCCGTGTGTAGTGTTGACAGATAAAATAGAGGATGCCCAGCTAAACTGGAATTTCAGATAAACAACAAATGACATTTTAGTGTAAATATGTCCCCAATATTTGCTAAATCTGGCAAACCTACCTGTGTGTCTCTCCCATTCACCTGGCAGGCTAGCCCAGGCATGTCCCCATGGCCAGCCGGGAAACGTAGAGGAAACATGCTCTGCTCCTGGGGGTCTAGACTCAGGTCTGGCACTTCATTGCATTCAATTGGCCAAAGCAAGTCACAGAGCCCAGCCTAGATTCAAGGACTGTAAAGTCACATTGAGAAGGACATGCATACAGGAAAGGTGAAAAATTGGGACCATTTTGACCATCAATCTACCACAGTCTCCAGTAGCAAAATCACCACCAAAAGATGTCGGCACAAAGTCCTCCAGGAAAATGCACTCAAATGTCACTTGCCCATTCCATCCAAATACAGAAGAAGAGGGTGATAGATGAAGTGTTTAGGGCATCTAACTAAAGGGGAGACGACCTACGTTCTTTGTTTTCTCTGGCAGGCCACGGTTTCTCTGGGGCTCAGTTTTTTCATCTATGAAATGGTAAGTTTGCACTCCAGGGGCCTGCAGCTCTAAGATTCAATAATCTTGAATATTTTAACTCGAGCAACTTGCCTCCTTCCATCATTTCCCTACAGCAAACTCTTCTAGCCTAATCGACTTTATGACTGTATTAGCAATGCTATAACTTAAAACAGCCCATTATGGTCCTCATTGACTGCTCCTGTATTCAAAGTAAATTCAATCACCAATACATATCCAATAAAAAAAATGGAAATCTCCAGGCCAACGGGACATCAGCTCCTGGCGAGGAACAAGCCTCTTGAATAAATAAATCTGCTTTGCCCAATATTTTCCCCTCTTGATTTGAAGAGAGACAGTAACCCTTTTTCTGTCATTGAATTAATTTGCTAGAAGTGGCTGTAATTTCTATATAAATCCTGAGATTGTTTCTAATTTACATGTTATATATGAATTTTTATGCATGTGGTGCCAGCCTAATGTTCTCCAGGGATACTCTTGGAAACTGTATGAATCATGTAAACAAAATTAGGCTGAAATAAAAAGAATGTATGATATTTTCTTCACTAGTACTAATTTTTTTTTAAGTTTGGTTTTCTCTGTAATGGTCCTCCTGCTGACTTTAATTATATTTATGGCGCAATTATCCTGTGCTGGGCACAGCCGCACGTGCCCGCTGCTTGTTTGGCGTCTGTCTGGTTTGGGGATGCCTTGCAGACAGACGGGTGGTGTTTGTTCTCTTTGGGTGAGGAGAAAAGGGGTATAGGAGGTGTTATGGTGGCATCTATGTGGCCTTTTCTCCCTTCCCTGTCCCATCTCCTTTCTTGTTCATGAAGATGGGTTCAGGTCATGAATAAGACTGCAACCAGGTCGGGGGAACTTCCTCTGTCTGTGGCCTCCCCAGGGTGCCATTTGAAGATCATTACTGCTGTTAATTAATGATTTGCCAGCTGTCTATACTAATTTTATAGCATTTATGTATGCACACGCATTGTGCTTTAGTCTGCTTTCACTAAAACCAAACACAACACACGTTAAGTTGAAGTCTCTGGTCTCTGTTTTTGGCCAGAGGTCTGTTTGGCTGAGATGGTTCCTCCTCGTGTAATCGCAGGTCGGGTTTTGTACCCACCGCACAGGCTGGCAGGGACGTCACCTTCTGAAGCTTTGCTTTCCCAGAAGACCCCTTCAGGAGCAGTGTCGTGCAGGGAGGAGCTGCCACTTCTGATCCAGGATAATCAACAGCTCACGGCTTCCGATGGAAATGTCACAGCTCTTTTCCGAAAATTAAACTGTTCCAGGCTGCCCTCATTTTTGTCAGGAGGAAGCATCAAGACCTCCTGTAGTCCCCTTTCTTGTCATAATCTCATTTCTCTATTTACTGCATATGCGAATGCTTCTGTCCAACTTCTGTGGCCAGTCCCTGCTGCAGCACATCCTAGAGATTGCAGGTACTCAGGAATAGGAGAAGTTTGGGTTGGCCCATCTCCAAGGTTCCTCTCACCCTCTCATTAGGATTCTGGAGTGTTCCATCATGAGCAGCTAACTTTCCATCGCTTCCCTTTCAGGCTTCACTGCTCTGGGCAATACCTAGAGACCACATCCAACCAGGCCATCACCCATCCGAGCATTTGGACCATTCCCATTCTGAAAAACCAAGGAAAAGTGTCATCTGCCTATTATAAAGTAGGACATCATACAGTGACTCAGGTTTTGCTTAACCATTCAACAATAGCAACATTGTTTTGTAGAGGAAATACCTTACACTGTTAGATGTAGAGCAAAATACAGCAGAAACATGGCATGGTCCCCTGGAAGAAGGGAGAGGTCACAGGTGTTTATTAAGCACATGCTATGGGCCAGGCCTGTGCACTGTCTTGTTTCATCTTCACAACCACTCTGTGTATGTTCCCATTTCATGAAGGACAAACCTGAGATGCAAAGAAGTGAAGTTATCTCTAACGGAGAAGAAACACCGATGAAGAGAACACATCATTGTTAAGTGCCAAACCAGGCATTCCCTTCAGAAATGCAACAGAGGCTGCAAAGAGAGCAAGAGGAGCAAAAGCTGGAGTAGGTGGTGAGGGGAAGCATACAGGAGACTCTGAGAGGTGGGAGAGAATATTCTATAAAAGAATCTGAGTGAAAGGAGGCAGGGATGAACACATGTTCCCAAGGAACAGGGAGAGTGTTGACCTCATGAAAGGCCTAGGGTGGGGTGGGAGGAAGCCAGTAGGCTCCAAAGTCCACACTCCAGACTGTAAGAAAATTGGAAGTTGGCCCAATCTGTGTATATCTCTGAGTTATTTGGAGGAGTCAGAGAAGAAAGCAGGGTAACCCACATGAACATACAGTAGTGCTGTCCTCCTGCCTCATGGGTGGGGCCCTTAAACTAGCCAGAGGACCCTTCTAGGCTTATTGTGGCAATTAATACATAAATGTAGTACATTTATCAGCACATAAATGTAGAGGTAGACACTATTTCCAAGAAATACTAGTGATATGTCTGCACACAATATGGGTAGCTGGATACCTTAGTATTCTGGATACATGACAGGGAGTGTATCCACAATGGCCACAAGGCATCAAACACACCTCTTTACCTTCAGGAGGTTTTCCTTATTTCTAACTTTCTTTAGGACGTTGCAATTAATTCAAATATGTTTATGTTCTATTCCAATCCCCTCCACGTACTATTCTACTTATCCAACTGCCTTTATGAAGCTTTTAGTAAAGGTGGGAAAGAAGCAAAGTGAATTTGGGGAGAATATAAGGCAGAAATGCTTTTTAAAAGTTTTCCTTTTCAATATTGAATCAATTCGAGAAGAATTCAATCTACAAGGTCAGAACTAGGTCACATATTCTGACTTCCTTGCACCCACAGCTTAATAATCTAAAAATAAAAATCAATTCTTGTCTGAGAGTTGTGAAGAGCTCATAATTGCTTTAGAGTGAAGCTCAGAATGACTGTGCCTTCTCCCGCCTTCCATTGCTTTGAGATGAGAATATCATTTTTCAAGTCCAAGGCACTGTCAGTATTAGATTGCATGGTAACCAAGTAGAAAAATCCCTGTTTAAGATGAAATAATTTTCATCATTATACTGTTCAGGCAGGAATGAGACTCTTTCTTTAATGTTGCTATAAAGATGGCAGAGAAGTAATAAGAACCAATTGTTAGTTAGAAATATTTTCCCTTTAAAAAAAAATCACTGGTTTACAATCTTTTTTCTTCCTGCTGTCATGCCAGTATTCTGAATCAAGAACTTGCTTTGATTTTTGTAGAAAACTCGTTGCCCCCTTTCCAGCTACTGAATTTTCTTTCTCTTTAATCTCAAGATCCAGGTGTGTTTAGAGTCTCATTATAACAAACATTTTAACCATTATCCTGGCTGGATTGAACTTTGGGGTTGTTTGCTTTATTAGATTTTGTGCCACTAAATAGAACCTTGGACTTCTAGAATGCTAATGGATTTTCCATCATGGCTACATACCCTTTTGCATACATAGATATTTGTAATAGAGACAGCTTTCCATTTTTATTAGCATCTTCTTATAGAAGTATTGAGCCTTCCAACCATCCACAGTTTTTAAAAACCAATTCCCAGAGTTTTCATCAAATTTTAAAGTACCTATCAAGAGTCTTTTAACTGTAAAGATCACCTGTAAGATGGGAATGAAAGAGTCCATTAAAATACCATTATAGGAAGAGAAATTCTCTGCCACTTTTTCTTAATTCAACCTAACAGAAATGCAACTGCCTCTCTCTCTCCCTGGTTATATCCAGTCATGGCTCCATATTAAAATTAGGGCTGGCAGCGGATGTCAGTGGAGACACAGGCATGGTGTCCCGATCCTCATGCTCCATCTCAGGTACATACATGCTATGGCTGCTGCTCCCGATTTTTGCCACCCACCCCTGCATCATCCCTTCTCCACCCTCCACCATCCTAACAAAATGGGCTCCACTGCCTTGGAGGAGCAGAACACTCAGCCTGAGTCTCCCAAATCTTATTTTCAACCAACATCTAGACACTTCCACAACCTGATTTCTTTTAGACCAAGCCAACTTTCTTATAAGCCCCAAGTCTGTTCTGTTAGGCCAGCTAATTAGCCTGCCTATACCAGAAGTACTCACTTTTTATTACCTTTAGAAAACAAAGCCAGGTTTGAGGAAGTGTTGGATGTAAGCTGTCTCCAAAACCTCAGGAAGGGAACCCCCACCTTCCAAACTCCCTCCTTCTTTCCAGTAAGATTTGTAGTCTGGTTAGAAGGACCATTTAGATGATGAAAGGAACCAGTGGACAGCCTCTGATTTATAACCAGTGTGATTTTTTTAATATCCACCAAATTAATATTTTTATGTCTGTTCCCCCATCAAGTTGCTTCGGTTTGAATTTCAACGAGGGGAGCCTGCCAAGATCATAAATCCCAGCAGGGGTGGGAGAACGTAAGACAGATTTCTAACACCTTTTAAAAAAAAAAAACATTTAAATAAAAAGGGCAAGAATTTGCTTTAAAGTACACCAGGCCCAGCAGGGACTGGGAGAGACACAGGCCGTCTGAGCGTGGGAGCTGCTCTGCCTTCCCAATGTCACTTTTCTGAGGAACCCAACCCACAGAAAACCGTTCTGGCAGGTAAATCAGGCCCTGTGGGCTTTTCATCAAAAGCCAGTGATGTCTCTCTGGGATGTGTGTTAGAGGGAAGGCAGAAATACTCCCAAATGAGCACCTTCCAAAAAGTCGAGTCTTTCTGCATCCCTCTCTCTGGAGTGACCACTCACACAGCTCATCAAAGTCTCCTTTCATTAGTGCCAGGCCAAGGAAAATAAATGCAGCTGGCAAGACAGAGCTTGAAGCTGTAAGAAGAAAGCCATGTGTTTCCTTCCTAAGGCTAAAATCATTTCCCTACAAGGAATAAAGACCTTTTACAAACCTTCTGGATGGATATGTCTTGGAGGGGAACAAGTTGATTGCTCTCACACCCTCACTGTGCTCCAGTGGGAGAAACAGAAGCCCTTATTTGCTTGGTTTTATAACAAGTTTACTATATTTGAGCATATATGGCAAAGTAAACACCCTTGTAACCTAGCTTATTATTACACCGATTCGGATAAGCCATAGGTCAAACCATGTCGGCTGAAACATAACCGCTACCCACAGGAGAAGTCTGATATAACTCAGTTGATAGCCTATAAAACCGATGCTAGTCCTGTCTGTCAACACCAGCATTATAAAGGCGTTTCACTAATCCTCCTCGGTGGACAACACTAAATCCTCAAGCAATGTTGTCTTCTCATTCTGTAACTTGCCTGTCCCCAGGTCTCGGGACGTATCATGTGATCACAGGAGCCGGGTGATCTACTCCTTGCAGCTGTAATGAGTGGCACCTCCAGTGTCTTGATTACTCCAGACACTGAGTTTCACGGAAGCACATTTACAGACCAAATTACCCTTTCACACAACACTTTGCCAAAGCACTCGCTCTGATTCAGAGGCAAAGCATCACCAAGCCCTTCAGGAACCTTGAGAGTGAGCAGGTAAATAGAAAGACACATCCAACCAAATGGATATTTGAGAGAATCACGCTGAATTGAAATGCACCAGGAACCTAGAATCTGGTTTTATCTTTTGTTTCAAAGATACCACTGTCTTGAATGTGCCAGTTATGGACATTTCATTATAACCATAGAAGGAGAAAGATAGTCATAGCTATAATATGTACATAGTTTTAAAACTAATGTTTAGGTTTTTAGTTGAATAGCCTAAAACTTCAGAGCACTCCACTCTCACACAAGTTTCCACAAATGAGACACAAGTCTCACCCAATCCCAATGTAAGTGAAAAAAAATTATTTGTTAAATTTTTTATTTATTTGCTAGACAGGACATTTGTAGGACAATTACTGAAATCTGAATAAGGTCTGTAAGTTAGATAATAATACCATAGCAATGGTAATTTCTTAGCTTTGATAACTGTACTGTAGTTGTGTAGATGAATGTAGGAAGTACATACTGAAGTATTTAGGGATAAAGGGGCAGAATGTTTACAACTTATTCCCAAACCATTCAGAAAAGAAGTAATTCATACACATGCACACACACAATGACAAAGCAAACACGGCAAAGTACTACCATTTGAGGAATCTGATGATAGGTTGAAGGGTATACAGGAATTCTTGGCACTATTTTTGAAACTTTTATGTGGATGTAAAAATATTTCAAAATAAAAAGGTAGTTTGTTTTGTAAAGGCTTCTTGTCTAGACCTCCAGAGTTACTGTTGCTTATTTAAAATAACAGCCTAATAGAGTGTATTTCTGAGTTCCTTTGCTTGCATCCCCACATCAATGTGAAAAGGATCTGATGTAGGCCCCTTCTGTGGACGTAGGTCCTACTTTAGATATCATCTAGAACCCAAAATCTTGAAGAAACACAGCGTAGGGGAGTCAGGGAAAAGACTGATGAAACATGAGTTGCTATCAGTTAAGTGAATGCCCAGAGAAGAGGGATTCTGGAAGGACAGGACCTGGATTCTCTAGGCCTGTAGAGTTCCAGATGGTGGGGTGTTTAGCTCTGTAGCATCTTAGAGTGAGGGGCACAGAGGAAGGGCTGTGGTGAGGATCGATGTGGCACATTTTGTATGTACAGTGTCTGGCACCCACCAAGGGTTCCAGCAGTGGTTTCTAGTCTCAGCCCCGACACCTCTCCCAACTTCAAGTTTCCTCATCTGGAGCAATGGTCTGGCACCCTGGGACATGTGATAGGGGTCAAAGTCAGCCCCCATTTTCAGAGTGTCTGCAAAAGCCCACGGGAAAGGCTGTACTTGGACAGCTGGAGGGGCCTTCTTTATCCGCTTAAGACAAGCCTTTCCCTGTGCATCTTCCTTTGGTAATGGAAACATCCCAACCACAATCCTTCCTGCTAATCAAATCCCATTTGGGCTGAAGGCCTGCTGACATTCATTAGCCCAAACCTGCTTTTCAGAGATTTCCACTCACTTTGAGCTAAACATGTGGGCCCCAGCCCTGAGCTGAAATCGAGATTGCGCTTTTTTCTTTCTCTTTCGACCAGAAACACCATTCTGCTGCCATTGGAAATCGATGCACCTAAGTACAAAATGTCTGTTCCCTGCTCCCTTCAAACAAAATGTGGCCTGGGTTCAAGACCAGCATGCACGAGCACGCACACACACACGCATTCTCAGCCCATAAAAGTCAACCACACCGCTGAGTATCTAAAACCCACCACTCAGCAAACACGGTCTCCTTTCCGGAACTTTTGGCGATGTGGACAACATCCTGTCATTGAGCAAGTGCATAGCTTGAACTGGCAATAAATTGAGGCGCTAATCCTGATGCACAACAGCACCTGCAGTAACAGAGAAGAACGTCTCAGCAGACGACACATGTATAAATCACATTTATTTTCATAGCACATTTAAATAACGTTTTGGCCCTGGGGATTTTCTGCCAAGTAATGAAGCATCACCCAATGAGAGTCTGCAACGTTGCTCCAATCTGCAGTGCCCCTCACAGCAGAGGAATAAAACCTGTGATTTATATGGATGTCATCGGGGTAGCATAGGGGGCTTCCTTTCCTTTGCATGAGACATTGCTGTGCATCCGGATTAGAGATGAGATTTATCTGCAAAATAAACAAAGAACAGGCTCCCCCCCCCCAGTTTCTCCCTTAATCACACCAGATGAGACATCAAACACACACACACACATATGCACCCACTCAGCCGCACACACACCCCCTCCACACCCACGCACGCACACAACACAGACAGGCTTGGTACGAGATGGAAAGAAAACGATTTTGATAAAAGATGATCATTTGTACCTTGATGAATGTTCGTTTTATCAGCAGTTCCTTGCAGGAGGCCTCCAGCTCCTAGCCTCAGCCGTCCTTCTGTGGGGGTGCTCCATCCACGTCAGCGTGGACGCCAGCCTTGACTGCCTCAGGCCCCCCACACACATGGTGGAGAGAAATCAAATCTCCGCCACACATTGTAAGGTGGTAGCGCAATCCCAATTCACCTGCCACTTTCTATCTTGTTGTTTCAAGGGAAAATATGACCTCATTCTAACAAGATTTTCCTTTGGATGGCCATATGGGGCGGTTGTCCCGGCTCACTCAGGATAAATAGAATGAATCGCAAATTGTTCTGTTAAAACCATTATGAGTCCTTGTTCAGTCTTCCTTCCTTCCTTTCTTTTCTCTTTTCTTTCTTTCTTTCCTTCCTTCCTTCCTTCTTTCTTTCTTTCCTTCTTTCTTTCTTTCTCTTTCTTTCTTTCTTTCTTTCTCTCTCTCTCTTTCTTTCTTTCTCCTTTCTTTCCTTCTTTCTTTCTCTTTCTTCCTCCCCCCTCCCTTTCCCTTCCCTCCCTTTTCTTTCTTCTCCATTTCCTTTTCCTCTCCATCTTCTTCTTTCCTTTCTTCTTTAGCAGTCATTTATTCTCTAGAGCTCACCAGGCCTCCCTATGTCTCAACTTGAGGCCACCGTCTACCTTGCTAAATGTAGGTTGCTTTCGACAGAGAAAAATGTACCCTACAACTCAGAAGGGCACCACCCTGTTAAAACACGATTCATCATACACGGATTTGGATATGCTATAGTTCAATCTATGACTGCCCCAAAATGTCAACTCCATCCAGAAAACACTGAAACGAGAATAACTCACGTTGTTATGGTGTTATACAGTTAGGAAAATCTGTCCCTGCACCTCATATTAACACAGTTGGTCCTCACACAAACCTGTGCCATGGCAGGGCGGACATGGGGCACATGCTCAGATGTAGTCCTGGCACTTGTGGAAGTCAGCTCTGCTTCAAGGACAGAACCATAGTATTCTAATTTTTTGCCTCAGGTTCACATGTTTCAGGATCACTGGAGAAATCAAAAGCAGAAAATCTCATGCTTTGATATGGAAAACCATTCCTCGGCTGGCCAAGGGGGCATAATGGGTGGGGGTGGCCTCCTTCAAGGCAGGGATACCAAACAGCCAGTTTCACTTGAACGGACCTGGAGTCAAGGTCAGGATCTCCGGGTGCCACCTAGATATTCCTAAATGAGGGTTATTTCCCAGAAAAACACAGTCTTGTATTTACCAATACACATTCATTCCATTTTCAAGCCAAAGGGTGAACTTTCCATTTGCTCAAATCTGACTCTTGTCAAATGGAAAGAAACTCTCATGTTACTTGTGTGAAATTTCCTGTGCATATTTTGGTCCAGGTCACAAGTATGGAGGAAAGAAATGCCAGCCCAAACTTCTGATACTGTGCAGTTTTTATGTCAGAGTCCCAAGCAATTGCACATGTCTAGATGTAAATATAGTCTTTGCTTCTCATTTTAATTTCTCAAGTTTGTTCTGAAGTTGCACAATAGCCATCCATATAGCAAGAGGAAATTTTTAATTTACAAAGATGGTTGCCCTAAATTAACATTTTTTTAAAAAAAAGCAATCAGGAAAAGCAGCATTGCTTAGCAAGACTGATCCACGACCGTGGAGAGGGTCAGCTTGCCCTAAAAATAGGGGGACCACCTGTCACAGTTTGCCTGCAGCAGCTCTGACATATGCTATTGTCCTGGCTTAATTATTAATAGCCTGCCTTTCACACTCATAATTGTCCCAGTTTGGATGCTGAATTATGTAGTCACCCTACCTAAGAGCTGTAGGAAAATCCAATTGAACTAGGTCTTCTTTTAAGGGCTTGAAAACAACCTGAAAATGAGACTGGAGGAGGGCAAAAAAAGAAGAAATTGTGCAGTCAGTTCAATTGTTCAGCCATAGAAGACTTGGTAAGATTGTATCTGTTTTGTTCATGTAATTCTAATTATGAACCAATAATGTGGAATAGAACTAATTTTATTATAACCACTAGTCTGCAATGAAGCAAATTCACAAAATAATTTGTTGCATCGTGAGGCCCAGATACAGATTAGCTCCAGAGCTCATGTGGGTGGTGAGAGGAAGGCCCATCACTTCCCATCTCCTCTGCTGTGGGCTGCGTGGTGAGAGGGTGGGCAGCAGCTGGTCTGTGCTGAACTGCAAGTAGATGGGAATGCCAGCCCAAACAGACTTGGGACAGTGTGAAAGCCAGGCCCAGGGGATGTGTACGCAATAGACACACCACCCGTCCCTGCTGGACCATGGGAGCACACACAGGGGAGCCTCACCATACACCCCTTTCATGGATGAGCCTGGCTTTCGTGGAAGGAATGGTGGAGTTCTTCAATTATTGGCATTTGGTCTTCCTTAGGCAAAGTAGGGCTGTGCCTTTTCACTCCTGGTGGCATCTGATGCTCTGTTTAAGGCATAGGTCTTTTGTCTACCCTCAGCATAACTACCTCAGTGTCAGATGCAGAACCAGCATCCCTCAGTCACAAAGTTAGAGAATCCAGAGTGTGTCACTTTGGCCAGTTCCACTTTGTCCTCCAAGCCTTGGCTCAGGCCCAGATTTTGCAGGAAGCCTTCTCTGACAGTTCCCCTCCTTTGTCTGTGTCCTCCGCCTTGGGCTCTCCCCACAATAAGCACACAGGGATTTTAAAGTGATTCTTTATATCCTGCCTGTCACATTTCTGCCATTGCATTTGACACCCTCTGTGGCAACTGTTTACTCCCCTGCCTCCTCCTGTAGAATCTTAGCTTCCTGAGGTCAGTGACAATGTTCTCTGGACTTCCCTGGCCTATGCTGGCCCTTGGTCCTTGTTTGTGGAATGAATGTATGGGCAGGATGAGAGCCCACTTGAAAACAAAAATAAGTAGTATAGTAATGAGTACAACATGTTTATTAAGTATAAATACAATATATTTGTTTAGGTATAATTAGGTATATTTATTATTATATTTTACAATCCAAATTTTTTAATTGTGGTAAAAAATACATAGCATAAAATTTGCCATCTTAACCATTTTTAAGTGTACAACTGATTAGTGTTAAGTACATTCACATTGTTGTACAACTGATCTCTAGAACTTTTTCATCTTCCAAAACTGAATGGCATAGTATGTTTTAGGTGTTTTGGAAGCATTATGTCATTTAGGTGTCATAGAACCCAAGGGAGGGATAATTATTATTCCCAATTTTGAGCCAAGAAACTAAGCAACCAGCTCCAGGTCATGCAGCTAATGATTGGTAGAGATAAGATTTGAAACTCATGCATCTTTATTAAACTCTGCCTACCAGTTTTAAATTAAGTAACATTTCCATAAAATTACAGATATATAGAAAGTACGATTTTTGTTGCACCTTCTGCCTGATTTTTATTTTAAAAACAGTCTTTAAAAGTTTTTACTGAAAAATAATACGAAAAAAACCCTCGGTCTTTTTTATTAAGTTCATGATCCAGATCTAAGAAAAACAAGACAGATTTACTGTAAGACAGCTACTGGAGATGATTCATAGAATTTTAGCAAAGAAAGGCACCTGGGAGGTCATTGAACCCATCCCCATTACTTTACAGGTGTGAAAACTAAGGTTCCAAGTCAGGACAGAAGAACACAGCACTCTTACCACTCCCTGATGCTCGCTGGAAGACATTTTGGTTTGAATGTTTATGATGTTTTTCTTCTGGTTAATATGTATACTAAAAGGATTTTAAATTAAATTCAAGGTCTCTGCTAGCCATCCCAGCCGAGGGCCATGCTCCAACCCCTCCCTCCAGCACGAAGCTCACCTCCTTTCCTGTCTCTCCCAACGTCGGAGGTCCTTTATGCCTTGGTCTACAGACCCTTCCCATGACAGATATTGTGTAATGCCTCTCTTTTCTCTCCAGAAATGAAATTCAGGGATAATGTACCTAAACACATAATTCCAACAATGACAACAAAATCACTATAATGCCATATCTGTAATAGAAAGGAAAAATGAAAGTAACTTGTGATGAAATGTATATATTTCAACAAGCAAACGTTCTAGCTGACTACCAGAGGCATGCTGCCGCGGTCGGTGCTTACCCCTCCGTGTAGAACCCCATGGAGGCCGCAACTAAGAGTGTGGCCCTGCAAATGTTTGGGGCAGCTCAGATACCATGGGCAGCTTTGTCCCATATAGGAGAAAAACTCTTAGTCAAACTCTGAACACAATGAAGTACAATCTTCTTTTGATTTGTATGGTGGAAAATGTGCCACAAACTGAAAAAAAGAGTGCCAAAAGCTGAGAAAAATACATATATTTGTTAACCTTTCTGTTTAATTATAAAATAGGCTCAGGAACTAGGTTTAGATAATTACAGACAGGTTTTCCACTTAACAGTCACTGTCTGATGGGACATTTAGTAGTTGTGCAGAAGCAGGACAATATTTGGCTGTGCATGTTGTCTTAGGCATTGTGGGACCTCCAGGAACACTGGCATCTATCCATCAGATATTTTCATTACCCGCTTCCATTTTTGTGATCACCAAAAAAAAGTCCACATTTCCAAAATGCCATAGGGTTAATACCCACAGCCCTCTGAGAACCTCTGCCCTAGACCTCAAGCTCCTTCGGGGCACAGACCTCTCTTTGCATTTGCAGCACTGGTGCAGTACCCTGCCTGCGCGGTGAGCTCTCAACCCAGGCTTGATGAATGGAGAAAGAAAGGAAGGAAGGAATGACAAGAAGACATTGTACACAAAATTAAACTATATCAAAAGTTACTTATAAAACACTTCCAGAGACCAGGATTTTAGTCCTTGCGCCCAACCCTAGTTTGGCCTGGGAATGTAGTCAAATTCATCCAATTGTTTTCATGTTTGTATAAAAATAAATATTTTTATATTTATATATAAAGAGAAATGCATTAATTTCTTTATTTCACAAAAATATATACATATACACATATATATTCAAACAATGCTACATAAAACCTGAAAACAGCACATAGTATTACCTAAGCTATATATTAAGCTATATACAACTGCTATCTATACACTGGAAAAATTGGATGTGAATTTAGTGATGGAAAGGAGTTATTGTCTTTAAGATTTTTTAAAACTTAAAGCTGAATACAGGATAATTTGTCTCTCCTGCAGAGAATAAATATCGATACTGCTGTTTGTCTTCTCTGCCTTACAGAATAGTGAACCAGAATCTGAAAGATTTTTCAATCCATAAATTCAATAATCAATAATAATGACTAAAACCAGGTGTTGAGTGTGTTCTAAGGGTTTTAAATGGATTGTCGTGTCTAATCCTCAGAAGGACTCTGCAATAAAGCCTCTTTTCCATATTTTCTTTTTGGAGATGGAGGGAGGGGGGTCTCTCTCTGTTGCCCAGGCTGGAGTGCAGTGGCGTCATCACAGCTCATTGTAACCTCAAACTCCTGGGCTTAAGCCATGCTCCTGCCTCAGCCTTCTAAAGTGCTAGGATTACAGGCGTGCACCACCAAGCCCAGCCCTCATCCCCATTTTGCAGATGAGCAAACAGAGGCAAACAGAACTTAGTGATGAAATTGGAACTCCAACCCCGGCTTTCTGACTCCAAAGCCAGTTCTCTCAACCACTACTTTGTCTTCCCACCTGGCTAGAATGAGGAACCTAATGCCTCTAGTTCAGCCTACTTTCCAAAACAAGTTATCAGCCCCAGAATCACAATGTTATGGGAAACTGCCCCCAAACGGAGGGCTTCTTTACCATTTTTTAGTTTTGTCATCACAAAAGCAGGAGATATTGGCAGAGCCGTGCTTTGTCCTTCATTTGATGTCTATTTGCTAGCACTCCCAGTGCATGTGAACCATTGTGACAAAATTGACACAGCGCCTGCCCTTGTGGGGCTTACAGGCTAGAAGAAGGAGCAGACATTACTTATATAATCGTGTAAAAATACATAACCAGATACTATGGGATGGTTTCGGGATACCATGAGATGACATGCAGGGGCCTGGCTTTGTCTGGAGTTTTTATGATATGAATCATTTTCCCTCTAATAAAAGTCAAGTACCATTTACAGGGCACCTGCAACATGCCGGCCCCCTGCCAATCACATCCCATACACCTTCTCCGTTCTTATAATGTGGGTCTGGTCACGCCCAGTTTTCCCAGGGAGAAAAACTGAGGCTGCCAGAGGTCAGACCTGCCCACGGTTGGCAGTGGCCGGGCCAGGTTTTCAGTGAGGTCCTGCCAAGCTCCCAAACTGCCGTCTCTCCCTTCCCCTGTGCTCCCGCCTCATACTGCAAGGATCCCCACAAGCATCGGTGGCTGTTCTCACGAAGCCGGGACGGAGAATGCGAGCGCCGCGCTTTCGTTCCCCTGAGACTCTGTGGTGGCCCCAACCCACCCTCCGTGGGCTGCTGGGCTGCTCCTGCCCCTCTCCGGCCTGAGCCCTGCGGAGCGCCCCTGGGCTCTCGGTGTGGAGCTCCTCGGCTCCGCACGGCATGCTGGGGACCCTCTGCGGGTGGCTCGGTCCCCTGCCAGGCGGGAGCTCTGCTGAGACTTCGCTCCTGCGGCTGGGAGGCCCCGCCCCCTTTCCCACCTGGCCACCTCGGCCTGCCAAGGTCACGTCCTCCTTGACCGGGAGGCCTCAGCTGGTTCCTGCATCCTTGGAGCCTCTTTCCTTCGACTCCCTCTCCAGCCCAGCACCCGTCCCACAGGCGGGGGATGTCGAGGGTTGCCGGCGTGTCCCCCTCCTGGGCTGGCAGCTCCTGAAGGTCGCAGACTCCACCTGTGCCAGGACCCAGCGCGGTACCTCGCGCACAGAGCCGCCCAGTAAATACTTGACTTTAAATTGACTTAAATTGACTAAATTAAAGCTGAATTACATGGACTTTCATTACCATAGAATGGGTAATGAAAGGAAGAGGAAGAGACCCTTCTTTTTTCGTAACATTTCATAATTTTGGCTGCAACGTTTAGAGTTAAGCCAGATGCATCAAACACTAACAAACTAAAATTCTCCGTAGTGTTACCTTTTCACCATTTTCACTTGCCAAATACGTGTAATTTAACTAGTTTCCCTTTCCTAGATATACGATTGTCCTTATTGGAATAAATGTCAACACTTTTTTAAAAATAAAAATCACTGTCTTTTGAAATATTTTAATTTTATCTCCAGCTTCATTCTCATTTTATAGACTGGTTCTGTATGTCTTTTATTTAAATGAGTAGGTCTGAAGGAAAAAAAATAAAGAATGGCTCGATTATTACATGTGATAATTAATCTCTGAAATTAAAAACTGTCCTCTGTCCCACTGATTTACAAAGAATGCCTTAATGGGTAAAAAGAACTGCTTAATAATATGCTTTATGAAATTTTTTTCTTGAAAGCCAATAATTTTTGGACGTAAAAGGGCTTCTTTCAAGATAATGATTGGTTTCAGTTTCTAAATCTTATATGAGGGTCGATGTACAAATTAATTTGACATTGTGGTGGTAACCCATTTGAAAGGGGGCCTGAAAGAAAGGAGTCCCAGCTTCCTGAGTCCCCCACTCCTCCTCTAAATAAGCCTGGCCCTCAAAGTCCCAGACTCATAAATAAATCAAGAATTATGCTAATGACTAGAGCGGGACGCAATTACAGGCTTTGACAATGCCACACAGGAGACACGAGGGGGCACTACAGGACCACGTTTCATGATTTCAGGCGCCATTTTACCCTTGGAGCTGGACAATAATTTCTTGAAAAAACTGTTAACCTTCTGAGCTCCGGATGTCGTTTTATTTATTGCTTTCGGTATCTTATCGCCACTAAGCTTAACTAGCCGGGCTTGGAAGGTTATTTTAAAGGACAGTGCTGTAAAAGAGACACAATTAGGCTCCCTCTTCATTTTACCTTCCTGTAGAATGTCGTGTGTGTGTGTGTGTGTGTGTGTGTGTGTGTGTGTGTGTGTGTGTGTGTGTGTGTATTTTATTGTTAGCAAACATATACAACTGAAGAAACCATTCAAGGAATCCAAAAACCAAAACGCAGGGGTTTTCCTCCAAAAAAATCTTGATGTTTCAGGCAGGAGGATTGTTTTCATTGTTATTACCTGTGCCACTGTCTTCATTCATCTGTTAATTCAATCAGAAAATATTTACTGAAGCCCTTAATGTGCCACTAGCTATGCCAGGCCCTGGGCGCACTATGATCCCTTAGCCACCTCCCACCCCGCAGGATCTTACCTATAGTGAGAAGGCAGGTCTCTTCATTCCCATGAGCCAGATTTAGTTTTAAAGCATCTCAACATCCATAATAGAAAAGTGGTATTTCCATTTAGATCACTTCTCTTTTCACTGCTCTCCAGGAATATATATTTGTCAAAAAGAAAATAGTAAAATCACTGCTTTCTAGATGGGACAGTCTCAGCCTAAACAAGAAGGCTTAAAACTCAAGGGACTGCATGCTAAGTGACTGAATTTTTATAAATCAAATAAAATGAATGTGGGTTTGGGGGATTCTTTTTCCCCTTTCAAAGTCCCATGTTGATTAGAATGATTTACATTGAAATTTAGCAAGAGCCTGAGGAAAGTGCCACCACTCTTGGCATCTAACAGAGCATGTTCTCTGGACCCAGCTGGGAAGAGCTGGCACCCAGGGCTGGTCAAAATGGGACACAGGAAGTCTGTTTCCTCCCTCTCCCCCTCACCTACTCCCAGTGATTTGTACGAGTATGTGAGAGTCAACATTTTACATCCATTATGTCATTTAATGCTCACAGTGATATCCCCATTTCCCAGCTGAGCAAACTGAGTCTCAAAGAGGTTAATTCTTTGCCCAAGGTCATACAACCAGACTATCCAAACCCAAGTCTGTCTGCCTCCAGAGATCATGTGCTCTCTGCTAGTCAATGTAAACCTCCCAAACAAAGAACCTGAAGACTGGAAATGAACAAGTAACAAGTGACTCACTTCAATGTTCCCTTTGAAGATAGGTGTGGCAGACACTGCTGTGTGCCTGCCTGAACCTATCCCATCTTCTCCCTGTGCACATGGCTGGACTACATTTCCCAGCTTCCCCTGGAGTACAGTATGGCCCTATGGGTGGCTTCCAGCTGGTGCGCACCCCACTTCCAGGCCTGCCCACCTCCCTCACAGTCCTTCACTCTCCCTTTCTGCCTGTCTCAGCCAGATACAGACATTGAGGCCCCCAGGGACAGTGGAGCCACAGAATGAAAGATGCTTGGGCCCCTGAATCACTGCATGGAAGGTGCCCACCAAACACTGATGTTAAATGGTTAGGAACAAGACATAACTTTTTGTTGCTGTTGTTGTTGTTGTTAAGTCACTATGACTTGGGGTTGTTTGTTAAACAGTTAGCCTTCCATGTATATTCATAACACACAAGGAAAGATGACAGCACCTTATGAAGCCTTCCATTTGCTCAACCAGGGGCCCTCGGGCCTGTGGTAGTGAACTTGTTCACGGTGTTCCTGGGCATCAGGAGAAGAGTGGTGAACCAGTGATCTCTAAGGTCTTTCCCTGATCTGAGAAAATCCTGTAATTTTGTAGTGACCCTCCCTCACTGGCTGCAGCCTCTACACCACCCCCACCCCCATACATATATCCTTATAGGTAGCAGCAAAGTTGCATGGACCGGGAGGGACTTAGGCCAAACTCTTACCTCCTCCCCGCCCCAGGCCCCCAGGAGTTTTCCTATTCACATAACGCCTTTCCTCCACTTTCCTCCACTCTGCTGGGCAGCTATAAACAGATACGCCCTCTCTCACCCATGGCCACACTATGTAAGATGTACCATCAGGAGGATGGGTGGCTTCAAATGGCTCTGCCCTGGCATGCCACAACCTCCCCAGCCCCCCTTGCCCTCTGCTTGGGAACATAAGCATTTTCTACCAAGAGTAGGGCTGAATATAGACCAGATCTTGAAAACTGTTGAGTGTCAGAAAAATACATATGAGGGATTCTGCTCTCTGAAAGCACTGATTCTTCAAATAATGTCACCGCTATCTATAAAACATTATATTCAAGATATTTTAAGTGCATCTTCAGAGGTTCTTGTGATCTCATTTTATGTCATTAAATATGATGTGCTCAAAATGAAGGTAACGTTAATATAGAGAAAAACAGAACTGAGAATTTTAATGACACAGACTACTGGCCAAATCAGGAAGGGAGCGTGTTGTTTGCAGCACTTGTGTCTTGCTGGATCCCCTATACTGAAGTTAATTTCGCCCTCTACCGGACTGCCGGGGCACTTTCGGAGAAAACAAGTGCTGTGAATGTTCACAAATGGCACAGATGACTCCTGTCACTGCCAGATCCGGCTTTATGCGTTTTACATGTGAGCCTCTGCCACACCTGCTGCTCTCACATTGCCGGTGGCAGGAGGTTGTTGAATTGGGTACTAGTGGTGTTTCTAGAAAAAACAATAAGGATTGAGACCTGGGATTTTGAGAATTGTGACAAACTGGGGGTGCAGATGTAAAATCCAGAACTCCGTTGCATGTGGCACAGTATTTGGCTGTCTGGATGTGGGGGACAGGTGTGGGAAAGGCGAGGGCACAGTACATGCTGTTGATATTAAAGTAAATCTGATTAACTATTATAGTGGACACTGTTTGGGGCTGCCCACTGTTTCTCCTTCTTTCCCTCCTTCTGTAACAGATTCCTGCCTCTCTGATCACAGTGGGAGGAGTTGTGGGGGTCTAGTGAGGCTTGACCACTCAGAATGCCCCTCCTCCATCAGCGTCTTTGGCCAGCTAAAATCCATGCCTGGGCATTTTCTGCTGAACCTTGTCTCCCTTATCTCCAGCCTTCCGGGTTATTTTTGTGTCCCCTGCAAACTTAAGAATTCCGACTACTAAAGCTATTAACAGGACCCACAATATGTATTGTTCTAATGTACTAAGCACCTGACTCAACCTAAATTACAAATTACCATAATTACCAAGGGTAAAATCCAAGGTTAATGACGAAACAAATTAATGCATAGTTAAAAAATATAAAAGTGTTCTATAACTACTATAAGATGAAATAAGGTTAATTAAAGTAATTTTCAAAATATTAACAGAATCATAGTTCCACCAAGTGTAGGACCATTATCAGCACATTTGCATCATTAAGAAGTTTAAACAATTTATAGAGCCATAGACAGAGCACTTATATTTGTGAAGGTCAAAAAAAGGATGAACTATTCAGCTTTATTTTTGTAAGCCTATCTTGTTTTCTACATACTGTGGCACTATTATATATAAGAATTAAACTGCTCCAAGTACTATTTGTAGATTTCTATTTTAAAAAGAGGTTATCTTGCTTATAGGAAAAATAATTGATTAAGTTTAACCATTCACAAATGGACAGTTATTTGTAGGTACTTAAACATACAGATCTACTGGAGCATGGTAATTTGTCATTTTTAGTGCTTATTTGACTGCCTATAAGAGTACAATTGAGTACAAAATAATGATGTTTCTGTAGTGCTACTGCTACTTTGATTGATAATGAGAAGATGCCGCTACCATTTTTAATTTTTAAAGTGCAAGATTCTTCTAGAGTAAATTAACCTAATCACACAGTACAAGTAAATTAATATCTATTCATTACCTAATTGCAAAAATAATATTAACCTACAGATTCTAAATCCACTTCTGACACATATTCAATTTTTATAATGTTACATTGACAGTTTTTCTGGATTATATGTAGGGGTTTCCAGCACTAGCTTCTCTGCTCGTTGGAAATGTTCTGAGTGAGAACACAAATATTCCAGTGGTGTTGAAAAAGGTTGCTTCCAGAATTGATCTAGCTATATTACAATTCGGACACTATTAAAATACCAGTGGGTATTTTTCATGGCAAGGCTGCTACAAACTCACCCAATGAGAACTTCTCAGGGCTGTCGCTCACCTGGCATAAGTGGGTTTTTTCCAAAGCAGCCCAGCAGCTCTCCCTTGGAGAACTCAAGTTTTCCAGCCCTCATTTCCCCAGTCTGCCCTAACGAGTCACACAGTGGCCGTACTGTCTCAGGCAGCACCCTGGGGGCCGGTGCCTGCGTTTTCCCGAAATGAGCATGAACGTGGTTCACACAGACCAGAGGAGAGGCCCTGAACTCACAAAATGTCTCCTCGGCCTTCAAGCTTTCCAAGTTGGGAAATTTATGTCGCAACCTTGAGAGGGACAGAGTAAATGCAGAGCCTGCCAGCTGTTTGTTTTCCTGTTGATGAATTCCCCAAATTCAGACTGGAAGCCCTCCAAGGACTGAAGTCTCCTCACAAGGCAAAGTGTTAACCCTGAATCCAGCTCCTGTACGTCTTTCTCTCCCACCTGGAAAGTTCCAAAATATCTACGGGCTTGTGCTTGCTGTGTGTGTAGCTCTCTGACGACTGCTCCTCCTCAGGCTGCAAAATAGGCCAGGGCCAAAGACAACGGAGGAAGAGACCAAATGACTACGTGGTACGGGGAACTTTCAAGAGCTTTTTGTAGTCAGGCTTCCTAGAACCCAGCTCCTACGTGTTTAGTAAAGCTTGCTTAGGTCACAGAAGTGATTCAACTGCTTACAGCCAAACTTGCTGGCTTTAAATATTTGCCACATGCTCTATTGCAATTGTGGTTTTATCTTTAAAGCATAAGTCCTTAATCTTCTCCTTGGAAATGTAACAAATTAGCACTACATTTATTTGTTGGTTGCTTTTTCCTGAACATGAGCCATATAGTTTATAGACCAGTCTAGTAAAATGACCACTTTAAATCTCCTAATTACTCCTTATTTTTAGTGTTTATTTTCACTGGCTCCTTTTATACTTTTTAAAATTCTAAATATAATCTTTTTTTGTCTGATTATAACATTGCTACATTCTCTTTATAGGAAACATGAAAAATGGGTATTAAATTTAAAGTTTTTTATTTATAATCTCATTACCCACCATTAAGCTTTGTTAACATTTTGGTATATTTCTTTTTTTCTCTGTTAGTTGTACTATCTGGATGCTGCTTTTTTTTTTCATTTGATCTTGTATCATAAATATTTTCTCAATATTTATTTATTGTCAATAAATATCTTTAAAAATTGAGCTTTTTTAATGATTCTGATAATATTCCATCACTGGAATATACCACAATGTTCATAACTAATCTCTTGTTGCTGGATATTATAAATAGCATTCCAGTAAACATAAACATATTTCTGTGTATACCTTCGGCCACATAGCTCATTAATAGGATAGATTCCTAGAAGTAGAATTACTGGGTCAAAGTGTAGAAACAGTATTAAGGGTCTTAATACATTTTGCTAAATTGCTTTTTCCAAAGGATGCTAAGCAGTTTGTGCTCCTACCACAGTGAGTGAGACATGCTGGCCTGCGGTGTTCTGTGCACATGGAGGATTGCTGTTTTTCCTCTTGGCCTACATAACAGACATCTCCACTGTTGAACCGTGGTGTGGCCTAGGGTTGGGAAGGGCTTAGACGGGCAGTCAGGAGACCTGGGCTTGAATTTGGACTCTTCCATTATGTAGCTCTGTGACTTTGTGGAAAACTCTAGCAAAAGAATAAAAATTGGGAACAGTATTGACTGCCCAAATGGAATAATGAATGTGAAAATGCTTTGCAAGCATAAACTCTGAGGTTGTCTTATTACTGCAAGTTACCTACCTGCTGCTACTGGCACCTCAATTTAGGTAATACAATTAGGAACTGGGTTCATAAATTATAAACAAAAAATGACATTTGATGGAAATATTAATTTGGGGGTTCCTTTTTAAAAATAAGAGAACGGTGAATTTCTTATTAGCACACTCTTTCGCTTCTGTCTCTGAGCTTACCGAAACAAAATCACACGGTGTCTGAATCCCAGGCGAGCCTGCCTAACTTTAATGGGTGAAATAAGGTTGGGTATTCTCTTGGATTACACAGACTAAACCAATAGCTAACACTTTCACAGAGGCTGGATTCAGGTGTAATTAGCATTTAGATGGAGGTAGCATAAACTTAAGAAATGTTTCAATTTTAACCTATCATAGCGCAATGCCAAACCTTCCCTCCAATCAGGCCACTCTGTTCCTGCCATTCCAACATGCGATACTCCGTCCGCCTTCTTTCCCGCTTCGCCCCATCCCTCTGCAGCTGTGCTTCCTCTAAGCTGTCCCCAGGATCCGCCTTCCTTCTCCCCAGTCTTCCCCGGCTACCCCTGAGTGGGAGCCAGATTTCCCGAGGACTCTTACCTGTGAATTCCCGGGCTCACTCTGAGTTACCGCTGCCCTCCCTGTAAGGTCCTTTTCTCATTTCTAGGGTGTAGCTATTTCTTCCCCATCTAAGCTGTAAACGTTTGAAGAGAGATTCGTCCTTTGCATCTGAAACTCTGTGTGTACTTTTGGCCTTAAATTAACTTGCCCCTGAGGTTGATAAACAAAGAAAGTTTTTACCCAGGGCCAAGGAGTCATTTTCCCAGTAACTCTCACTGGGGAAACTTTCTCTAGACTTTGTCCCTCTTGGCATGAGGGGAATGGAGGGCAGGTCAGTGCCTCCAGCTACATTTCTTCTGGGGACTCTTTTTCCCTCATTAATTGTGCTGACAGGGTTAAGAATAGCTCACAACACAGCAGCAAAGGCTAACATGGAGTTTTGTTCTTTCCTCCTTTTGATTCTCACTCTAATCTCCTTGAATCACTCTCTATCCCTCTTGCTAAATATATATATATATATATATATATATATCCCTTCTGACTAAATGTTACTGTTTTTTTAAACAAAATGAAAGAAGAGGCTGCATCTTGACATAATCATTATGAATCCTAAAAAAAATGTTAGTCATGGCCAGGTGTGGTGGCTCACACCTGTAATCCCAGCACTTTGGGAGGCCAAGGCAAGAGGATCGCTTGAGGCAAGGAGTTCAAGACCAGCCTGGGCCACATGGCAAGACCCCATCTCTACGGAAGGAAGGAAGGAAGGAAGGAAGGAAGGAAGGAAGGAAGGAAGGAAGGAAGGAAGGAAGGAAGGAAGGAAGGAAGGAAGGAAGGAAGGAAGGAAGAAAGGAAGATTAGTCACAAGAATAAGACACAAACTGTGTTATTCACATTTTGGAGGTGAAACTTGCTTATGTTTTAGTGACAATTCTAGACATGTTCCAATTTCCAGAGGCTTACTTAGGGCATGTGTGATTGCAAGAAACAGAAACCCCAGCCTGAGCAAGAGTGAGACCCCATCTCTACTAAAAATAGAAAAATTAACCAGCCAGGAGGATTGCTTGAGCCCAGCAGTTCGAGGTTGCAGTGAGCTATGGTGACACCACTGCACTCTAGCCAGAATGACAGAGCTAGACTCTGTCTCAAAAAAAAAGAAAGAAAGAAAGAAAAAGAAACTTACCCAAATTACTCAAATCAAAGGAAAAAGTAGAGTTTAAGGGAACTATACCAGTCTTTCCAGCACACTAACTGTGAAATCTTCTGTGATTTATCAAAGGGAATCCTGGTTTTAAAAGCTCTGAGAAGGACTGCACTAGACTAAGAAATTGCCACAACAATAGAGAGGTAGGAATCTTTGCTTCTCATCCGGCAACTAGTAGGGTTCAGAGAAAGTTTCTAGTTATTGAGAGCTGTGGGAGAAGGTTGGTGAAGTCTGGTTCCATCTCTAATGGAAGATAAAGATCATAACATGTATGTCTACAACTGGGGCATCAGGCCCTGGGCCATGACTCAAAACAACTTTCCTCAGACTTTGCAACACAGTTACAAAAAGAGCATTTGGCAACATTCCTGAGAAGAGGTTCTGAGAAAGAGCTCAGCAACCCAGCCAAATATAATCTCCTCCCAAAATTAGGTCAAAATTGTCAGCAGTAGCTGAGGACTTAAGGCATAAAGTCAGAGCACTGACAAATCAATTTGTAAACAAACTCATTATTGGCCTCCTTCAGAAATCACTCCGTGGGATTTATCTACCCTACTGGCCATCTTGTCTTAAGAACATATATTAGGGGGAAAAGTTGAAATCTAAGTCTGCACCCAGCACCGCTAAAGAAAATCATTCCATGATCCAGAACTTTCAACTACTCCTTTCTTTCCATGCCACTTCACATTTCATTTCCATCTTAGCTTCTTGTTAACTTTAGAATCATCTCATAGCTACTTTTAAAAAGCTAGCAGGTGAGGCCTCCAACGCTGGGCTCCTGGCAGTGTTGGGAATGGTCTAGCTTTGCCCTGGCCCCCCCGACTCAGTCGTGCCAGCCCCACCCTTCCTCCAGTCTTCTCTGCTTCCACAAACAGTCAAGATAAGGCTGAGCCCATCAGCAATGGCACTAATATTGAACAAAGGATGAGATAATCATCTACCAAGATTTAGTTCCAGTGATGAAATAAATATCACTTCTGACTTTAGCCTTTTGTGATAGTCCGGGGATTAAACTAACAGGACATGTTCTTCTTAAGCTGTAGTCCTTGCTTCACAGGTGCTACAGTTGCTGAACCTGAAGAAAGAAAAGGAAAGTACAGGTGTCCCCCTGACCATCAGAAATTCTCTTTCTGCTAGAATCAAATGAGATGAACCATGTGAAAGGGTTTGAAAATGATAGGGTGCTAAGGAAATGTGAGACCACAAAAGAAATATTATAAGGGGTATAGTGTCACCTATTTTAGGCAGAAGTTGAATAAATACTATCATTAACATTTTGAATCCAACGTTCAAAAGAGAGATTCCAAATCAAACTAAAATCCCTCTATGGAAGAGGCAAAAATGCTCTCCAAATGGGCCCATGCCCTCACTGGCATTTCCAGACTCTGCTTCAGTTAGGCTGGGGGTCGTGTGACCACCTCTGGCCAAATGAGTAGAAAGGCTAATGGTCTGTGTATCACTTGGGTCCAGAGTACTTAGGAGCAGAGATTGGTCCCCCACACTCACCCCCTTCTTCTTCAGTGATCCTGGAAACCACATACAAGGCTAGAAGGAATCTGGATCCCTGAGTCACCAGGTGGAAGATGCATTCCACCAGCTGGAATACAAAACTTAGCAAGAGGGCTAAGCCACAGAGATTTCAGTGTTTATTTAGTACCATACCATCATAAAACCTATCTTTTAAAATGCATTGACTTTTCCTTTTTAACTAAATTTCCTCAGGAATTTAGCATTCTTCAAAGATGCTTATGATGAAAATATGTGATTGTAAATGGTGTAGCTCTTGTATGGCGTCTCTACCATCAATGATCTAGGTATTAAAGACAAAAAGCCAATCCCAAATCAGATAACACTTTATACAGTGAATAACATCTAACTTAATGAATCAGTGGGTTAAAACAGCTGACTATGGACTCAAAGGTCTCATTCTGATCCAGTCATCTATTCTTTCTAAGACCCTAAGTAATTTAATCTCTTTTCTCTGCTTTGGTTTTAAGAAGCAGAGAAGCACCTGCCTCAGAGGGTTTTGGTGTGCAATAAAAATAACTGTAAAGCACTTTTCCGGCACAAAGTGCTGCATAAATGCTTAATGATTTCCTTTAATGATATCATGGACAGGGGCGCTGTACTTTCAAGTGAAATATTGTCATTTGAGTTATAGCATGTAATACTCTAGATGTCAAGGCCTGATGGATGGTGAAGTAAGGATGTTTTGTTTTTTCTGGAGTCCAGATAATTTAATCATTTCTCCTTCATCTCCAAAAATTACATCTAATTAAACATATGCAGGACTTGGATCTCATAGAGGAGGCTAATGATGGTCTATATAAAGAGAGGGGACTTTGTCAGATGCCATGAATGGTACAGTCTTAAGGTCATCAGTTTTGTTCATGAATTCTGCTTTGGAGAAAAAACACTCAGTTGTCTTTTTTTTTTTTTTTAACTTACTGTAATTTAGAAAATCATAGCCTTATATTATACTGAGCCCAAATCACAGTTCCAAAGGGCAGGAATTTACTGTCTAATGGAGGTGGGCATTTTGTTCTCTAGAGCAGGAAAGAGAACATTTGGTCAAATACATCCATCCATTATGAGGAAGCCCATTCTTCTCTGCAATTGCTATGAGCAAAGAGTAAGAAGGGAAAAGGCAGGGATGATTCTTTGGAGAAAATGTTCAACTTTTTTGTTGTTCCAAAAATGTAGTTATGGAACCCCTTTACTATTTTCTCTGTGTGTCCTAAAATAAATGACTTGAAAAGCTCTACCCTACTGGTCAATTTCCACCTCTGAGTTACTACAACTCCCAAATGCCAGATGTGGCCTCCCCCCTTCCCATTCACCCTGTCGGAACAGCCACCATTTACTGGATGCTTGCTTTGTGCCAGATTTTGCAATTAACATCATCTCATGTAGTCCCTACAACAGTCCTGTAGGGTAGGAATTTTCCATCCCATTTATCAGATGAGGAAATTATGCTCAGTGAAGTTAAGAAATTTACCCTAAGTCATTCAGCTAGTAAGAAGTAGATGCTGCACCAGGCATGTTGGGTCACGCCTGTAATCCCAGCGCTCTGGGAGGCCAGGGTAGGAGGATTGCTTGAGGCCAGGTGTTGGAGACCAGCACAAGCAATAGCAAGACCTCATCTCTACAAAAAATAGAAAAATTAGCCAGGCTGGTGGTACGTGACTATAGTCCTAGCTATTCTGGAGGCTGAGGCAGGAGAATTGCTTGAGCCCAGGAGTTTGAGGTTGCAGTGAGCTATGATGATGCCACTGCACTCAGCCTGGACAACAGAAGGAAATTCTGTATCAAAAAAAAAAAAAAAAGTAGATCCAGATTCAGACTCGGTCTAGCTGCTCCCCCAGTCTGGGCTATTAACTCCTACACTAATGCACCTTTTTACATAGCCTTGTCCCCACAAGGTGGAGGAAGGGAATGGGGAAGAAGGAGGAGGGGAGGGGAGGGAATAGGAGGGATAGGGAGGGAATGGAAGTGAATGACGCTTTTTTTTCTTAGAAAGAAAGAATGTTTAGAGCTGGAAACAACCCTGCTGATTTCCCACCACTTCAGCACTTTTCAGAAAAGGAAACAGATTGTTCAGACAAGTGAATGGCTTTCATGACATCATATAGTACAACACAATATGCCGGGGCCAGAACCAGTGTGCAGGATTTCCAACTCCCAGGTAAACTCTTCCCATCCTAGTACTTCCCACCTCACCCCCACACCCAATTTTAAAAATTAACTTACATAAGTGAATTTACCTTTTACAAATAAAAATAAGTAAATAATTGATATTGCTTTGATGACCTAGAATAGCAGTCTGTATGGATAGCAAGGCCAACCTTTGAATTTGTTCATTGTTCATTCGACTAACATTTTAGAGCATCCACCACGAGCAGGGCTCTGTGTTAGGGGTCAGCACACGGCACAAAAATGGTCTGGTTGGTCCCTTCCTGCACTGAGCAGTTTCCAGCCAATGAAATCTAATAATTTAATCGATTTGATTCTTTTCTCATACACTAGGGATAAAGAGGGAAAAAAACAAAATTGATCCAAAATGATTCTTTCAATAGTATCCTTGCTATACTCAAATCCTTTACCTGTTTCTGTAGTACCTGAAACACTTTCAAACACGAGGAAGGAAGGTGTTTCATTCATACATTCTTATTGCACAACGGCCATATACAAGGAAGCTTCTAGGCAGATGGGATGCATCACTAAACAAAACAGACAAAATTATCTACCCTCATGGAGGTTACATTCTAACTCTGAGACAGGCAATAAGCAAATGAACCAGTAAATTGTATATTATTTGAGAAGGTCATGTGGGTTGGAGAAAAATAAAATAGCCAAGGTAAGAGGATTAGGAGTTCGGAGGGGAAGAGAGGTGTGTTGTCATTTTGACCAAGGTGGCCAGAGCAAGCCTCACTGAGGATATTCGGGCACCCCTGCAGGTGAGGTGGCCTGTGGATACCTAGGGGAACACACAGCAGAGGGGACAGACGGTGCAGGGCCCTGAGTGGGGTCAGCCAGGAGGCCAGTGCTGCTGAGCAGAGTGAGCAAGAGGGAAAGCAGGAAAGGAGTCAGGGAGGCAAACAGGGACAGGGCTGTGGGGTGCAGGTCACGTAGGGCCTGGAGTCCACTGTCAGGACTCTGGCTTTACTCTAAGTGAAACGGAGCGTCCCTGGAGGGTTGTGGGCAGAGGAGTGATATGATGAAACTTGGGTTTTAAAAGGATCACTCTGGCTGCTATGTTGAGCACATACTTCAGGGGGCCAGGGTAGAGGTTAAGAGACCAACTAGGAGATGCTAAAAGTATCTAACTGAAGTGATCCGGGGAGCAGCCACCACCCGCCCCCCACCCCCCGGCCCAGCGTGGTAGCAGAGGAGGTTGGATTCTGGATACCACAAATTTTCCTGGCAGATTAGAGGGAGAGAATGTGAGCAAAAGAGAAAAGTCTGAGCTGACGCCAAGGTTTTTAGCCTGAGCAGCTGAGAGGCTGAAGTTGCCAGTTCCCGAGATGGGGAGAAGGTGGGCGCAGCTGATTTGCAACGGTGAATTCAGGAGTCCAGGTGTGGTCAGGTTTAATTTGAGATGTCTAATTATCCGGCCAAGTGGAGGGGGTGAGTGGGCGGAACGAGACGGGGCCTAGAGGTTAGGGGGAGGTCTGCCCTGCGGATGTGAAATTGGGAGTTGTCTCCCTCTGAAAGCCGCGAGGCTGAACGAAACCACTCCAGGCCTGTGCTGTCTGGCAAAAGCTGGTGAAAATGACCTGCTCATTCAAACAGAGAATTTCATTTCCCGAAGATGTGAGAAGAGGAAGAAATGATTAAGAGCAAAAGACTGTTTGACAAGTACAGTCATCCCTCGGTATTGGCAGGGGGTTGGTTCCAGGACTCCCTCAGATACCAAAATAGAAAATGCTCAAGTCCCTTACAAAAATGGCACAGTATTTGCATATAACCTGCGCACATCCCCCGTGTACCTTAAGTCATCTCTCGATTACTTGTAACCGCTAATACAATGCCTACACGTCACTTCATTCACGGAGACTCAGTGTAGTTCTCGGCACAGCAAATTCAACTTCTGCTTTTTGGAACTTTGTGGATTTTTTTTTTTTCCCTCCCGGAATATTTTCAATCCAAAGTTGGCTGGATCTGCACATGTGGAGTCCTCAGATATGGAAGGCCAAGTGTATTTATTTTTTAAAAGACCCTAAAAAGAAAAAAAATCAGGAGAGCAAACTCTAGTTTTAAATTTACTTTTCTCAATTACTGTAACAGTTTTTGGCCGGGAGCCCCAGGCCTCTGCACAGAAAACTCACAAATGTCAGGGTGAACAGCAAGCATGACATTTCTCGTGTGCGTGACAATGTGCACACAAACAAAACCAGAAAGTGCAGCAGAGGCCCAGAGGCCATGCTCTTTGTTCCTGCCTCTGGGAGACGACTCTGTCTCCAGCAGCCCTGGACACAAGGAAAGAGGGGGACATAGGACTCCTTGGTGACAGGGACCACTAAGTAATCCCCAGGTAACCTCGATTTCACTGGCAGTTATTTATATTAAAATGTCTACTCTTTTGGAATATACCATCTTTACCATCACGAATGGGAAGCTAAGGGCCTCCCACTGCCCTAATCTCAAAATGGTAAAAATGTTCAGATTGTGAGGTTACCATTGCCGTGTCATTCATTGCTTCATTCTGTCAATAAGCAGCCATGGCAGCTCCATGCACATCCAACTGAGCAGTGAGCCTGCCCGAAGGAGGCAGCTGGTGTCTGTTTCCAGCATGACTCCTGCATCTTTGCTCAGCTGAGGACCCACCTTGTCTGAGGACCCACCGCTTCCCACTGGCCTCACCTCTGCATCCTGCTGACAAAACCAACTCAAACTTCTTGACGAGGAATTAAACATGTTTTCAGGAACTCACTCTGTTGCTGCAGCAGGTGAAAAGCCACTGCAAGCATTTGCTCCATCCCCAGAGTTGCAACCACTCTAGCCTGAAGGATTCCGCATACACGGCCATGCAGTTAGATTCCCCTGGTCTTCAGCTTTGTCCCCTTCCCCAATGAGCACTTTGTTGTTTCCTTTCCTCCACAGGGTTCTAATTGCTATATATCAGAATGATCTCTCTCGCTTTCTCTTTTTTTTTCTGGCCAAGTCACACAAGCCTAGGTGTATGAGTGCCCAATAACACAGATGTGTGATGGTTCCATAAGCCAGGCCTCTCTTTCTAAGCAGTCCTCCAAGGAAATTCTTATTCTACTGGCATCAATGCGGCTGCTGTAATTGCTCATAAAGTTATCCATGGGACTCTGCAGCAGGCGCCTTTACTAAGCTCTGTAATTAATTCTTGGAAAGCCATAGAAAGAGCTTGTTCAGAGCGCCGTTAAATCAAAAGCAGGCTTCCTGTTGGCCTGCTCAGATGGAGCCCTAGAAGTTTAAAACAGATAATGAACCAGGCAGAAGAAATCTAACAGTCCATGCACTCCTCTGTCACTAGGACCTGTGTGCCACCGTATGAATAGCACACATGGGCCACTAGGTGCAGAGGCCACTGCTCCTCCCGGGTATGGACGGAACTTGGAGCATGAACTTAAACTATTGGTCAAGCACTGGTTTGCTTTATGTGATTTTGTTTAACTCTTGTTGGCTTGCTTGTTTGATTGGTTATGAACACTGATGTTGTTCTGATAAAAACATTTCAGAAAGATGTGTGGGCGTGACACATACCATGTGGCCAGGGGCAGATGAGTCAAGCTAGTTGATGGGCCCTAGTCTGTATACATGAGCCCTGTTTGGAGAATAATAAGTGTAAAAACTACAATTTATCCAGTGACAGCTAAGTTTTAGCAATGTTTGACCCTTTTGCACACATTCTCCCAAGAGCCCTAAAAGGACAGAGTGATTGTCTTCATTGTACAGATTGAAGCCCCCTGTTATAATATTGTCATATACCCTAGATGGTTTCATAAAAATATGACAGACACCTTTCTTTCTCTGTGCCTAAATAAAAACTGCTTCCATAAATACATGGTGCCTTATACACATTAAAGACTAAATAAATGTGCTTATTGACTCAGCAAAACTCACACTTAACTTGGTAGTTTTAAAAGGGAACATGCCATTTCCCTGTGGTAGCAGTTCTCAACTGGGGATGATTTTGCCTCCCAGGAGACATTTGGCAATGTCTGTAGACATTTTTAACAACTTGGCGAGGGGGTGTTTGCATCTAGTCTGTAGAGGCCAAGGATGCTGCTAAACATTCTACAAGGTCCAGCACAGCTCCCCTACCCAAACCCAACAAAAAATTCTCCAGCTCAAAATGTTCATAGTGGTGAGATTGAGAAATCCTGATTTATATATAGCCAAGGACAATCAATAGATCATCATTTGCTGGTAGATATTTAAGTTATAAAATGTCAAACCCATAAAAAAAAACAGTAATCCCATAGGGTCTGATAGTCAATTGCATACTAGAACTGGCCAAAGATGTGTCCTTTACATTCCAAAATCCAGACAAAAATCTATCATTAAAATTAATACCGTACACCTTAGGTTGGGGGATATCTGAGAAAGATTGGGATGTGAAGCCCAATCTTGTATGTTGGAGTTAATCTTATGCTATCATGTGAAATGAAAATCAAGCCAGTATGTGAATACAAAATTGGTTGTCCCCTAAGGCCTATACAGAGATGTTCCTGAAACTTCTCCATTGGGAGAGCTCCACAGCACAGAGTATACATGGAGGTCCTACAGGAACTAATGCTTATGTAAGATGAGACTACATTTTTAAAACATATGAGGCAGTCAAATGCCAAGAAAGATACTCTATAGCCTCAACACATAGTAAAATTCAAACCTGATTAACTACAGCTAAAAGAGCAATGTTTCCAACTTTAAAAAATTAAATAAGCATTTTAAAGTGTTTAAATCAATAAAGAAATATGTTATAAAAAAGTAATATGGCATTATGAAATCAGAACAGGTGGATGTGAAAAACGAAGAACTTGGTATTTTAAAATAGTCATATTGAAATAAGAAACTCAGTAGATGAACTAAACAGCAGGTTAGATAGTAATGAAGATAAACTTAGTGAAATTGGGAGAGAAATCTTTGGAAATTATCCTGAGTACAGCCCTGAGAGATGAAGACATGGAAAATACAAAATGAAAATTAAAAGGCATGAAGGATGGATTAAATAACTCTACTGAATCACTATTAAAACACAAAGATTCTCAGATTGGATTTAGAACCAAAATTTATCCATGTGCTATTTAAAAGAGACATACTCCCAAAATGATCCAGAAAGGCTGGGGGCCAGGGGAGGGAGGAAATGGGAGAAAATTTAGGCAAATGTTAACTAAAAGAAAGCTGATGTGGCAATATTAAAATTAGGAAAAATATAATTCAAGGTGAAAATCAGTGGGAATGGAGAGAGATATTATCAAAACGAGAAGTCTATAAAAAAAATCTACCAACCATTAACTTTCATTTGCCTAACAAATGTATTTAAAATACATAAAATGAAAATAGATAGAATTACCAGGAGAAACTGACAAATCTACAGCGGCACTGGGAGATTCTAATACACTTCTAAAAACTGAGAGATCAAGCAGGCAGAAACTGTGTAAAGAATTATATGATATGAATAACATTGTTGATAGGCTTAGTCTAAGGTGGACACATATACACACGTAAATATTTGTGAGTATACATATTTATCTATACACATGTACATACAAATATCTGCATACATACAAAAAGGATGGTCTATAGATATTTATACATATATACACATATGTATATTATTACATTAATATAATATATATGCTCATTTACATAGGTAGAATCAGGTATGTGATTATAAAATTTGAACCTTTACCAAATCGGAAGGAAATTTCAACAAATTCTAAAGAACTGATACCATAGAGACCATGTTCTCTGTCCACGATAACATAAAGATTATTATTCAACAATAAAAATGACAGCAAAATTTTTTTTAATTTTGGAAATAAAAATATATATCTAAATAATTTATGGATTAAGGAATAACTCATACTATTTTATCAATAGCTTTTGTCACTTAATCTATGATAAACATTTCTCCTATGCTACATAGGGTAGCATGCTATTCCAACATATGGATAACATATAATTTATTTAACCAGTTCCTTATTGGGGCACATTTATATTATTTTCAACTTTTTACTGTTATTATAATGCTATAATGAACACAAAACATTAATATTTTTACTTTATCATTCACAAATGTTATTTTATAACATTAAGTTCTTCCTATGTTTTTTAAATTAGAATGTTCCCAATTGGAAACCAGTTGCACAACACTTCATCTGAAACAAGAGCCATAAAAAGAGAAAAAAATAAGAAGAAACCCTGCATTTTAGATCTTTCTACAAATAGCAGATTGCTCCAGGAAAAGATCAAGCCAGGTGATAAAGTTTTGTGTCATCATTTCAAAAAGAATAAAGAAAAGGGCAGTACAGAGACTGCATGATCAGACACCACCATTATAATTTGTAGATCTCATACATCAATATGTAAAAAACAGATGCTGAGCTATTTCCTCTGCAGGTTGCCTCTAAATTGAAGTGAAAACTATATTGCTAAAGCTAGGCAAGCTAGAACAACAAGGACAATAAATCAAACAATGATATGAGTTTCATTTAACACTGAGAAAACAAGCATTTCCACATAACTACATATTGTGCAAGACAATTCTGGAAACAGGAAATAAATGGGTGAGGCAAAACTAAAAGGAAGAAAATTGGATGAAATTCATCAGGACTAAAAATATTGGCAGTTTCAGGGTAGGGATATTAGCTGAGTAATAAGGTGAGAGGCATGTGAATATATTGACACAAGTCTACGCTGCCTGAACTCCGAGGGAGGCCACAGGGAGCACCTGTTAAGATCCCTGACTGGCTTCAAATTGCCTTGGCTGGATTTTAGTGGTAGAGCTGGGTGGGCTTGGCCAAGTCCAAGTTCTCCAAGCCTTGGTTTTCTTATCTCTAAGGTAGACAGCTTCTACCTCATAGGGATGCTATGCTGTGAGAATGAAATGCAAAAACCAATGTAAATGAAGGGTTTAGCCCAGTGTCTAGCACATTTGTACGTTCTCAGCAAGTGTTAGCCATATCACATGAAGTTCAAAAGATGAAGAAAAGCCACATGGCCAGTTGAGAAACCAGAAACAGGAACTAGATATTGTTACTAAGCCCCTGTGATAAGCTCTGGAGTTCACGTTCACACAAGGATATAAATTTGGTTCCAAGAAACATTTTTTAAATGTTCTAAATTTTAAATTTAAAGTGCTGTAAAATCTGTGTACAAGTTTCCGATATACAGTCTAGTTATTAAAATAGATATTTAATTTATCATAGCGAGACTTATTGCCAACTGAGACCATTGGGCACAGGTGCAGGGCCACCAGAAACTTTAAGGCACCTGAGATCAGGTTGCCCAAGCACCCGATTCACGGCCTCTGATTGGAGGTGGGTTGCATTCTTTCAAGTGGGGAGGATACAGACCCACTCTCCATGATTTGGCAAAAAATAATAAAATTGATTTATATTTGTCAAATTCATTCTTTGATCATAGCTGTATGTCAAAATATTGTTTTCTGGGCCGGGCGTGGTGGCTCACGCCTGTAATCCTAGCCCTCTGGGAGGCCGAGGCGGGTGGATCGCTCGAGGTCAGGAGTTTGAGACCAGCCTGAGCGAGACCCCGTCTCTACTAAAAATAGAAATAAATTATCTGGACAACTAAAAATATATATAGAAAAAATTAGCCGGGCATGGTGGCGCATGCCTGTAGTCCCAGCTACTCGGGAGGCTGAGGCAGTAGGATCGCTGAAGCCCAAGAGTTTGAGGTTGCTGTGAGCTAGGCTGACGCCACGGCACTCACTCTAGCCCGGGCAACAGAGTGAGACTCTGTCTCAAAAAAAAAAAAAAAATTGTTTTCTGGGTTGTCTTTTTTTTTGTGAAGCATTCGGCTTTGGAATATGGAAATTCTCATGATGAGAGTCCACTCAGCAAGAACTAATGACCCCTGAAAAATTATCAACCACTGAGAGCTCCTCTCCACCATGTCCATATAACCTCTCCAATTGGAGATGGCTTCCACTACCTTTTTAGTCGAAATTCAGTCTATAATGGACCTTTTTTGACTTCATCGTTTCTCTGGATTGTATATTAAAGGGTCTTATTCATCTATAAAATGAACCAGCAGATAATCATCTTTTCCTTTTTGAAAGCAAATCTGGTCTCTTTGTTCTCAAATTCCAAATATAGTAATCCTAGAAATCATGCATGGGCAAGATTTATATTTCCAGAGATTTTTACTTTTAAACCAGGTGAAATGTCTGACTCCAAATGCTGTTTATGAAGTGAATGTCTCCCCAAGAAAGGAGAGTCTTTTCTGTGAGGGGGAGTGAAGTGGCTGGTCTGGGGCTTTCTCTTTGACACTCAGTGCATTGGGTCCATTTGCGCCTCTGGTTAGAGGCTAGATGCTTTGCCTAGGCAGAGAAATACATCACCTATTTTAATGCTGACCTGTGATGTTTTATTCACATTTTTAATCTTTTATCGCCCATGACGCCCATGAGATTTCACCTTTTGTTAGCATTTTTTTCTGATTTGTATTGATTCTCTATTTTGCCGAAGGGTTAGGAAAACAACTGCCCTGTTGGCATGATTGCAAAGCATCTGATTGCTGCTTTTCTCCCCACAAAAGAAGTATCTATAGCCGTTTAATTATGTAGTTTATTTTTAAAGCAAGAAAGAATGAACCAGGGATCATCTTTCACTTAAATTCAGCTTAGCATGTTCTCAGAACATTAAATATTCCCAGTTCCTTCAGTTATTGAAATGGGTGTCCTCATCTAAAAGAAAATGAGTATATTTGGTTTTATCCAGTCCAATGTCACAGATGTTACTGTATACTGTTTCCTTTTGTCAGCTAGAAATAGAGTCCATAACCTCAAACACTGTCAAAAAGAAATAAATATGCTATGTGGGAAAAATAATAACTCTTAGACAATTCGCTTACAGAATAAATCCCTTCCATCGAACACAGCCTGCATATAATGGGGACCCCAAACTGCCTTAAATGCCCTAACGGAAACTGTTCCTGCATTTATATTTAGAGGATACCAAAGTGTTCTTGGGCAATTGAATTTTAATACAATTAAAAGGTGTTTTTCACAGGTAAGATTAAAAAAGGTAGGCAGAAATATGTCTAACAATTCATGTTGTCACAGGCTGAAATAAATGTCTGTATCTGAGAGAGCTGACTGTCCAGATTAGGGAGAGATGTTTCTTCAAAGAGGAAGCCTATTCTGGGATATCCAGGGTTCCAGAGCTCCTGGTGCTCTCTAATGCACAATGAGCTTCCATTCACTTCCCCTGCTGTCCCCATCTGTGGACTTGGTCTTCCAGGACCTTCCACTTTCTAGACATCTGAAGCTCTGAAACTCCAGTTTTCTGCATGTTACTGTGGCCGATTTCAAAGGCTTTTTAAATGCTGGGAACTGCAAGTGAGAAAGCTGAAGATGAGAGGCTGAATCCTGCCCAAGTGGAGGAGATTGCTTCCCGTACATGGAAAAGAAATTGTTGGTCTAGTCTTTCATTGTTCAACTCCCGCCCAAGCAACAGTAGATCTGGGGCTCTCTGGGAATGGTGGAAGTTTCACAACATGGCCTATGGCTCCCCAGTCCTTCTGGGTCCCCCAGATACAGCCCCCCCCCACACACACACAGTTACGCTCTCCACTCTACAGAGCCACAGCAGAGAAGTGGAGAGTTGATGCCCACATTGGCCCTGGGACAGGCAGCTGACTCAGATGCCCACTCCACATCTCCAGCACTGCCTGGGTGGCAGAAAATGCCAGGGCACTCCCACTTTGGGGCAATTCCAACTGCCCTGCCAGCTTGAAGGAGCTCTGGCCCTTCTATAAAGGGAAAGGGTGAGTCCCTGAATTTATAGTGGAGACACACCAATCTGGACAGAGCCAGGAAAACAAGCAAGAATGTCTCCACCCACGTCTAACACACAGATGTAGCCTCAAATGCGTACATTGAAGCCACAGAAGTGCTGGGATAGAGACATTATGGGTGATGCTTTCCTGCTATTTTGCAAATTTTTTGTAATGATTGTAACTTAACCACCTTCCAGCCTCAGCAGCTTAACTGTGGGTTAACATTAATACTGAAGCTGTCAGGCTTCACTTGCCCCACCGAAGGACCTCACATCTCTCTGTCTCCACGGTTATTTCTGGAAATCCCCAACAAATGCCACATTTGCTAGATACAAATCCACCTCCATTTTCCAGGTATGGCCTCCTTGTGGGTGTCCAGGAGCCACTGGAGACAGGGGCCATGTCCTGGCCTGGGCTGCTATGGCCCCGAGAGAGGGCACCACCACCGCTTGTCAGGCCCCAGACACTGGCCCTGCTCTCCTTGCAGAACCAGGAGATGCCCATTTCCCTCACTTAGGAAATGCTCATGTGGGGCCACATCAAGAAACGACCCTTCTACATCTGCCTATACCCACTCTTCCTGGAGCAGACTCTGAAGCTCTTGGACTTTGGCGAGGACGGGAGTCGCCTGGGGAGCTTATTAGAATTGTAGATTCTCAGGCCTCGCCCCCCCAGAGATCCCAATTCAGCAGCTCTGATGAGGGGCCAGGGAATCTGCTTTGAAACAAGCTCCTCAGATGATTCCAAAGCAGATGGATGCACCTTGAAAAAACTGGAAGGAGCCACACGATGATGAGTAGCACACACACTGGGTGTTACAGAGAGAGGGGCCAGACAACACCTGGGGAGACCTCATACTGAAGAATGTGATGGGCAAAGATGGTTAGTACATATAGGGCTAGGAGGGTAGAAAGGAAATAGGAAGCACTGAAACAGCAACCCTGTGAGGAATCACAGTCTAGTGACTGCACAGGAAATTGACACCACACCACCTCTCCCAGCTTCTTTCCACCCAAAGATGGGGCTCCAGGAAAGAATCCACCAACCACCCCTTCCCACTTGCCAAGGTCTTCTGTGCTCTTTTCCAAGCCGGCCAAACAGCAAGCCAAAAAGTAGTGTCTGTTGGGATGATCCATCCTACGAAGGGAGAAGTAAGTTTAACGCAAAGCAGTTCAAATGTGGCATTTCTGATATGTCTTTTCCCTTTCTGATAGAACCCCCACTTGTGCAGCTGACCATCCGCCGCCACGCCCTCACCTCTCCTCCTCTTCCTGCCACCTTTCCATCCATCCTGTCCACTCCATGACTAGGGTAAGGAATGGCCTCATGTAGACGAGAAAACAGTCCTGAGAGAAGAAAAAAAAGAATGAGTTTCGGAGGGTTTGCGTTCTTTCACATCTCAGAGTAGATTAAATTTATTGAAAAGTCATTTTTCATCTCTATCAGCCCTAAATGAGAATAGAGACACCCCATTCTCCTCCACTCCTCCCCCTTCGTGATGGACATTGTATTAATTGTCTGCCCAGCGTCCACTCACCCCTGGATGACTGGCCTCGGACAATCTCACATGGCATGTCCAGTGACTGTCCAGATTGTGTCCAAAGCTGGCCCCCATAGAAACATAATGCAAGACACATATGTAATATAAAATTTTATAGTAGCCATATTTTAAAAAGAAACTGGCAAAATTAATTTTAAAAATATATTTATGTAACCCAATACTGAATATCCAAAATATTATCATTTACACATATACTCAATATAAGAATAATTAATAAGATATATTATTTTTTCATACATAAGTCTTCAAAATTTAGTGTTTTCATACTTATAGCACATCTCAATTTGGAATTGCCACATTTCAAGTGCTTGATAACCACCTATGGCCAGTGGCTACCACACCTGACAGTGTAGGACTTTAATTCCATGTTTTAGAGTTGAGTGAGAAAAAGAGAATATCTCTTCTTCCTCCTCTCCTCCTCCTCCCCATCCTCCTCCTCCTCCCCATCCTCCTCTTCCTCCTCTCTATAGGCTATGACTAAGGAGGCATATTGCCCCTGTGGCTGCTTGCAGCCATCCTAATGACCATGAGGTGATCCAAGCTGGATCCTTGGGTCCTTGATCACATAACTAAGCTTTGCTACTCCAGAGCCTGCCTGCCTCTGAACTTCCAGTGATGGGCAATGACACATTTCTCTATTATTTAAGCCATTTTGAGTCTGGCTTTCTGTTGCATGCATCAGAAAACATGGTAATCGACATACCCCGCCCATCCACATTGTAGCCACAGAGGGGTATTTCCAGCCCTTGTTGTAATGAGTCTGCTTGCCATATCAAGTAAGTAGACACAAACCAAACATGTTTCTCATCCAGGTTACAAACTGAGAGAACCTATGTAACTCTAAGTCTCCTATTTCCCTGAAAAGTTACTACTGTCTTTACGTTTGTTTGAATCCTACCACAGTAGATCTATTCCTAATGAAGTTAAGATAGCACTTTATATTAAATATTTTAGAAGCAAAAAGGTAGACTGATATTCTCGGAGCACTGTGTTTCAAAACACAATGGATCCATCCTTGGATATAGACAGGTCACAGTAAAACAAAATTATTTGAGTCTGACATAAAGTCAGTTGGTGCAAACTTGATGAGGTTATATAAACAGGGAGAGACCATCCAGAGTCTCAGATGCAGAAGGTGCCTGGAATTCTGAACCAAAAATATGAGCAGTAGGCACGTGTTTAATGAGGGTACCTCACCTGGGATGGAATGCTGCCAACTGCTCACTGGTTCTTCCTGTCAAGTTACCAGGATAAATAAATATAGATGGCTCTATTTAAAAATGTCCAAAGCACTTACATTTAAAAAGAAAGAAAGATCTCAAATCAACAACCAAAACTTATACCTTAAGAAACTAGATAAAGAACTAACCCCAAAGCTAACAGAAGGAAGAAAATAATAAAGATTACAGCAGAGGTAAACAAAATAGAGAATAAAAAGCCAATAAAAAAATCAACAAAACCAAGAGCTAATTCTGCAAAAGTATCAATAAAACTGACAAAACTTTAGCTAGATTGAATAAGAAAAAAGAAATAGTACTTATTACTAAAATCCAAAATGAAAGAGGGGCCATTATAACTGATTTTACAGAAATAAAAAGGATTATAAAAGAGCACTGTGAACCATTATGCAGTAACAAATTAGATAACCTAGATGAAGTGGATAAATTCCTAGAAACACATAACCTATTAAGACTGAATCATGAAGTAACAGAAAATCTCTACAGATCTGTAACTACAAAGGAGATATCAGTAACTGAAAACCTCCCAACAAAGAAAAGCCCAGGACCAGATGACTTTACTGGTGAATCCTACCAAAAATAATCCTTCTAAATACTTCCAAAAAACTGAATAGGAGAAAATACTTCCAGACTCATTCTCTGAGGCCAGCATTACCTTGATACCAAAGTGAGACAAAAAAAACCACCAAAAAAAAAAAAAAAAAACTACAGACCAATAATACCTTTGATGAATATTGGTGCAAAAAATCCTTTACAAAATACTAGCAAATGAAATTTAATAGCACACTCAAAGGACTATAATAACATGATTAGTGGGATTTATTTCTGTAATGCAAGGATAGTTCAACATATATCAATCAATATATTACATCACATTAACAGAACAAAATTTAAAAAAATCACTTGATCATCTCAATACAGAAAAAGCATTTGACAAAATTAAGCAATTTTTCATGATAAAAACAGTCAACTAACTACAAATAAAAGGTAGCCATCACAATATAAAAAGCCCACACAGGAAGCCCATAGCTAAAATCGTACTCAATGGTAAAAGACTGAAGCTTTTCTTCTAAAACAGGAAGAAGACAAAGATGCCCACTATTGCCACTTCTATTCAACATAGGACTGAAAGTCCTAACCAGAGCAATTGGACAAGAAAAATATATAAAGGACATCTAAATTGCAAAGGAAGTAAAGTAATCTCTGTTCACAAATGACATGATCTGATATGTAGACAAACCTAAAGATTCCACCAAAAAAAACCTATTAGAACTTTAATAGATTTAATTTAAAAAATTCCTCAAAGTTTCAGGATACAAATAAGATACAAAAATCAGTTGCATTTCTGTACACTAACAACAAGCAATTTGAAAAGAAAGTTAAGAAAATAATTCCATCTATTATAGCACCAAAAAGAATTAAATACTTGCAGATAAACCAGACTATGAGGGAAAAGACTTGTACACTGAAAACTACAAAACATTTCTGAAAGAAATTAAAGAAGACACCAATAAATAGCAAGACATATGTATACATGGATTAGAAGATTTGATATTGTTAAGATGTCAATACTATCCAAAGTTATCTACAAATTCAATCACTATCAAAACCACAATGACTTTTTTTGGAAATAGAAAAATCCATCCTAAAATTCATATAGAATCTCAAGGGACACTGAATAGCTAAAGCAATCTTGAAAAAGAACAAAGTTGGCAGTCTCACGCTTCCTGATTTTAAAACTTACTACAAAAGTTACTACAGTTATCAAAACAATATGGTATTGGCATGACAATAGACATATAGACCAATGGAATAGGATAAAGAGCCCAGAAATAAGTCTTCACATATGATCTTTGACAAGGGTGCCAAGACCATTCAATGAGAAAAGAAAAGTCTTTTCAACAAATGGTGTTGGCATAACTGGATATTCACATGCAAAAGAATGAAGTTGGTCCCTTACTTTATACTGTATACAAAAATTAACTCAAAATGGATCAAAGACCTAAATGTAAGTGCTAAAACTGTAAAACTCTTAGAAGAAAACAAAGGAGGAAAACATCATGCCATTGGATTTGGCAATGACTTCTTGAATATGACACTGAAACACAGGCAGAAAAAGAAAAAAATAGATAAGTTGGACTTCATCAAAATTAAAAACTTCTGTGTATCAAAGGATACAATCACCACAGTGAAAAGGCAACACAGTGAATGGGAAAATATTTGTAAATCATATGTCTAATAAGGGGTTAATATCCTGAATATGTAAAGAACTTTTACAACTTAACAACAAAAAGCCAAACAATCTGATTTTAAAATGGTTAAAGGATTTGAATAGATGTTTCTCCAAAGAAGATATACAAATGGCCAATAAGTGCATGTAAAGATGTTCAACATCACTAATTTCTATGGTCTAAAAATTTGCATCTTCCCAAAATTTATATGTTGGAATCCTAATCCCCAAGGTGATGATGTTAGGAGATGGGGCCTTTTGGGAGGTGATTAGGTCATAAAGGCAGAGCACTCATGAATAGGATCAGTGCTTTTATAAAATAGGGCCAAGGGAGCTCTTTCATCCCTTCCTTGGTGTGAGGACACAGTGAGAAGATGTCATCTATAAGAAAGTAGACCCTCACCAGACACCAAAAATGCTGGCTGCTTGATATTGGGCTTCCCAGCCTCCAGAACTGTGAAAAATAAAGTTCTGTTCATTATAAGCTACCTAGTTTATGGGATTTTGTTATAGCAGCCCAAATGGACTAAGACAGTAATCATTTGGGATATACAAATCAAAACCACAATAAGATAACACCACACACCCATTAGGGTGGCTATAATTAAAAAAAAAAAATAACAAGCATTGTCAAGGATGTGAAGAAATTGGAACACTTGTGCACTGTTGGTGGGAATGTAAAATATTGCAGCCACTATGGAAAACAGTATGACAGCTTTTCAAAGATTTTAAAATAGAATTACCATATAATCTGTCTATTCCACTTCTGGGTATATACTCCAAAGAATTGAAAACAGGGACTCCAAAAAGTATTTGTATAACCATATTCATAGCAGCATTATTCACAATAGCCAAACGGTGGAAGCAACTCATGTTTGTCAGCAGATGAATGGATAAACAAAATGTGATATATACAAATGATGGAATATTATTCAGTCTTGAAAAGAAAGGAAATTCTGACTCATGCTGCAATGTAGATAAACCTTGAGGACATTATGTTTAGTGAAATAATTCAGTCACAAAAGGACAAATACTATATGATCCTACCTATATGAGGTACCTAGAGTAGTCAAATTCACAGAGACAGAAAGTAGAATGGTAGTCACCATGGGCTGGAGAGAGAAGCAAATTAGGAGTTATTGTTTTATCCTTTTATTTTACTTTATTTTATTTTTATTTATTTATTTATTTATTTATTTTTTGAGACAGAGTCTCACTTTGCTGCCCAGGCTAGAGTGAGTGCCATGGTGTCACCTAGCTCACAGCAACCTCAAACTCCTGGGTTCAGGTGATCCTCCTGCCTCAGCCTCCTGAGTAGCTGGGACTACAGGTGCTTGACATCATGCCCAGCTAATTTTTTTGTTTCTATTTTTAGTTGTCTAGCTAATTTTTTCCATTTTTAGTAGAGACGGGGTCTCGCTGTTGCTCAGGCTGGTCTCAAACTCCTGACCTCAAGCTATCCTCCCACCTCAGCCTCCCAGAGTGCTAGGATTATAGGCGTCAGCCACCGCGCCCAGCCAGGAGTTATTGTTTTAATGGGCACAGAGTTTCAGTCTTATAAGATAAAAAGAGTTTTGGAGAGGGATGGTGGCGATGGTTACACATAATGCCATTGTGTTCACGTAATGCCATTGAATTGCACACTTAAAAATTTTCTGTCATTTGTATTTTGCCACAATTTTTAAAATGTTTAAATCTTGTTTGTCTTAGTTTCCAAAAGACTCAATCATAATTCAATAAGTCCATTTCAAATACAATATTAAAACTTTGACTTTTATCTTAACATGTCATCAGGGCTAACACCCCTTTAAAATATAAATGAACCCAAACAAGATGGTTTTACGAATTCCAGAGGGACATATTACATTGTACTCAAACCTGGATTATTTTCTCAGGAAAATTTGTGATCTTCAACTGATCGATATCTCCCTCTTTCTATCCATGTGCTTTGTTCAACCATCATTTATTGAGGGCCTACTGTGAGCTGGGTGCCAAGGATAGTAGGAAGTTCTGGGCTTGAATCTATTGGGCCTCCTTATGTTAAGAATCTACACTTGAGCCAGATCTCGAAGGGTGAGTAGAATTTGCCAAGGAGCAAAAGGTGGGGAATGGCATTCTCAGTAGAAAGAACATGTGCCGAGGCGTACCACTGTGGAGGGACAGGGCCCATCCTAGGAAATGGAGCCATGTCAATGAGGCTGAAGCACTAGGTGCATGGCATGGAGCGGTGGGGGCATGAAGCCAGAGAACAGGTTTCCAGCTCTCTGCTCTGCCTTATCCTCACTACAACAAGCTGCCTTTCCAATAACAAATTACCTTTGGGCACCTTGCATGCAGCTCAGCGGTAGTAGAATCAGGTATCTATAAGTCTCCCTGGTGTTGAGCAGAGATGCAAAGATGAGCATTTTAGGCCAGGCAAAGAAAATGCCTGCATGCATGCCACTACCCTTCTCCCAGCTCCACAGCAGGAATGACTAATCAATGACTACATTCTTTCCCGGTGAGGCTACACATAGTCTTATAACCTCAACACAACTCTTAGGCAGACAAAATGAATGAATTGGGATGGCACAGGAGATAAAACCTGTTTAAAAACCTTATCCTAAAGAGTAGCGTTTTGCATTGCTTTGGCTGAACTGTGTTGAATATACAGCAAATAAAAGCTTGATCATTTGTCAGCTCTAAAGCATTTATGGATGAAAGTTAGAATACATGAGTAGATCAAGGATGAATCTCTTCTCAAGCTGAAGCTCACTTGTAGCTTTTGCAAACTGACATTTTGAAGTGCCAAGTATCCAGTACATAGAGTATGTGTTTTGCTACATGTACTATTCACAACAACCTAGCAAATCAGGCATCTTTATTCCTGTTTAAAATGAGGAAAATGTGACAAAAATATCTAAGTAATCTATCGAAGACTACAAAGTTAGAAAGAAGAGAAGTGAAGATTTGAACACTTAGGACCTTTCTACTATGTCATATTGCCACCTTATTATACTAAATTATTATGTAATAGGTATTACTTTTATTGTCTCATTTTGCATTTAGAGTAGATATGGTTGAGAAGTCAAGGAATTGCTCAAAAAATCAAGAATATTCACAAAGTCAAAAAACAGAGGTCAAAAGGATATTGGCCACAAATTCTAAGGAGATTTGATGCATAAATCTCAACAAAGTTCAGTAAGCGTGAAGGTCTCACATGACATATAATCATTGGTCTCGAAAGCTTCTAATGGGTTCAGAGACGTAAGAGATTTCCATCTGGTTCTAAGAATCAGGTGTTCACCATTATATCAACATTTTTTCCTCTGTACCCAGTCAAGTACGACATAGTGTTCTTTCTAGCATTAGGCATTCAACAGCAGTTTGGTTCATGACAGGGAACCCCTTCTTGTCTAAAAATAGAAACCACAGAAGGCTCTTGCTACCCATGGTAATTGCTGTCACCTGTACTTGAATCACATTGACCTGGATTCAGTGCCTGTCCATTAGTCAGGGGAGAATTTCCCCCTGAGCACAGAATGTGAAAGACGATTTTTCCCTGAGGTCTCACTCTAGGCAAAGTTGACCTTCCCAAAGTGTCTATCCTAACTTGTGCGTTTGTGGGACAGTAACTGTATCTGTCTTTTTTTAAGTCTTTCTTTTAAAGATACATTTATACAGCAAAATCATTTTATAATGCTTGCATTGAATTTTCAATTCCTAAAACAGTTTGCCATGTACTACTAAAGAGGGCACTATTAATATAATTTCTCTAAAAATGTGCATTATTTTCCAAGTATTTTTAAAATTCCCATTCTATATAAACATTCATCACTGTAAGTAAATAAATGCATCCCTCACTGTTTTCTCCTACTTACTATGAATAAGTTAATGTGTATTTGGCAGGAATGCAATATAACTCATATTACTTTCCCTGAGGGAGTCAAGAGTAAATATTTTCCACTATCAAGATCTACAGTCACAGATGAAATCCAGGAATCACTAAATTCTCATGTCAGAGCTGATTAAAACACACCAGTGGAGTCATAAGGAAGACTGGTTTTCTTGCAGAGATGATAAATGTTATATGAAATTTAGGGAGTCAAAATGATAAATTAGGGGTCACTGGTTCACTCTAAAACTCACTGCAGTTAGAGCAGGTGCTCTTGGAGTAATGGGACACGCCATGGTGTAGGAGAGCAAGGCCAGTGTTCTAGCCCCAGCCCCACCTCTTCTGACCCATGTGGCTTTGGACTATGATAAGTAAAATGGAAATGAAAACTTTGCCTTGCCTTCTACCCCAAACGATCGTTATAAAGAACAAATGCAATAATGCGTGTAATGTGCTCAGAAAGCTATAAACTGCCCTATCAAAGGCAAAGTTATTTAGACCCTTGCAAAAGCTGTTAGCATTTACATTATGTTAAGGAATGCTAGAACTTTATATATTCAGTTAATCCTTTAATACTGTGTTCCCCAACCCCTAAGGCATTGGTCCAGTACCAGTCCATGGTCTGTCAGCAACCTGGCCCCACAGCAGAAGGTGAGCAGCGGGCAAGTGAGCAAAGTTTCATCCGTATTTACAGCCGCTCCCCATCACTCGCATCACCACATAAGCTCCACCTCCTGTCAGATCAGCAGCAGCGTTAGATTCTCACAGGAGCGCAAACCCTACTGTAAACTGCACATGTGAGGGATCTAGGTTATGCACTCCTTATTAGAATCTGATGCCTGATGATCTGAGGTGGAGCTGAGGCGGTGATGCTAGCACTGGGGAGCGGCTGCAAATACAGATTATCATTAGCAGAGAGATTTGACTGTACAAAAAATGTAATGTGCTTGAATCATCCCCAAACCATCCTCCCACACCCGCCACCCCCAGTCGGTGGAAAAATTGTCTTCCATAAAACTGGCACCAAAAAGGTTAGAGACCACTGCTTTAATATCTTGCAATCCAGACTCCGTCTCTGCACACCATGACACTTTCTAAAGAATGTCTCAACTTAGAAGTTGAGAGAATGTGGAGGTAAAGTCACAAATGAACTAAAAAATAAATTGCTACATTCCATGTCTATAAGCCCTACCTTCCCTGACTTCATTTATACAATAGATATCCCCTCCCCAAAAAATGCCTATAGAAGGGGTGTTTTAAAAATCAAATCATTTTAAATACATAGGGTTGGTTCCCTTTAAAAGTGTATGCAGTGGTGAATCTTTTGGAAAGTGAATTATTATCTTTAATCTATCTGTTGTGTAAATACAGATTTTTGTATCCTAGGTTTATTTGAACTATATAGACACTACACGCTGAACCATGGTGTCAGCTTCAGCTCATGACCCGCTGCTCTGGGTGCACCATTGCTTTGGCAGCAGCACCTGGTAACAGGAAGGAAGATGATGGATCAAGTCTCCAGCACCAGGCGTCGGGATGACTCATTCAGGACGCAAACATGTTCTCTTGTGCCATGCAGGAAGAGGATTCCTTCCCTTTTAAATGAAAGGCAGTCTTAGTCATAACCACTTAGCATATTGTATTAATTCTAAGTAACGTGGTTTTCTTAACTACGTGCTCCTAGGAGCAGATATTTTATTTCTTATTAAGCACATAATTTACCTGTGTAAAAGTATCACATGCAGTTTGTAAGTGCTACATAAACATGGATTAATAGAACAAATATTCAGAGAAAAGAAACAGTAAGTACCTGGAGGATTATGTACTTACTCTAAGGATTAAATAACATTCCTTTATTAATAACTAATTATGTATCACATCTAAAACATGAACGCTCAGCAGTACTGAGTCATCACTTTGGTAAATTGAACGCCATGAATATGAATGAATATCATTTTATTGGGTCCTCTCTCTCTTGCATCTTTGTCTCTTCCAAAATACTTTATCGGTGTGCCTTTCTTAAGAGTTGCACGCTGGTCTTTCAGCTAGAAAAATCAAGGCATATATTGTTTCAAGAGTACCTGAGATTTGTTTTAGTCAGGTATGGTAAGACATGCAGATGTGGAAATGACTGTCATAATGGAAGAAGTTTATTTTATACTTACAGATCCCTAGAAACAGGAGCACGGCATGCCACGCAGGGCCATACCGGGAAGCACCAGGGTCGGTCAGGAGACAGAGGGAGCCAGGGGAAAACACAAGCAAGAGCCTTTAGGCAGGGTGAGCAGGCTTAGGTGAGTTTGAATAATTTCACCAGGCTCTGGGGTACAGGGGTGGTCCCTAGCTGTCTAGTATTTGGCCCTGGGATAATTAGGGTAGGGGAATAGTGGCCCACAGGGTAAAAGCACAACAGAGAAGCTGGTTGGGGGCAGAGGCTCTAGATTGGTAGGTTTGCATATGAAAGGTGTGCTTGGAGGTGAGTTGTTTGCTCTCTCTAGCAATTAGCAATCTCTGGGAAGGGCAGCCCCTCCAGGGTCTGCAAAGCCCCAAGATGTCAAAACATCAAAAATACAGAATGAAAGGACAAGATTAATAGACATACCAACTATAATTCTCTGAATTATACAGGAAGTCAGGGGTTAGAGCCAAGCATGCACTTCACCATACCCTTCACTTGTCCTGACAAACCAAGTCTTCTCAAGAAGACTCTGAGAATTTGGTAGCAAGAGAAATTGGAGTTATGGAAATGGGTTGTCTAAGACTCTTCATTGAATAGCCATAAAACCATTTATTTGAACTGATAATACTGGAAAGTGCTCAAATTAGAATATGGATCAAACCTGTAAGTGAAGTCAGCAATTAATTAGAGTTAGTTAGGTTCAGCTACATGAGATGAAAATAGCCTAAGCCATATATATCTTTGTTGTTTTTATGTAAATAAAGTCTGGAACCAAGCAGTCCAGGACAGGTAGAGCACTCCGCTCCACTAAGTCCTCAGGGGTCCAGGCTCCCTTGAGTTCAAGCTGACCTACCCTAGGTCCTTCCTGTTTTGGCCCCCATGATCCAAGGTGGAGGCAGCCACGTTCCAGACAACAGGATGGAGAAAGAAACAAGAGAGAAGACAGTGAGAGGTGCATGCCAGCTGTCTTTCAAAGACGATTCCCAGAGTTATCACATAACACTTCAGTTTTACCCAGCTGGCCAGAACTTAGTCACATGGGCATACCTAGATGCAAAGAAACCTGAAAAATGTCGTTGTTATTTAGCTCAACTAAAAATCAAAAGATCTTAGGATCGGATTTGGGAGACAACTAACAGTCCCCATCGAAGCATTCTGCTTCACGTTTCTGTCACCCGCTCTTCTATATTCTCTTTGCTTTTATGCCACCACCAACACCTCCAAAAGTGGAGGGCCAGACACGTTTCAAGCCAGAACTCTGTCACTGTGAACTGCACTTTTTCCCTTACTCTCTACATTCAAACCAAAACCAAGTCCAGCTTGTTCTACCTCCCAAAATCTTTCTTGAGCAATTTCACATAAGGGTTACTACTAGAACCTTCCCTCTGGTCTACCATCCTCCAGACCCACTACTCCTCTCCCTGCCCAGCACCCCACACCCCCACTCCAGATCATGTTCCTCCCTGCGGCAAGAGCCACTTTTCAAAATGCTCATCTGACCAGTCTCTTGTGCCTAGAGCCCTACAGGGGCTCCTCGTGGCCTTCAGCATGAAGTCAAAATCCACTGGCCTCACATATGAGGCACCCCACGATATGTGTCCCTGCTGGTCCCTCTCACCTAATCCCCTACAATATCTCATACCCACCACGCAGTTCAATGACTCCATGCATTTGTGCATGCTGTGTTATCTGGAATGCTCTTTTCCAACCTTTCCATCCAGAGGTTCCTGTTCATCATTCATCTTTGGAAAGTATTCCTTGACCCCCACTCCTGGCACCAGATGGGCACTGCTTCCTGGGTGTCATCTCCAAGCCTTGTCCATATCCCCCTGCCACAGTACAGTTCGGTGATCTGTTTACACATTTATCTATCATATCAGGTTCTGAGTCTCTGCAAGATAAGAACTGCATCTTACTCCCCTTTGTAGAACCAATACTTAACAGTGTCTGCTGAGTAACGGGTCCTCAGTAAATATGCATTATATAAACAAATCCATTGCCAAATGGGAGATGCTCTCTGAGCTTGCAGCCCCGGCAGCACATTGGGATGCCTGCAATTGGGGGACTCTTTGTTCTTGAGTGGCAGTTGACTGGTGTTGCTGGCTAGAATCTCAGCTGTGAACTGTGCCATGCACTACTTGGCAAGGGGCCTGGCCCCAGAAACAGCTGTTTGGAGGCACATCCATTTATCTGTGAGTGCTCGTTTGTGAAACAAGCAGGCCAAAGGCCACCATTTTGTACCAAATATTTCAAATTATGACCCTTGTGATCAAAGAACCAGCCTTAGTTTTTACAGTGTAGGTTGATGGTCACCCTACCCTAAAATGTCCCATTGTGAAGACGTCAACACACCCAAGTCTGTGCTATCTGCTGTTAAGATTCAGTTTCTTTGTGAATTCTGCACCCCCTACCTCAATCATTAAAGCAACCTTGGCACTTTTTCCATCCATTCAGTGACAATGACACTAAGGATTTTTAGGGTGAGGCAGTTTGATGTCACTTAAACAGTGAATTAAGATGCGGTAGCAGCTTCTGATGGCAGGTAAACCACAAGATGAAAGTGGTCCAGGAGACCCTAAGCAAGGGAACCCGGTATACTTGTGGTGACACAGTCGGGTGTGGCTGTTCCCATGGGGACCGGCTCTCAAGCCGACTGCTGAGGTGTACAACACGTCCCTGGGAGATCTGGATTGGGATCCTGGCTCCACATGCTGGCTTTGCCATTTGCCAGCTTTGCAACATTGGGCAAGTTACTTAACTGCTTTAATGCCTCCATTTCCTTATAAATTGGAATATACCAGGGCTACTTGATTGTGCAATATAATACACCAGGGCTACTTGATTGTGAAATTAAATTAGATACATTAGTGGTTATTAGCACAAAGCCTGATCTAGATTAAGTAAGTGCTCCATAAATGTTAACTATTAATTCTGCCATGATTAAGAAACAGTCAGTATCATGGAGCCAAATTCTCTGGGATTGAATCCTGGCTTCACCATTTCACAGCTGTGTGTTCTCGAACGAATTATTTAGCTTCTCTGTGCCTGTTATCTCATCTGTAAAACAGATATTATATAAAGTGCTTAAAATTATATAAAGTGCTTAAAACAGTGCCTGGCATGTTTAAAAAGATAGCTCCCAGATTGGTGCTTCTTCTAACGGTGACTTGGAATAAAATATACAGGATCTGAGTAGTAATGCTGGTGGCAGTAATTAGGGTTAGAGTTAATACTGATAATAACACTAAGCAGCGCAGCAGCACTACTTCTTAACAATTAATTACAGCCTATATACATTGCATGCTTACTCTCTGCTGGCACACAGCATGCGTGGAAGGTTCTCCTTACCTCTCTCTCTCCCCTGTCCCCCATAAAGCTCACCTGATTCTCCCCTGGAGGTTGACACTAAACCCAGCCAAGGGCAAGTCATGCCCTTTGGCTCAACAGTATATAACTATCCTTTAGCACCATGCCTAGCACTGATGCTCACAACAATCCCAAAAGACACAACCCCAAATGTTGAAATCTTGAAAGATCAAAATCCCTAAAGATCAAAGTCTCTAACGTCTAAAGTCCTGAAAATCACAATACTGAAAGATTGAAATCCTGAATATTGAAATCCTGAAAGTCGGATTCTGGGGAAGGTATTAGTGTGTTTTCAGTTGTGTGCAGGACTGTTGCATGATGTTAGTTGCATCACGTTAGGCGAAACTATTACCTTGTTATTGTCTTTATTTGCATTTGGTGGAAAATTCAAATGAATGGATTGGCCATACAATAATGAAATGGGGAAAACTTCAGTTTAAAAACGCGTCATTTGTCTGCATTGGCGTTACTTCAGATGATGAAATTCCAGGAGATTTTAAGAAGCCAGCAGTTATTGACCGGTTTGAAAATAATTACATGCGCGGTAGAATCAGAAGACACTTAAGCAACGGTGTTGCTCTTTGATCACCAGTACTGTTTCCGCCAAATTTGCAGTCTGTATGTGAATGCACGTGGAACGGATTTCCACGTACCCAAAAAACATCGAAGCATGGCACAGAAGATGGGAAAATTTAATAGGGAATGCTCATGTTGGTGTATATTCAATCACAGAAGGATTTCAAAGAGTAGCACCACGTATTGTCTGAGGAGGGCTATGCCCCAAAAGAAAAAAGGAGCTATCCATCTACCAATGCAAGCATTCAAGTATTGTTAGAGATCATGAAAGTTGGCCAGCTCTTATGGACTACCTCTGTGCAATTGCCTATAATCTATCCCTGTAATACACTTTTTCATATGTCGAACTTTCATTTTAGGTTTTTTTCTGTGTGGTTTTTGTTGTTGTTGTTGTTGTTGTTGTTGTTTTTCTTTTTTAAGTTTTTTTCTACCATTTTAAAGTATCAACATTATCTTTTACAATTTACTATGCTATGTATTTCATCTTCACATCATTTCCAAAACTGGATATAAATTGTGTAAAGACTTTTAGAGAGTTCTAGTTTGTCTGATGCATTTTTTGCAAATTTGACTCCACAAAAGTCCATTATCACAATGTTGACTTTGTGTGTAAGCATTGTGTGTGTACATAAAAGCATTAAAACTTCCTCAATTAATGAAGAGATGTCCTTCTTCTACATCTGCATTTGTGAAAGGTAAAATTTCTCAAGATTATGGCTCTTTGGGTGACTGTATACGTGACAGTAACCCATAACGGTTTTTGATTGATCGTGCCAAGACTTAGATTGCCAGTCACAGTATTTCAGATCCCCACAGTTATAAAGCCAAGTACATACAACTTCCAACCATAGTGATGTGAATTTAAACATTCATGCTTTTTCACCTGTTTCTTTGTGAATACAGTTCTTCTGCCCCTAACTGGTATACACATGCAACTCTCATTAGTATACCTGAGTGTTCACACTTGCAAAACTATGTATGTTATTATTACCTATTTTATTGTGTAAAGTGGCCTATGAAGTGTTTTGTAGTGTTTAGTAAATCCCCTTTTACAAATGTAAATAAATATCTCTTAAAGAATTTTTTATTATTTTTTCTAGAATTGTATTTTCAGGATTTTGATTTTTTGCGATTTTAACATTCAAGATTGCAGCATTCAAGATTAGGTCTTTCAGGGTTATGGCCCAAACCCGCCTGGCATATAGTAGGTGCTCAACAAATATTTGTTGCAGGCATGGAGTACAACAGGGCTGCCATGTTGCACAGCCCAGGAGGCTGTATACAATGTGCATACTGTGCCTACTGTAAGGTTCTACCGAACTTCAGCTACGTTCCTGCAAACTCCCTACGAAAGAGGCCCCTCAGCTGTCTGTGGTAGTGTCTGAGTGTGAATCATTTCCAGATTACAGCTGCGGAGTGGTTCATCAACCTATAACTGCATCTTAGTATGTTATCACAACTTCTTGGCCTCTATTGTTGACAATCTAAAATAATTGCAAAATTTAATTACCATACTCATATTTATATGTTGGGCATTTAAAACCAGGGATTATTAAGTCAATATTTTATAAGTGATCCTCACACTTTTTTTCCATCCCTCCAGGAAAAGCTTTAGTATGATTGTGCCAAATATCACTTACAACCAGGCAATATTGTCATATATTCATTGTGCCACTCCATCTATTTCCTCCTTTTCCAACAAACACAACCTGTAGTTTGTTCTATAGATATTTGTTTACATAGCCCCCCCTTTCCCCATAAAAATTTTGAAAAATTATGTGTCCCCAGCACATATTTAAGTAGATACTTAACATTTTCCATAAGTTTAAATAGTTGCAAGGAATGTAATTTCTGGTAATGAAAAATATTGAAATTTTAAAGTAAAATAGTGACATTCTTTTATATGTATCCAATGCAGCTTAAATGTTATAGTGATAAGATACCAACAAATATCCATTTAAAAAATATATGAACAAGCTCTTATTTAATTTTTTTTTTTTTTCTTTGAGACAGAGTCTCGCTCTGTTGCCCGGGCTAGAGTGAGTGCTGTGGCATCAGCCTAGCTCACAGCAACCTCAAATCCTGGGCTTAAGCGATCCTACTGCCTCAGCCTCCCGAGTAGCTGGGACTATAGGCATGCGCCACTATGCCCGGCTAATTTTTTCTATATATATTTTTAATTGGCCAGATAATTTCTTTCTATTTTTTTTCAGTAGAGACGGGGGTCTCACTCTTGCTCAGGCTGGTCTCGAACTCCTGACCTCGAGCAATCCACCCGCCTCGGCCTCCCAGAGTGCTAGGATTACAGGCGTGAGCCACCACACCGGGCCTTCTTATTTAATATTAATTAAAATATTTATGTTCTCTTATTTCTTGAAACTATAATTCATTCTACTTTCCCCACAGAATTTTTATCATGATGTAATTTTTTATACTTATAGGCTTTTTATTGATTACCATACTTCTCTGCAATAAAAATACATGTATGAATTATGATTTAAATTTGTTTTAATTTCCCATTACCATGATGCTCCAAGTGTTAAACAATTTTGCTAGATTGAGTCTTCGTTACAATTATTACTGGTACACACCTGAGCAAAATATGTATATATACATTTTGAAAAATAATGAATAAACATAAGAAGGAAACATTTGCTGGAAATGTATTTCTTCATGCAGTTAATGGGAAAATGATAGGACCCTCATTAAAGGAAGTAGCATGGATAATACATTTTTGCTTCTTGGCCATCTCTTCCTGCTAGAATGAAAGCCCCATGAGGTCAGAAATGTCTTACTGGCATGTTCACTGTGGTAGCTCATCATCCTGAACTGTGCCTGCCACATAGTAGGTATTTAATAAACATGAATTGTCAAGTGAAATTGTCCCTTTGCTATCTCAAGGAGTTCTATATACCAGGCAGGCACTTTAGTAAGATTTGGGGTGGGAGGTGGGGGTGTTTTCTTCTGTAGAGTAGGAGAAGGATGATGGAAAAAAAGAGAGATGGGAGAGGATAAACATCTCCAAGCCCAGAGGGTTCTGATGCAGGTCAGTTTTAGGAACTCAATGATAGCAAAGTTGAGGACACAAAATCTAACACTTCAGTTTTCAAGTACCTTATAACGTCTTCATATACCTCCTGGGTGGACATGCCCCAGTCTGAAGATCTCGGGGCTTTATAACGTTAATCAAAGATATAATGCTATTGTTTTTAAAAAAGAGGAAGTGTGTTAGCATCAGGAAGAATCAGAAGCAAAGCTTCTTTTGATTGTAATCATTTCAGTCTGGAAGCTTCCCAAACCAGGATCAACCTAAAAAGAAATGTTGGATGAGAATGTATGCTTTAACTTAATCCCACAGAAGGAAAACTTGGAAAGCAGGTATACGGAAGGATGTGATTATCTCAACTTCACATCAAACATGGAAGGCGTCAACATCAACAAAAATAAATTGAAATTATGTTAACTCTCAAAGCCCGGATACTTTCATACGGGCACACACACACAGATTAGGACCCACAAACTCACTGACACATTCAAATATTTATGGAATGGCACTATGTGCCAAACACAGTGCTGGGTGTAGGGATATAGTGACAAATTGTGCACAAATGCATCTCCGCTCATGGAGCTTAGAGTTGATGCTGACGTGGCCAATTTTCTCAGCATTGTGCTACAAGTTATTTTCAATAAATCCTATTTCAGAAACAGAAAGAAACCTCATGATTTGGATTGGAGAGAAAGAAAATATATGAGAGAGTAAAAGTTTCCTATTCTTTTTTGTTTTTCTAGTCAAATATAGTTTTTCAAGGTAAATTATCCACAATCTAGTAAAGGGCCTCAAATGATTTCAAATCTACTACTTGGAAGCTAAAAAGACAAATTGAATGGAATTTTTAGTTTTCACAGGGTACAGATAAATCCTGATCATCTGTTAACATCAGATGGCTTAACAGCTCAAGCTGGTCTCGCTTAGCCATCTTCTTCCTATTGTCTAATCTCCAGACACGGCCTCACAACACCCTAACAGACCACTTCTCCATGGCCTTTCAAAAGCTGCATTAGTTGTCTTTCCTCTTCCCTAGTACACGCGCACACGCGCACACACACACACACTCAACTCTCACAGCTTACGAAGACTGAAAAAACTGAAGGCGTATTTTCTGTAGCACTTCAGCTCATGGTAATAACTTCAATATAAATGTTGACTCATAGGAAAACAGTAGCCAACTGAAACTGTAGCTTCAGAAATGAAGCACAAAGCTAGACCTTATCCAAAGATACCAGTTCTGTCTCTGCGCTGCAGCAGGCGTTTACCCTCACTATGGAGACAAAGTACATCTTTTTGACAGCATGCAGCACAATTAGGAAAACAATTCTAAAGACTTCCAATTAAGGGTGCCATTTCTACCGATTAAGACAAACCCAGGTCCAGCCTAAGAAGTATCTGAGGGACACAAATCCCCGCCCAAATGCATTAAATGAAAACAAGGCTTCCATCCTCTTCTCACGATGCTCCCTGATAATGCCCCCAGTCATCCACGTACCTCCAACCTCCAGACAAGGGGTATGTGCAACTGAACCTTCAAGCAGAGACATATGATGATTTTTAACTTTGATTAGAAGCTTTTCAAGATAATTGTCTCTTCCTGTTTTGTCCTCTGGCGAGAGCTTCCCTTCCTTCATTCGGTCACAAAGTGGTTTCCTTCTAAAAGACTTCAACTTTTGGAAAACCCACAAGGAGAAACTAGGAGAATTCACACAACCACAGAAAATTGGGTACACAGCTGTTAATAAATTTCATTGTCCTTTTATCTCCAACCACTCTGCCATCAGAGAGAAAGAGAGAGAGAGTGAGAGTGTGTGTGTGTGTGTGTGTGTGTGTGTGTGTGTGTGTGAGTGAGTGTGTATTAATCAGAAGTCTGAAATCCTATAGTTCTTTTGATCCAGTCAGCTCTTGTTCAGAAGGGAAAGGGAGGGCAGAAGGGAGCCAGGACACCAGAGGGAGGGTTAATTACTCAGTCCTACTCTTCCCTTCCCCCTCAAAAATGTCATTTACAGATTAAACACTAAGGAACATTTGCCTTGAGATCAGACCTAGCTCTGACTCTCCACCTTGCCCCTTCTAGTGTGCCAGGGAACCTCTATTTCACTGGTCATACCTCAATTTTATCCATAAAATGGTGGTGTAAGGACAACGCCCAGCATTGAGCTCAATCAGTGTTGGTGGACAGGTTCCCAATAACAACTACAATAACACCAGTTAACTTTACTGCTGATTTACCATGTGCAAGGTACTAAAGTAAGAATTTTAATCTGCTCCACAATTCCATGAGCTACATACTATTTTATGTATACTGTTTTAATGACTAGAAAGCTAAGGAACAAAGGTTGAATATCTTGCCTGAGCCATCTCACTGCCAAGAGACAAAGCTTATGCTGAACTCCAGCGGTCAGGCTTACAGCACAGTCCAATGAGCCTTTCCACTATCATGGAAAGGTCTTATAATCTGGGGTGTCCAACAAGGCTGCCACTAACTACATGTGGCTGTTGAGCACGTGCATGTGGCTGGTGCCACTGAGGAAATGAATTTTTAATGTTATTTAATTTAAATTTAAATAGTCACATGTGATTTAGTTGCTACTACATCATTCAGCCCAGCTCAAGAGGCTACACTGTTAATTACCAAAGATCAGGCATACCCAGTGTAGGTAAGAGACTTTTAAAAAGACAGTAATAAAATTGGGACTACTTTATTTATATGTTATTGTAATATGGGGGAAGAACATTGTTTCATTACTAGTGATATAATATTGTCACATTATTTTCTACTTCTACTCATGTGGCAACCTTTTTTTTAAAATCAAAAAATACTATATTATTTTTTAAAAGTCAAATGTTCAAAAGTGTATAATCTGTTAAATGAAATTTCTTCTCTCTACCACCTCCCCATCCTAATCCCCTCCAGAACAGAACACACAAATTCTATTTTGAGTATATACATATATGAGTCCACACACAGAGGGAACAAAATGGAATCAAAGCTAATTTGTTGTTCTACATTTTCTTTACCGAAAACCACATCTTGTTCACCTTCCATGTTGATTACATACATATCTACCTCACTCTTTCCTGATAACTATTTCGTTGTGTGGCTTCATCATCATTCATTTAACTGGTCCTCTATTGATGGACATCTTGATTAATTCTAAATCTTTGCCTTTAAAAATAATACTGCAGTGAGTGTACAATCACCATGGAGTTGTAGTTCTGTAAGACTGCTCTTTAAAAGTGGTTCAGGCCAGGCACTGAATCCTAGCACTCTGGGAGGCTGAGGCGGGAGGATTGCTTGAGCTCAGGAGTTCAAGACCAGCCTGAGCACCCTGTCTCTACAAAAAACAGAAAAAATTAACTGGGCATGGTGGCTCATGCCTGTAGTCCCAGCTACTCGGGAGGCTGAGGCAGGAGGATCACTGGAGCCCAGGAGTTTAAGGTTACAGTGATCTATGATGACACCACTGCACTTTAGCCTGGGCAACAGAGTGAGACTCTGACTTAAAGAAAAAAAGGGGGGGTTCAGCAGGCATTGTTGCTTGTCCACCTAAAAGACATCCCTCCACCTCTTCTTTGCTAACAGAATCGACTTGGTTCAGGGTCTACTCCCACTCCTCAAGACTCAGACTTAAGTCTTGATTGGTTTAGGCCAGTCAAGTGATCCCATTCCTGTCGGCAGGATTGGTTAATGCCTAGGTATCCAGCTCAATGGAAAACAGCACAAAGTGGCTGGAGGTCTTGAGAAAACAAGGGGCACAGGGACATTCTTCTGTGAGGGCTGCAGCCATCACATTGCCATGAGAGAACCTAGCCTGAGAATGAGGCAAAGAAGTAGAAGATGGCGGAGGGAAAAGATGGAAAGAAGCCAGATCTTTAATGCATCATTGATCTGCCAGAATCAACCAAGCCTGGAGCCTCCCTAACTTTTGGCTTCTTGGAAAATGAGTTACTTTTCCTTTCAGCCAGTTGAGTTTGGGTTTATATTAGTTAGAACTAAAACTCTCCTAATTGATACAAATGGAATTGCTGGTTCAAACGCTGTGCACAGGTTTTATTCCAATGGGTACCCTGGAGTCACTTCTGTTTAACCTTTTCACGGCAGAAAGATCTCAGTGCAGAAAAGGCTCAATGGCTTGCGTGCTTCCTCCATCCTCTGGAATGGCAGCTTTACTGCCACAGTCATCCAAGCGTATTTGAGCAGCTCTCCACCAGTATCCCCTGGCTACTGATGCACACAGATGATGCTGAATTAAATGTAAAACCAGAAATCTGACCAGACAAAAGGTGAAGATCTTCCAGAGCTGTACTTCCTAGCCCTTTTCATATGATGTTACACACAGAAAATGATAATATTTTAGGGTACATTGGGGTAAATGGATAATGCCACCCAAAGCCAAGGGTTTTCAGCCTAAGGATTCCAGCCACTCTAGGTCCTGCCTGTCCTTCCTGAAGCAGAGGAGATCAAGTTTTTGGCCCACCTGAAATCCATCCATGGAATGCTGCTCATAAGGTCTTCTTTAGAAACAGTATTCATATTTCATTGATTCTAGGCAACATACTTTTTCTCACATTGCAACATCTCTGAAATTAGCATGCATCTTACAACCAATGACACCTTATAAGTGCTGTCAGCCAGGTGGCAGGCATAATGTCACTGACATTTTGCACACATTCAGTCTGATAATCTTTTGTTAGCCCCACTAGTAAGGTCCAGAAAACCCCAGCATCATGGTGAGTTAGTGTTTAATGGGGACAGAGTTTCAGTTTGACATGATGGAAAAAGTTCTGAAGATGAATGGTGGTGAGGGTTGCACAACAAACACTGTGAATGTACTTAATGCCATTGGAATGTACACTTAAAAATGGTTAAAATAGTACATTTCATGTTATATATATTTCACCACAACTAAAAGCAGGGGAAAAAAAGGTCTAGCATCAACCTTTGCAAAAACAGTGTCAGTGGCTTGGATGCAGAGACGACAGAGGAGCACTCTTTCAAGAAACACTGCATCTCGGGCCGGGTGCGGTGGCTCACGCCTGTAATCCTAGCACTCTGGGAGGCCGAGGCGGGTGGATTGCTTGAGGTCAGGAGTTCGAGACCAGCCTGGGCAAGAGCGAGACCCCGTCTCTACTAAAAAAAGAAAAAAGAATAATAATTAAAAAAAAGAAACACTGCATCTGGACTTGTGTTCTTGATGGCACAGAAGATGACACTATGTGAAAAAAATATATACAGATGTGATGACTCTGAATATGAAGAAGTTTTAGGAATACTTCAACCAATTTATTTCTTTCATAGTTTTCCTTTTGATGTATTCATAGGAGTGACATGAGACCAAAAAAAATAAATAAATATAACCAGGCAATTCCCCATTTGACCCTCCAGATCCACTCTCCACCCTGCTGTAAGCCCTGAAGACTGATCTCTTGGGACTGTATCAGCTGGGCCCCTGCCTCTGGTTTCCAGAGGGGCTCAGCCAATGGGAAGCAATGGCAAGAGCCGGAGGGCAAGAGGAGAGAGTTCAGGATATTCACTCCCCTGGCTCCCTTCCTCCAGAGCTGTGGGTTGGCAATGGCTGCATTCCTCCACCAAAGGCCATAGCTCCTGTGGGGCAGCTCATTCCTACAGCCTGGGCTCCCTCCAGGACCTGACCCCTCCTCTCGCCCTTTGGCAGCTGTGCATGGTCACAGCTTCCCACTGCTGCCAGAGCCAGAGCACTTCCCTCTTCCCTGTTGGCTTCCCTCACCCCTGCCCGCACCTTTCGTATTATTCCTTTCAGCAAACTCTCTTTCGTGGCCCCTCTCCTTTTGAGTGTGCTATGGCAATGGTTGATTTCTCAGATTTGATGAACGAGGGTAAAGCTTCCAATTTGCCATCAAGGGTTAAAGAGATCTTTCTAACGTTACGCTTCCAGAAATAATTTGGAATTATAGCCAAGCAGCTTTAATGTTTCAAAATATCATACACAATGCAGCTTAACACCAGTTTTATTCCCCGGGTTAGTACTACCAGCAAAATGTATATAACGACCTCAGGAACAGACTCCTACATGTTGTCCCAGGTCAGTGGGTCTTCCTGCTCTCATCCTAAGCCCACTCACACCGCTCCTGTCCCTGCCCCTGGTCCTCATGGCGTCTCCCCTGCATCACTCTAACAGCTTCATAACTGGCTACTCTGCCTCCAAAACAGCTCGCCCTTCCCTCTGTTGCCAAAATACATTTTCTACAAAAGCAGAGCTGATCAGGTCATTTATTTAAGATCTTTTGTTGCGTCCCATGGCTTTCAGGGTGCAGTTCAAATTTTTAAATGTACCACACAAGGCCCTTCCTGATTTACACCTGCCAGTCTCCTTAGCCTCATTTCCGTGGCTCACTTACATGTGCCCTTTATGCCTGCCACACAGAGAGACTTGCTGATTCCTAAACACTTCACATTGCATATGTCCGTGAGTCCGTACTTGCTGTTCCCTTGAGCTATGATGCCCTTTCCTCCCTTCATTCAGGTACCTCCTACTCATCCTTCAATAGTCAGCTCAGTTATCACCTCCTCTGGGAAGCCTTCCGGGATATTCCCAGTTGATTTAGTGGCACTGTGTGTATCACACCGAAATGGCCTACATCAGGGGCTGACACACGGTAGGAACTCAAAAGTTGTTGAATGAATGCATTAATGCAATTTACTTATTTTCTGTTTCTATTGCTTGTCTGGTAGTATATCAACCAGTACACTTTTTGAAGACACTGCTATTCTTTTTCTCAGCACTCAATTCTGCCCAGTGGCAAAAGTGATTAGTAGACTCAAAATAGTTCAATAACCTCCAAAGTAGTGCTACCACGAGGCCCTGGAAACCAACCTCACATGCTAATGACAGACTGAGTATTTGCATTGAACTAAGCCCTAATTATGTTACAGTGCCTTTAACTTTGAACCTAGACTCCCAGGCGTTGTGCTATGCCGTAACCAATTAGGCAACCAAATGATACCCAGTACAGCACAGCTGCTAAGATCACAGACTCTGATCAGACTGCTTGGGTCTGTACCGTGCTTCCGCTACTGATTAGCTGTGTACCTTGAGCAAGTTATTTAATCTCTCTATGCCTCAGTTTCCTTATCTGTAAGATGGGACTCATATTAACAGTACTGAGTTCATGGAGTAAATGATTGAACATATGTGTTTATAACAGTGCTTGGCTCAAAGTCAGTGCTGTCTAGCTACTAGCTATTTTTTTTTTTTGTATTTCTCCTATTAACTGGCAAAGAAAGAGAGGCATATCTAAGAAGCAAAGCAGAGAAGTCATTCCGGGAGTGGCTTTTTGCTGTGGTAAAGCTACTGCTAGCTCTCCTAGAGCCTACATAATGAATTCACAGATCAAAATCTCGAGACCTGTGTCTAATACTGCCAGGGCTCTACTGAAGAGACATCATCTTCCCACCACCCGGCTCCTCCACCACTACCAAAGCAAAATGTATTTTTTAATTCCTTACATGTCACCCATGGTTGTGTGAACAATGAGCTCTGCCTTTTTCTTTTCCTGCCCACAGCTTTTGTATTTGTAAGGTTTCCTCTGTGTCTGTAGTGATTATCCCATGAAAGCTCCCTGTATGTACTGCCACCATGCATAAGAAGATTTAAGTCAAATAATGAGAGAAGTTTAGCAAAAAAGTATTTTCTGAACATCACCCGTGGACTAGATGGCAGCACTCCTGTGACTCCTGGGGACCCTGAGAAGTATGTTGCCCACCGCACTCCTAACTATTTAAAGAATATTTGAGAGCACTTGGAGTTCTTTGGCATCAACACTCTGAAATGCAAGGTTACCTAGAATTCTAGAATTCTGCTGCTGGAAGATGTGGTTGAACATTATATACAAGCAAGGCAGCAGTGGCCCGGGGATGTGGTTCTGCAGCTCCTCTGCCTCCCCACTGAAGATCTTTTATCACACTCCACACCTCCCGAACTTTGCATTTGAAAATAAAAAACACTGTTTTTATTAAAATAAAAAGTCAGGAGGCTGAGCCAGGAGGGTCACTTGAGCCCAGGAGTCTGAGGTTGCAGTGAGCTATGATCACACCACTTCACTGTAGCCTGGGCAACAGAGCCAGACCCTGTCTCTTAAAAAAAAAAAAAAAAAAAAGGCTATCAGTGTTTAGTGACATATTCAGTCATGTGCCACATGACGACATTTCAGTCAATAAGGGACCACATATACAACAGTGGTCTCATAAGATTATCATGGAGCTGAAACATTCCTATGGCCTACTGACATTGTAGCTGTCGTAACATGGCAATGCAATTACTTTAATTTTTATAAATTTAGTGTACCCTAAGTGTACAGTGTTATAGAGTCTGCAGTAGTGTCGTGCAGTAATGCCCTAGGCCTTCACATTCACTCAGCACTCACTCACGGACTCACCCAGAGCAACTTCCAGTCCTGTAAGTTCCACTTGCAGTAAGTGCCCTCTCCAGGTGCACCATTTTTTATCTTTTTACCCTATTTTTACTGTACCTTTTCTATGTCTAGGTATGTTGGGTTACACAAACACTGTGTTACTACAGTAACACACCATACAGGTTTGTAGCCTAGGAGCAATAGGTTCTTACCCTACACGCTGGGTGTGTAGTAGGCTATACCATCTAGGTTTGTTTGAGTACACTCGCTCTTTGATGTTCACACAATGAAGAAATCACCTAACAATGCTTTTCTCAAAATGTATTCTCATTGTTAAAAGACGCATGGCTGCAGTTTCAGTGCACTTACTGTTTGTTTCATTCACTTGAAATGCCTAAAATAGACACAAGGGCCTGGGCCATGCAAAGTGGGTTGCTGGTGATGGTTTCCTTCAGCCCAGCTATCCAGGTTAAAAGGGTACCACAGCCTCCCCAGCATTCCCTGTTCTCCCTTCCCTGACATACTTACCACCCTTCTGATTACTTTATATTCATATTGTCTATCTCTTGCATGAGAATGACCTCCAAGGGGGCAGGGATTTTTGCCTATTTTGTTCACTGCTGCATCCTTAGCGTCTAGAATAACACCTGAAGCTCAGGAGGTGACAACACACTGGTGACTAAGGCAATGCCGGGTTTACAGTTAGCTCCCTCAGACTGCCAATTTTCCTAGTTCCTACTCCTGGCATCCTTAGCACCAGAGTAAACCACAGCCCTCCTGTCTGGTTAGTCACAGCAGACAAAGCAAATCATTAAAGAATAAAGTCAAACCAGACCAAATCATGTCAGGGACTCCAACCCTTATCTTTCTTTGGAGGTGAGATCCTGATCTAATTCCTTTGCACATACGACCACTCTCCCAGTGAATCACTCCACCCTGTACCCTCAAAAGAGTCACACGTATTCTCTTACAAAGTTGGTTTAAGTTTTGTCAGAGATCAGTATTTTCACAATATCTTTTGGACACAAGAATCAGGAAAGAGAATCCTCTTTACGAGTAAGCATACCTTACATCTCAAATGAATACAAAAAGTTCCCGAGTTCGAATCACTTTATTTAACTGCACAAATATAATTCAGTCATCTTTTGAGTAAAGAGTTGAGGAACTGAAGCAAAACAGTCACTGATGGAAAGGTGGGAGAATGGATAACACCCACGTAAAAGAGAATACAGGCTGCCTCGGGGGGATAGAGACATAGTATTCCTGTGAAAAGCAACTGGGAGGTCTTATCATTAAGCTCTAAGGTCAAGCAACTGAATACTTTTCTCCCCACTGATCCTTCCTCCATTATCAGCCCTCTCCCAATGATAAGCCCACTAGAATATACCAAAGTGAAAAAAAAATGCTGGCCTTTTAAAATCAAGGACCTCCCAGAGACACAAACAGGCAACCCCAGGTCTTCTGAACCTCAGGAGGCGCTTCCCTCACTCGGCTGTCAGCAGCATGGACACAGGAACCATCTCCTTTTCTTCCACCACCCTGTCCCCTGTGCCTGGCACCCAGCAGGTGCCCACACGCGTATGTTGGATAAGTGCCTTTGTTAATAAGTTTTTGTAATTCCTTGGATCAAACAGCTCTCCAGCCAAAAGCTCATAAAACCAATATAGGGCAATGTCCACCGGACAGGACTATAATTCAGTGCCAGTCACTGGCCCATTGCACAGAGCAGGCTATTGAGAGGAACTCAGCAACCTAAATCCACATTCCAGGGATGAGAAAAGCAGACTCTCCACAAAAAGTTATCTCCACAGCCCAAAAGTATAAATAGCACCTTTCCCCACAAGTGTCTTTCAAAATGCTTTCTTGGAAAAAGTTCTTCCTTTCCATTAATAAAACTTAATTTTAAAAAAGTCAACTAGACCTAAATCAGAAACAGAATTGAGAATAGATATCCAAACTCAATCCTTGCAGGCTCTCATTTACCTAGCAGGTCACTTGAGTAAAAGGACCATTATCCATGGCTTCTGTATAAATCCATTTCCTTCTTTAAGGGTAGAGAGTTTAAATTCCTGTAAGGCACTGCACACCAACACACCCATTAATAAATCTGTAGCTCCCCTCTGCTCGCTCAATAAGTGAAGCCACTCTTTGAGTACCTTTTAAATAACCTTGAAAGCCCAGAGCTTTTTTATTTTTTTCAAAAAACTCTGCAGTCAGAAACCCACCAGGGTAAGATGCAGTGAGAGAGATTTGGGGGATTTTGCTTCCATTTATGTAGTTTAACCCACCGGCTTCAAAGGAGTTCAAGTTCTTCCAGCAGCACTTGGGACCCCCTCTGGCCTCGCCCCTCCCCCAAGGGAAAGGCGCAGCGACGTGGCCACCAGGGTCACCTCGGCCCGGCGTCTGGAGCCCTCGCAGCGGCGGTGACCACAGCCTCTAGAGACAAAGTTCTGTAGTGCACTGACTTCTATCATACTCAGAGTCGGAGTGTCTCAGAACTTTGCCTCAAAAGACCAAACGTGCTGTCTTCCTCTACAAGTTTCTTCCCGCAGGTGTGCTCCCCCCACTGTCAGCTAAGACAAAGAAGAAGAATTCGTTAAAAGCAATTTAGCTCAGGATGCGACCGATAATGGAACGGGTCATTAATTATGGAAAGTTACTGCCGCAGTCAGCAGGAGCAAACGCCCAACAGAAATGGTGTTTTAGCAGCCCGGTTCGACAAACTCTGGTCACAATGTCAAAGGGAACGGGCTGCAGGAATCACACACTCTTCCCCTCCTTCCTGCCCATCCCCAGATTAGAACCCACTCCCACTGGAACCCCCACCTCCTCGGTACTGTTATTTCAACTTTTGCAAGCAGCTAACTCGCTCCATCTAACTTGTGGCAACTTTTTACCTTCCAATCTGGAAAGTTGGTGGGGGAACGGGACTACACGAGGACGAATTTTCGGAGCTGGAAGAGTTAAAAAGGGGGACTAATACAGGCCCGGGAAATGCCCCACTGATGGGATGGCCCAAAAAAGCAAGGCTTTGCGGGGCCTCCCCTGCGACCCCCCTTCCCCAGCCATTCCCACCACTCTATTCTCAATCTGCCAGCAGCCTGCGCCCAGACCCGGGAACTCGGGTCTATGCAGTCCTAGCTCCTCCACTCCACTCACCCACTCTCTGGGATTCTCCCGGCCCCACACAGCTCCCCGCGGACCCTGTCTGCACACAACCTTCCCCCTTGCTCACAGTCCCCGTAACACCAGCTCTTAGCACCCGCCCTCAACCCTGTCCCGGTGGTATCAGCGACCACCTTCCCCCCTTCCCCCTCCCCCCACATACCGCACCTGAACAGCTGTTGCGCCCGTGCAACAGGTCTGGAAAGTGCCTTCCCCATCTTCCCCCCACCCCCTCGCCACCGCCCCGTCCCCTACGACCCCTAAGAGCCAGGGCCAGAGGTGCAGCGGGCTGTGTCCCTCGGGCTGGGGTGCACAGGCGGCCGGCGAAGTGCGGGGCGCCCAGAGGATCCTGGGGGCGGTGGTCGCGCTCCAGCCTCCCCCGGCCGGGACAGCCTCTTGGGTGGCCCCACGCGAGCCCGCCGCAGGCTCCCCAGCCTGTCCCTCCAGCGCCGGCCGCCAGGCATTCCCCGGCCGGCTCCCCCCCTGGCGCTCCGCTCCGCTCCCTTCCATCTTGACTTTTGCCGACGTGGAAATTTTGGGTTTGGAGACGACCTGCGCTCTTATTGGCTGCCGGCGGGCGGGGTCGGAGGTCACGGCTGCTCTCGCTATTCCGCGCCAAGGGGAGCCGCTCAGCGGCTCGTGTCAAGTCAGCAGGTTCCCTCCGCCTCCCCCGGGGTCACGTGCGCCCCAGGCGGGCCCCGGAGCCGCCTCCTTATGCAAATAGAGCGGGCGCGCGGGGCTGGGAGCGGGGGGCGGGGGGCGGGGGCGGGGGGGGGCGGGGGCGCGCGGGGCAGGGGCGGAGGCGCGGCTCGCCGGCCCAGCCGGGGGCGGGGCGGGGCGGGGCCGGGAGGGGCGGGGCGCTCCAGGTGGCCACCTGGCCGGGCGGCCTGCCCCGCCCCCCTGCGCACTCCCCTCCGCCGCCCTGCCGGTTCGGCCTCCGGTGACAGTCTCGCCCGACGCTGTCCCGGGTCGGCCCCGCTGGGCCCAAGGAACCCGCGTTTTGCAAGATGCCCCTGAATGCCCGCTTCCCCCGGAGCCCAGGTTGGGCCCGGGTCTCTCCCGGGCTAGAGAAGAGGCGGCGCTGCCTACCCGGCAGAGGACGAAATAGAAACCTCGAGGACAGTTTCCTCCGCCGGCAGAGAGTTGAGAGAACTAATAGCGAGATTCTCGGTAAGAGAATTCTAGGACAAAGCAAAAATCAAGAATTCATCGAGGTTAAAAATCGTTTCTTTTAATTAACTGCCCACCACCCAAATAAACAAGAGGCCAAAGAGCTAACTAAAAGTGGTGAAAATGCCAGTTCTGAATTTTTCTTTTTTACACGTCTACGGGGACTAACCGAAATTGCAGCCCGTCTCGGCCCTGACGTCCGCTGGGTACTGGGCACCCGAGACTGGCACGAGGGGATACGTCTCCTCCCCACATCGGGACGGGGTGTGACTCGGGGGAGCTCAGAAGTCCCTGCGAAGAAGTCACGGGGCATGTAAAAAGAATCAATTCTTAATGTGGTTTCCCAAGCACGCCAAAGAAGGTGCTTTTCTAGAAAGAAAGGGAAATCGATGAGTGGCCACGTGACCAGGATGTCTTCCTTCCCTCCCCCCACCCCAAGGAAAAGAAAGTAATGGCATTGCAAAGGTGGAGCCCGTGTGCTAAACGTGACTCTGAGGGTTACTGTAAGATCTGCCACCCTCTAGTCACCAAGGAAAAAGCAGGGGGCTGCATATTTTTAAAATATAAGTATTTCTCCGAACTGGCCTAGGTTTTTTTTCCCCTTTCGTGTAATATAGTATCTGTATCATATTTATAATTTTTCCATCTTAAGTCTGGCCGAATGATACAGAAAAAAAAAAGATACATTTTTATGGGAAGATTCTTACCTGGAAAATTCTTCCCATTCTTTCTTCTTAATTTACTTTCCTTCTCCCCATTTCCCCCTATGGAAAGATAAATCATTGCTCCTTCCAACTGTTTATCCTCAAGGATCTTTCTCTCCACTCTCCTTTCTCTTCCCTGTCCACACTTGCTTGTTTATCTGACCATTCCCGGTGGCAGGGGCCTCTCCCCAGGCATTGTCTGCTCCAGCCCCCACCCCCTCCTCGGCCCGGCCTGCCGGCAGTGCTTGCTGGGCCCCGGAGTTGGTCCCGGCTCTGCCGCCCGTTCTGTTGTGTGCACTGGAATATTGATTTTTCAGTGTGTGTGCGCCGGCTCTGTAAAAATCAATATTTCAGTAGCTCGAGCACAGCGCAGGGCAGTGTAATGGAGCCGGCCTGCTGATGTAACGTGCGGGGTCCACCCTCCGCGATTGAGGTCAGTCAGAAAATGGCAGTGTGCTTTCCTATTTCATTGTTTGCTTCAAAGACAGGGAAGGAGTTTGCATACCGTTGTGTACATCCGATCCCGGGACCAAGTAACCTCACTGCTGTTGGGTAACAAGCGAACCAAGTTAGGAAAAAACGGCAAAAGGGTGATGATGGAAAACCTGGTTATCCATTCCAAGAACTCTTACAATAAAACATTAGGGGAGGGGGAGTTGTCGTCTGCCAGCAATCCTTCCACATTGCACAATGAGAAAATGAAAATAGGCTCACTCCAGGAAAGGGCTAGAGTTTATCTTTTAATATTGGATATGTGAGCTTATGATTCTTCGGCCCTTAAAATATGCTTCTGATTAAAAGGACAAGAGATTTCTTGCATGATTTGAAGGGGAAAAAAATCAATAATGGTACCGACTTGGGGGCTGACCTCATGACATTTGCAGCAGATGTGGAAAGACAGCTGGCCTTGGAGTCAGGTGGGTGGGTTCTCACCAGGCACTCCCTGGTAGCGGAGCCTCTACTAAGCCTGTTCCCCTCTCTGGGCCTCAGGGGCTTCACCTATAACTTAAAGGGTTAGACTAAATGACCTCTAAATACCCTCTCCCTCTAACACCTATGATTCTACAGAAGAAATAATGTTATAACTAAAACTTTAAAAAACAAAAATACAATTACATTGATTATGTACCATGGATAAGAAAAATAAATTAATACCAGAAATGGTGCAGAAACAGAAGGTAGGTATGCTCCTACTCTAGTTGTGTTTTGTTTTGAATGATATTCCAATGCAATCTCTTTGGAGGGTAATTTGACCATTTTCTAAAATGTACTCCTTTTGAACTAGCATTTCTAAGAGTTTTTCCTAAAGAAATAATTAATATCACTAGAAAGTGTTCATCACTGCCAATTTTATAATATGGAAACATTAGAAAGAATCTAAGTATCCAATAATAAGGGATTTATTAAATAACATATGGGTAGTGGTATATTTATTGAATGGAACACAACTATTTAATATGGTGGTGCTGAATGACCATAAAAATATGGAAGAATTGCTTTAATTGAAATGTATGTACTATGTAAATTTATATCTATCTATATGTATCTCATAGTAGTAAAGGATATAGTCTCTGAAGCCAGATGGCTTGGATTCAAATCCTGTCTCTACCACTGGCTAGCTGTGTGGCTTTGGTCAGCTATAAATTACGTGTATTCATTTCGTATTGGTGCTGTAACAAATACCACAAACTTAGTGGCTTAAAACAACACAAATTTATTATCTTACATTTCTGGTGTTCAGAGTCCAAAATAGGTTTTGCTGGACCAACATCAAGGTGTCAATGGTGCCATACTCCTTCAGAGGCTCAAGGGAAGAATCTGTTTCCTTACTTTTTCTAGAGGCCTCTT